>NC_056735.1:170722579-171065079 GCF_019279795.1 Protopterus annectens | reverse complement strand
TGTTCCATTTTTCTGGTGTATCTTAAAAAAAAAAAAAAAAACAGAAGAGTTTAGAAATAGTTATAGTAAAATTAGAGGTAGAATTGTTAAGTTCTTGTTTCTAGGCAGTTGAAATGTCCGAATCAACAGGATTTAAAAAATGATGTGTGTGTGTGTGTGGGCACAAACTACCACCACAGGACCCACACTGCAAATGTGTCTACTGTCTCAATGCTTCTCACCTTGACATAGAGTGCCAGTCCTGTGCAGTTTTCGGTGCAAGTTCCCTCCAGACCAGAAGGGACAAACTCTTTTAAAGAAACTCCTTCCTGCACAGACAGGGGCTACTGCTTCACCTTCCTGACCTTCTAAAAAAGAGAAGGCAAAGTTGAATGTCCAAGAGTAATATAAAGAGAAAAGGAAAGGGGCAACTCTCCATGCAAATCATCAAAGAAAAGCTCTCCAGAGCTGACAGACTCAGTTGGCACTGACCCTAAAGTGCCCAGAAGGGCCCAATCACCTTCTCCTCATACCATTTACTCTCTGGGACCGATAAGTTTGTCAACAATGCTTCAAGAAAGATGGTTTTCTCGACCTTCTTTGGTAGCATCAGCCACCCAATTGTAAAGAATCTGTACAGAACTCTACATAGACAAGATGATAAAGAAATTCTTCAGAACAGAGATACAGCTTGGAGTTGTATCCGCACCATTCCCTGAAAAGATACCAAATATTGGCCAACTTACCCCTCCTTTTCAAAAATCTGCACCAACCCGTCCTTCTGGTTCGGTATTAATAGTACCAACTGAAACCGTAGCACCTTTCTTGAAGCCAAAGCTGCTTGTGTCTTGGCCGACTGTCTCCATCCTTATCTATTTCAACTCCAGTGCTTTCAGATTGAGATGAGACTCAGAGCCAAAGCTTCAGAGCTGAGTTCCGAGGGGTTGAGTCAGCACTGATATTCTTGCTCCCTCCTTGTTGGAGCTTTGAACCTGGATAGCTCGAATCCAAGATTGGCTTTGGGGCCGAAGCTTGTTGTTACAGAGGTTTCCTTTTCTTCGTAACAGTGGAAGCTATCAGTTCAGTGGCATCCTTGGCCTTCCAGGCTTTTGGCAACAAAGACAAGGTGGCATCAGCTAATTTGGTTCCACTCAAACCTAATCTGCAGTTTTTTTTCTTTGCATCTTCATCCCATCAGTCAGGGACAGCCAGCACCCAGGGATTCGGAAGAAGTTTACTTCGTTAACTGCCTGTGCAATTCTGACCAAACTACTGCACCCCAGAAGGTGTCCCCAGAAAGCTGACATGCAAGTAGAATCTCCTAGACTCTTCAGCAGAATCTTTAACTGAAGATACTGACTTAGAATAAGGAGAGAGTTCTCCCCACTCCCTCTCTGAAGATATCACATTTGGTGACATTCTAGAATTAATGAAAGGGAGAGGGGGGTTGGACATACCAAGACTCTTAACCAGATGAGTTTGCATTCCTGGAGACCTCTGGTTCTTGACTTACATTGTCCTGGATGCTACCCCTCATTGACCCACTTATCAACCTCATAGCTCAACAGGCATGGAAAGACCCTGAAGTGGTAAAGCCCTACCTAAGAAAGACAACTGTATGTTATCTTCACCACCAGACTTGAAACACTGGAGTAAGGGTCCACCTCTGGATGCTGTGGTGATGGCAGCAGCCACTAAGAAAAGAGTTGTCAGAAGAAGTCTCTTCTGTACATACCCCTAGCAGAGAATCTAGGGCATTCGACAGATGTGGGAAGCTGGCCTGTGTGTCAGCAACTTTTGCCCTCAGATCACTGAGCTATGTAGCCCATTTTTTAAAGTTCCATAAAGACTTCTCATAAGAGATTGCCACGGCACTCTTGCAGTTGTTGCCTACAGATGTTCAAAAAACAGTGGAGTCCCAGCTTTTTACCCTTCAGTCTTCCTCTGATGTGGCCATACATTTTCTCTCTAATGCTACGGATAATACGGACAGAGCAGCAGGCACTGGCATTACCATGCTTCTCCACATCTGGATGTGGAAGGATTTAAGTAATCCTTTATTAATGCCCCTTATGTTGGATTCATCTTGTTTGGACCAAAAGCCAAAGATAACACTCATCAGAAGCCAGGAAAATATCTAGATCCTGTCTGCAGTGGGAGTGCAGTTCTTCACCCTGCAAAGAACATTCTGTAGGAACCAGAAAATTAGGGAAGATGATGTGGTTCTACAAATCACAAGAGTTCTTTCCATGATTTGAAAGGTAACAGATATCCCTGTGGCAGTGGGAGAGACAGTTTTAAATGATGACACCCAAGAGGCAAAGGCAAACTGCACAATCAAGGCTTTTGTGGTCCATTCTGTGAAAAAGCGTTTCACCTGTCCTGACTGGTTGCCCAGCTGCTGCACTCTGGAGGCTGTCGAGGGGTCTTTTTGCACCCTCAAGCCTGGCACACGATAACATCTGATTCATGGGTGCTAAGAATAAAATCCAGAGGTTATTCATTTCCCTTTTCCCTTCCACCACAGAAGATCTCCTCTGTTCCACCCAATCAGTGGGACTTAGCAGCCATAGAAATTTCAAAGCAGCTTGTCTCCTATGATCAGTTAGAATCCACAGTCTATTTCAGGTTCTTTTTACTATTCAAGAAAATGGGGACCTCAGACCCATTTTGGATCTCTGCCACCTAAACCAAGTTCATAAGAGAGACAAAATTCTGCATGGTCACAGTTCAGTCCATTTTGCTATTTCCGAGGAAGGATGACTGGATGTGGTCTGTAGATCTCCAGGATGCCTGCTGTCATCAAAATAGCAAAGCATTCAAGGAGATTTCTCTGTTTCTGGATTAGACCCAGTCATTTCCAATTCAGAGCACTGCCAGTCAGTCTCACTACAGCTCCCAGGGTGTTCATCAAGATCATGGCAGTAGTAGCTGCACACCTGCACCTACTGGGGATCTAAGTCTTCCTGTCTTTCGATGATAGGCTCCTCAGTGCCTGCACCGAGCATATCATCACACACAAGGATCAAATACTCCAGCTGCTTCTGAATTTTGGAATTCCCTTAAACCTACTAAAATGTCACATGACTCCAAGTCAGAGTAAAGATTTCAAAGGATGCCACATAAACACCAAACTTCAAATAGTCAGCCTTCCCCCTTCGAGGATCCAGTCATTTCGTCTAACAGCTCTTCAAGTTCTACACCACCAGCAAAATAAATCCTGTCTCTTGCATCTCATGTCATTCACAATTTTAATGATTCCATTAGCCAAATATTTCATGAGATTGCTGTGCAATGATCTCAATCCACAGACTGTCTTTTTTTCATAAATTTGAATTATGCAGGTCTGCATCTTGGTGGATAATATCCTCGTCTTTGACCAAGGGATGTCATATTCAGACTGATTTGCCTATTGCAACTGTGACCACAGATGCATCCCTTCTTGGGTGGGGCATTTCAAAGGGAAGATTGTCCAAGGTTCATGGTAGACAACAGATTCCAGCCTTCACATCAATGTCTTAGATTTGACAGCAGTCCTCCAAGCATTGTAAGCATTTCAGGGCCTTCTCCCCAAAGGTGTGATCTCCATACAGACAGACAACAGGACTGTGATGTAAGACATCAGCAAACAGGGAGGAGCCAAATCTTATCCTGTATGTAGGGAAGCCATGAGGGTTTGGCAATGGGCAATGTCTTCACAATGCTTTCTGACAGCAATGCACATCCCAGGATCCACCAATGTAGTTGTGAGCAAATTGAGCAGGACAGTGCTGGTCCCTCATAAGTGGTACCTCAATCCTACAGTAACACAAACAATTTTAAGTCACTGGTGCCAACCTTGGACTATCTAGACAACAAATGCAGCAGGTAATTTGCTCTGATTCCTCCACAGGGCAGTCATTGAGGGATGATTTGTTTCACAGTTGGCTCTCAGGTGTCCTATATTCTTTAGTCCCGTAGCCCTAATCAACAAATTCACACAGAAAGCAAGGCAGTGCAAGGGCAGGGTTATCTTATTGATTCTTTTTGCCCTGATAGATGGTTCCACTACCTATGTTCTCTTCTAGTACATCTGCCAGGGATGTTAGATCATTATGCATATCTACTAACTCACCCATCTGGATTGCTTCATCCAGATCAGAAGTCCATAAAATTAACCAGATGGTTCCTCTAATTTTAACTATAACTAGACATGGCACGCTTCCCCTGCAGTAGTTAGTATTCTCTCTGCTTCACAGAAACTGTCAACTGGAAAAATTTACCACAGTAAATAGAAGAAATTTTTAATTTGGACATACTCCAAAAGTCTGGACCCCTTTTCAGCACCAGTTGTATTTTTGTCTGATCTGTTTGATAAAGGCTCTAGTTTTGCAACAGTTAAGGTACATTTGGCTGTAATTTCCAATTTTCATATTGGACATAGTGATATTTCAATAGCATCATCTCAAAAGTCTTTCTCAAAGGTACCTTTCTACTGAGACCTCCATTAAGGGCCCAGCACCTCTGTGGGACATTTGAACCCACTTTCACTGTGGACTTAAACTTTCTTACACAGAAAACAGTTTTTGTGGTTGAAGTAACATCAGCCAGAGAAATCTCAGAACTACAAAACAAGCCCTCTCCTCTAAGCCTACTTTACCTACTGTTCCACAAATATAGAGTTTCCCTTAGACTTAATGCAGCCTTTATTCCTAAGGTGGCATCCAAAACTAATTTAAACCAATATGTATGTCTTCCTGTCTTCTTCCCAAGGTACCGAAGTAAAGGAGAATACTTATTACATATGTTAGGAAAATATGCACAGAAATGCAACAACAGAACCGCACACCACATACTTAATAAAATAAAAGATTTATTGAGCTCGCTTTCTTCAAAAGACTTCTTCAGAATAACAAATAAATCAATGAAATTTCCTTTTTAAAAACACATTCAGCGTTTCATAGGTTGAATAAAGTTGAATAAATCACACATGACTTGACATAATTTCCCCTACCTCATATACATTTGTGAAACCTGTTCACACTACTTCAAGGTCAAAACACTCAGTGTTCGTAGGTACAGTGTCCCTGAAAAAATATCTTAAATGAATAAAAAAACCCTTAGGGGCAGCAAGCTGTATACTTTAATGGGAATGGCAGTAGTGATTTGTGTGATGAATTTGACTGTGAAACTAGTAACAACATCTGTTTAGTCCCTTTAGACCCTGCTCTATTGAGACAGTCTGAGAGGTTGCGGAACCAGAAGAATTGGAGGCCTGGGTTCCAACCTCGACAGAATCAATGGAGGGGGAGAGGAACAGTTTACCAGAACTAGATTTTGTGAACTATGAAAACACGGACATTGATGGGGTTACAATTGTTAACAATCTTTGTGGTGATTTTACTGTTTACAACTACAGTCATATTAATGTTGGGCCTGAATGGGCTGAACTCTTTTCCAAAGGTTTTAACTTTGTACCTGCAATGAAAGCTAATTTAATTGATACCATTTTACAGTTGAAAATGATTTGTAGGAAACTGAATCTTGCTATGTTTTTTCCTGGTGATAATTTGAACCTTAATACAGGACAGTTGTCTAGACCTAGTGTGTTCATACCCCCAGTTTATCCAATAGTACATATTTCTGAATCCCTTTGTGAGTTAGAAATTAGAGAAACTCAGACAAAGGTCAAACAGTTGACACCCTCCAATTTGTCCGAGGCTGAAACACTTAGAGGTGACATAAGACTTATGAAACCGGACAAAGGAGGGGGACAGGTGGTGATGGACAAGCAGGTGTATAATGGGAAAAAAGTGTCCAAGAATGAGTTAAATTTTGCTTATAGGAACATAGACTTGACCTTAGAAGAACTACTTTTAAATGGTCAGATTATTTTGGATCTCTTTGACCTTTTGACTTTCAAACATTTATTTATTTGCAGTTGGTTTACCAGGATAGTCCATTGGGCCAAAGTGAACCCGTTTTCAATGGTGTCCTGGGGAGAAAAGCTCCATAAACAATCAAGGTTACAAAATTATGTAGATAATAAGTTTACATGTGTTATAATGTAGCACAGACCAATTAATATAAAAATATGACATAGATTGAAAATATACAATTAGATTAGACAAGAACAAACATTGCAAACAGTATAGGTTTTAGATAAATGAACAGGTAGTGCAGAATTTTAAGGAATGATTACAAGATATATACAGGAACATTAATATATAGAAAGTTTAAGCAAGAGGTGTAGACTAGAATAATATCTAGTTTGCAAGTAAATAAACATTTTATGAGTTTGAGGAGAAGTTAGAAGGAGCAATGTTAATGAAAAAGGGGAGAAAAAGAAAATTTGCAGTGTGAGTTATGTGGGGTGGCAGCTGGAGCATTCCCACTGGGATACTAGGTATGAGTGAAGAGTTTTTTTGAAGATAGAGTAAGTAGGGGTAGCACAAATGTGTGGTGGTAGGGAGTTCCATAGTCGTGCTAGACTAAAGGATAGAAGGTGTTTGCCTGGGCGGCGAGCTGGTTTGTATATTTCTAGAAGATATTGGTTATTGGATCGTAGTACTCTGTCAGATAGATGCATTTTAAAGGCAGAGGAGAGGGAGGGACAGAGTGAGGGGTTGAGAATGAGCTTGTGTGCTAAAGTGAGTTGGGTATAGATAAGGTGATTAGGTAGTTCTAGCCAGTTTAGTTTATGAAGAGAGGAACAATGGTGAGTGGAGGACTTATGGCTAGTAGCGAACTTGGCAATTTTGTTGTAACAACATGAGAGTTGAGTTTTCAGAGAGGATTGTAGATTAGTTAGGAGTGGAGCTCCATAGAGAAGGGAGGGTATGAGAAAGGATGTAGAGAGGGTGAGTTTAGTGGTGGGTGTAAGATAATGGTTTTATCGATGGAGCATACCTAGTTTGTGATGGGTTTTTTTGATATTTAGTTGTATGTGGGAATTAAATTTAAGCGGATTGTCAATTAGCACACCAAGTAGCTTTGTCTCTGATACTAGTTCCAGAGTTGTGTTGTTATGACTAGTGATACAAAATGTGTTTTTGTTGAAAGGGGTGACTTTAGAGGGAGTAAATACCATTAATTTGGTTTTAGAAGCGTTGAGTGCTAAATGATTATTTTTCATCCATTGTTCAGTGGTTGGAAAAGCATCTTGAGTTAGCTTTAGAAGTAAAGGGACAGAAGTGGCAGATCAAATAATAGTTGAGTTGTCTGCATATTGGATGATGTTAGAGAATGGGATAGAGTTTCGAAAGTCATTAATAAATATGCTAAAGAGGAGGGGACCTAATATAGAACCTTGTGGAACACCAGTTGGTGTATTAAGGAATGAGGAGGTGGCCTTTTTCCATTTTACTGCTTGATATCTGTTGGATAAGTAGCTGGAGAACCAGTTCAGAGAAGAGAGAGATAGGTTAAGCTTAGAGAGTTTAGCTATAAGAAGACCGTGGGAGATGGTATCAAAGGCCTTAGAGAGATCCAGTAGAAGGGTAGAAACAATATGACCAGAGTCTTGGGCTTTGTTTACAGTTTCCTGGAAGGAGAGGAGGGCTGTCATAGTACTGTGGCCTGGTCTGAAACCATGTTGTGTGGGAGTTAATAGGTCCTTATCAATGAGGTAAGGTAGGAGTTGTAGTTGGATACACTTTTCAAAGAGTTTAGAGATGGGAGACAGGATAGCTATAGGACAAAAAATTAGTGACATTGTTATTATTGCCTCCTTTATGTAAGGGTATGATAAAGGCCTTTTTCCAAATTTGGGGGACTGTGCCTTCTTGGATAGAACGGTTTATTAAAATACTAAAGGGGTAGGCGATTGCTTCGGCAGCTATGCTGAGGAATTGTGAAGGAATATTGTCAGGAGTATTTGAACCTGGTTTCAGTTTTAGAAGAAGTTTTTTATGGTAGAGGTGGGTATGGGTTTTAAAGAGAAAAGTGAGGATTGGGAAGAGGGGGTATTTGGAGGTGGGAGTGATGAGGAGGGAGGGAGAGTGGGATAGGAGGTGGAGGGTGCAGAATGAGAAGATGGGAGAGGGTGTGAACTAGTGGATGGTGGTGGAATGTGAGTGGATGAGGGTGGGGGTAATTTGGATGGTGGTGGAAGGTGAGTGGATGAAGGTGGGGGTAATTTGGAGGGAGTGGAGATGTTAGAGAAAGATGAGGTTAATTTGGAAATAGAATCAATGAAGAAAGAGTTAAATTGAGTAGCCAGGTCTATGTCAAGAGCATTTGGGTTTAGGGTGGGGGTGACTGGTTTACTGGGATTTAGGAGAGTGGAGATGCCTTTCCAGAATTTCTGAGGGTTAGTTTTATTGTTGTTTTGGAGTAAGGAGAAGTAATTTTGTCGATCAGTGGTGATCATCTTTTTTACTTTATTTCGGAGTGTTTTGTATTCATTGTAGAGGAGGGGGGGTCTTATTTTTCTGGTACTGTGTCCAGAGTTTGTCTCTGTGTCGCATTGTAGTAAGTGTATCTTTGGTAAGCCAGGGGGCAGTTTTGGTTTTTATTCTTTTTTTTTCTTAGTGGAGCATGATGGTCTAGGAGGTTTAAGAAGGTAGTGTTGAAATGGGCGACTGCATTATCTAGAGGAAGTGTTTTTAGACTATTCCAATTTATTGCTTTCAGAGAGTTAGAAAAAGTTGTAGGGTTAAAGTTTTTTAGGTTACGAGTAGTAATAACATTATGGGTACGATGAAGAGGTGAAGGGAGGCGGTGTGTAAATGTGGGTAAGTGGTTACTAAGAGGATCGGGAAGAGTACCACTGTTGGAGAAGTAATGGGGTTGAGAAACTAAGATCCAGTCTAGGATACTGCCATTGGAGGGTTTTTTGAGGGGCGGGTTATAGAGTTAATGAGCTGAGAGAAGTTGTAGATGTTAATGTTAAGTGGATTTGAGGGAGACTGAATGGAGGCCCAATTGATATTCATGTCTCCTAGGATTATAGTTTCATTGCTGATGTTTTTGGAGAGCCAGGAGAGGATGTCTTCAAGTGTAGAAATGTTATCACCTGGGGGGATATAAAGGGAGGCTATACATATATGCTTAAGTTTGTTCTGCGTTATTAAAGTGGGGAGTGGGTTTATTATAGGGAGTAACTGATAGTGAGGATGAGTATAGGAGAGCTACACCACCCCCTTTTTTATGAGACCTGTCTTTTCTAATGATAGAATAGTTTGGTGGGATTATTTCAGAGTCTTTTTATGAGGTTTTAACCATGTTTCAGAGATGGATAGGATGTCAGGTTTGTTGTGTGTAAGCCAGGCATGCAGGTTTGGGATTTTGTTGACTATGCTTTGGGAATTTAAAGAAGTAAGTAATATGGACTTGTTAATAGTTGCTGAGGTGGGGGACCTGGGTTAGGGTGGATATCTCCTGATAATAGGGTGGTGATTAGGTATAGGATGGAGTTAGAGAGGTGGTTTGAAAGTTTAGAATGTACATTGGGCTCAATTATGATACTGGAAGAATTGCTAGTTACTATGGGAGTGGAATATCTTTGTGAGGTAAGCAGTTTATATGGAAAAAGTAGATTGTTTTTTATAGGATATAGGTGTGGAGAAATTGGGGTGTGTGAGTGTTGGAGAGGTAAGGTAACATGGTTGTGTGGAAGGATTGGGAATGGTAGATATTAATGGGCTGGGTGAGGTAGAGAATAAAGGAACACTGTAGAAGTAACAGTAGTAGAAAGGAGATGTGTAAAGTTTTTTTTAAGCATAATGGGATGAGGTTGTTAAGAGTTGTTAAGTAGTTACTAGCATAATTATATGTATAAAGGAGCTGGCAAGGTTTTTATATTAGAGAGGGTAGTGGGATGTTGGGTATTGTTTGATGTAGTGGTGATTTTGGGTGTTTGCTGGTGAGGTGATTAGAGCTTAGAGTGGGCGGGGTAAGGGAGATGGTGTGTGAGATTGATTGGGTAATTGTAGTGGTGGGTGTGGTTTATGGAAGGATAAAGGTAGATGTGCTGGGGGCGGGTGGTATTTGGGGGCAGGGTAGGGGAGCGGAGTGAGCCCGCAGGGCGAACGGAGCGGGTTGTGCCAAGGAAGGCAAGAGAAGATCAAGAACCTATCAGTGGAGTGTGGAATGCAGACAGGTAAGTACAGGGGACAAGGGGTATAGTCGGATAGAGAGGGCTATGGTGATTTAAGAGAGGAAAGTAAAGTTAGAACTTTGGTGCTTTTAAAGGGAAAAAGTAAAGTTAGAGATTGGGCTGAATACAAGAGAAATATTGAATTGAAATTAAATTAGTGGGGAGAGGGTGCCATCTAGTGGACAGATGGTGAGATGCACCTGTGGCTCCACCAAGGCTATTCCTGGGGTAGATTTAATAGGGGGAGAAGGGGGACAGTATAGGTCAGGGAGCTAGGAGAGGAGGAAGTATGGTTATACAGAAATTGGAGGAAAGGTTGGCTGCTGGCTTTCTTGGCAAGGGAAGCGTTCTCAACACTTAGCAGGGCTTAAATAACTGTAATAGTGTAGGTTTAGCAACTGATGCACATACTTCCTTGGTTCCTTCAAGGAGAGGCTTGGTTCTAGTCCAGTAAAAGGGATGAGGCAGCAGAGTTTATAAATATTGCTTGAAGGATTGGTTGAGCTTGGAATAATTACAGTGTAGGTCTAGGCGTCCACACGGGCATATCCACAGTGGGTAACACAGGGCCTGAAAGCTGGAGACAGGGGAGAAAGGTAGGAGAGAGATAGTACTTTAGTAATAGGGAGACACAATAGCTCAACAGCTGTAACTTGATTCCAATGATGTTGAGAGCAGCATGTGAGTAAAAAGTGTAACAATTTAGTTAGAAGTTTGTATTGGGTAAAAATGCAACTAAAAGAGGTTGAACAGATACTTCTGTAAGCTTTTATACAAATATCTAAGAGACACGAGCAAGGAAGAGATAAATTACACTCAGTTAACAATACAGCTAAATATGATTGAAACAGTATTAATGTATGAAATTGCATATATATCTAAAAATACACTGGCAAGGGAGGTAATTGCACACACTTGGCTAAATTAGGCACTACCGTATAAGCTTGATAATATTGCAATGCAGTGTGACATGAAACAACATAGGGAGGTAATATTACAAAGATAGTTTGATTGGAACAACCACTAGTTGAGCTTTTAGTGCCTTTGCTTTGTGATACGCTTGTGTGAGTTGGCGTTTACAGCAAACACGTAACCGGAACACTCCAAGGCGTTCCCAGACTATATAACCAATTGAGAGACTATTTTTGGAATCCCAAAGGTCCACAAATGTATTGTAGACTCCCCGTTGCACCCAATTGTCGATGCTAAAGCATCAAAGACTCTTTGCTTAGCAAAATATATTGATAGCAAAGTTAAACATGTATTAGATGATATGCAGTGGGTGATAAAAGATTCTTGGGATTTTTTGGGAAACATCAAGCATGAGATGTATTCTGATAATTTGATTATGGTCACAGTTGACATCTGCAACCTTTTTTTCTGTAATTCCACATAAAATTGGGGTTGAGTGGTACTTTGACTATCTTTGTTTCAATTCCAGTATGGGACCATACTATTTTAACGCTCCGTACTTGTATGTAACTAGTACTAGACAACAATTTTATTACTTTCGAAGGCCAGATTTTTAAACAAACCCAAGGTGTGGCTTCACCAACATTGTTCTTGCTCATTGGGAAGATTTGTACATTCTAGACTCAGAATTTAAAAGTATGCCGGCACTGTATGGTCGGAACTTGGATGATTTGGTTCTTTTTTGGACAGGTAGTGAAGTTGATTTGGATAGGTTTTTTACATATATTAACAGTACTATACATTTCTTGAAATTTACTATGGTCAAAGATGTGTATCAGTTAAACTACTTGGACATTACCATTAAGAAGGACCTTGATAGGAAGATTTTTTCTTCCCGTTTTATACAGAAAGCCCACATATTCAGACTCTTTGTTAAACTTTCGGAGATGGCATCCATCTCAACAAAAGAAGTCCCTTGTTAAAGGGCAATATGTGAGACTTGCAAGGATGATTTCTGAGGAATCTGATTTTTTTTGGCTGAATGTAATATACTGCAGAACATGTTGGAAAAAAAGGGTTACCCTGCTGTCTTCGTTAATAGTGACTATAGTGAAGTATTGGAAAAAAGACAGCAAGGTACTTACAAAGTTTTTCTTTTTTCTGGCCTTCCTGAAAAGGTAGAGAATGTAGGTGGTAACATATTTGGTAGGGCTTTGATTCTTACCTACACCTTAGACTTATTTGATATAAAACAAATCATTAAAAAACTATGGTGTATTTTCAACCTAGACAATTAAGTTTTTTGTAAGGTTGGTACACAACCCCTTATTGTTTACAAAAGGGATATGTCCTTGAAGGGACTAATTGAAGGGAAGAAAATAGAAATGTTTGACAGCTGGTAACAACAAATGTGGTAGCTGCGGTCAGTGTTCTTGTATTATGGAAGGATCTAAACTAGTAGGTAAAGGTTTTGGGACCATTTGGCTTAAGAAAAGAAAACATATTATTGCTTTTCTAAAGGTGTGGTGTATCTTGCAGTCTGTGATTCCTGTGACAGTTTCTACAAAGGAAAAACTATTAGAGCTCTAAAACAAAGAATCTACCAGCATGTTTACGATATAAGCAGAAAATTAGGGCAATGCCCTCTACAAACATATTAAGAAGTTTCCTACTCATTCATTTAAATTTGCGGTCATTGAAATGTGGATCTGGGTTCTAGAGGGGGACCTTCAGATGTATATCTTGAGTTTCTTGAGCTCAAATGGCATATCAGAACAAATGCTTGTATTGCTCCTGGCCTTAATGATTGTCTCTTGGTTCTTTGTTAAGGTTAAAATCAGTGTACTTTATTTAAATATTTATCAGTGATTGATTTATGTAAATGTTGCTACTCTTATAAGTTTTTTTTTTTTTTTATTCATTTAATATATTTTTTTCAGGGACATTGTACCTATGAATACTGGGTGTTTTGACCTTGAAGTAGTGTGAACAGGTTTTCACAAATATATATGTGGTAGGGGAAATGATGTCAAGTCATGTGTGATTTATTCAACCTATGAAATGCTGAATGTGTTTCTAAAAAGGAAATTTCATTGATTTATTTGTTATTCTGAAGAAATCTTTTGACGAAAGCATGCTCAATAAATCTTTTATTTTATTAAGTATGTGGTGTGCGGTTCTATTGTTGCCTTTCTGTGCATATTTTCCTAGTTTGGTTGCTTGGATTTCGTGTTTTTTATTACATATGTTAGGTGTTCATAGACAACTCAGATTCTATATTCACAAGACAAAAGATTTCAGAAAGGACGATCAATTTATTTCCTTTGCCAAACCAACGTTGGGAAGGGCACTTTCTAAAGTAACCTTATTCAGATTGCTCTCAGATTTTATTTCCTTTGTATATTACCAGAAGAGTTTACCCTTGCCTGATAAACCAAAATCACATTCAACCAGAGCAATTTCTCCTACTACAACCTTCAACACAGGATTAGCCATTGATGACATCTGTGCTGCGGCCACATGGTCAACAGTACATACCTTTGTGTCTCACTATAAGCTGGACACTCAGTCCAGATCAGGTTCATCATTTGGTTCCACCATACTGAGGAATTCATTCCTTGATACCACTCAGTTTGGGAGCTTGAGATTCTATCCCATAGATTTGACCAGGAAAATGGAGACAACAGGTCGTAAGAAAGTTATGTACTTCCTATACAGTTAGATCCATGTTGTCTGATTTTTGTCTGCTTCAAACTGCCCACCCCTTCCAAATTGTCACCTCTCACCTTGAGACGATTGAGTGGATTTTGCTACCTGTCTGCACAGTCAGTCATGCAAGACTGCGTAAGTGCCTTCCTCACGTTTATGACTTTTTTTGCCTGCGAAGGTTTTTTTTTGTCCTAGGTAGTTTTTTCTCTTATACTCCCGATTTGGGGGGGGGGGGGGGGGGGCAGACTCGATCTAAGCATCTGAGGTACAGCCTAGGGAATTTTGGGTAGGGGAGGAGTGAAAGCTGTGGATCCAATGAGCTTCGAAGTCTATGCTGAGGTCGGATCCCATCTGTTCCAACAACCCATATGTTTGAAGGGAACAAAAATTTGACAGTTTGGCTTGACATTAGGTAAGTACATAACTTTCATTTCTCTTCCACAGTCAGTCAATCTGTAAGCCCATCTGCATCTCTGTTTCCTGAAGAAGTCACCTTTTATTGCTATCTTGACAGTCAGAATCTGATCATAAGAACCCCCTTTTGTATTTTCCCTTCCAACTCCCATAGTTACCACAGACTCTTCTGCTGTATTGTGTGTGTGGTGATGGGGCATTTTTCAGGACAGGCAGTCCAAGGAACATGATCTCAGTAGAAGGCAATTCTGCATGGCAACATACTGGAGATTAAGAAAATCCTTTTAACACTGCAGGCCTTCAGGTCCTCCTTCTTCAGGGTATTTTATCCATCTATGTGGGCAACATGCAGTGCTTTCTGCTTGCAGTGCACATTACCATTCAGATAAGCTGCTTGGTGAACAGGCATATCCTGGTACCTCACAAGTGGTCCCTTAACTCTCATTTAGCACAGACATTGATCTTTCACTGTGGGAAGCCTTGATCTCTTTGCATCCATGATCAGCACCAAGTGCAGCAACAACTTTGCTCTCTGAGCCATCAGTGGCCACTGTTTTTTTCTGTACCCCCCCCCCCTCCACCAGTCATTATGAAATTCCTCCAGAAAACCAAACTGTGCAGAACAAAAGACATCCTAATAGCCCCATTTTATCCTCCACTTATTCTTCACTTTACTGTGGCCTCTCTACTCCCACCCATCCAACAGGCTTCACCCAAGCATCCGGTCCCTAGGCTTGACTGCATTGTTTCTTCATTTCCAGGAATGGCAAGGGACCCAGTGGCTTAATGGATACGGCATTGGCCTCCTAAGCCAGGGATTGTGGGATCGAGTTCCATCTGGGGTGATATAATCTTAGAGGATTGGGTAGGTGGCCTAATGGTTAAGGTGTTCGCCTTACAAACACAAGGTGCAGGGTTTGAGTCCCACAAGGGATAATTAGCTAGGCTTAAAATGGCTTGCAAGGGCAGTTAGCCTAGTACTAATCTATGAACCTATGAACATACAGTACTCTTGGTGATCCAGGTCCTTACCACCTCACAATAATCATCCATGTATAAACTGTAGTCATTGCAAATGAAAAACATTTTACTTATTCAATATGGCTTAGGTCCTTTCTGAACCCCAAACCCCATCTGTACTACGGTTTCTCTTCTCGTTGTAGCAGCCATTTCTAATTTCCATGAAGGCTTTGACTTTGTAGCTTTCCAAAAGTGTATACAAGGCCTTCTGAAGAGGAATGTGGGACTTTTTTTTTTTTTGCTTTGTTCTCCCCTTGGAATCTCAGTTTCTTTCTGGAGATGTTAACCTGACCCTCCTTTTGAATTGGCCTGTACTGCTGAACTCAAGTTTTTATCTTGTAAAACTCTCTTCCTAGTAACAGTTATTTCCGCCAGAAGAAGTTTGGAATTTCAAGCTTTGTCTTGCAAATTTCTGACTTTTGTCTAAGGTGACTGCAGAAGGTAACCTCAGTCAATCTTTACATCTGTCAGTGTTTTTTCTATTATACACCAAAAGGGAAGAGTCTTTTCATTGCCTACATCTCCCTATGTAACTGATTTTATCAGTACTACACAAAACTGTTCAGGCAACATAATCAGTTTGTTTGTTTCCTTCTCCAAAGCAAAATTGGAACAAAAAAAATTACCAAAGACTGCACTTCCTGGCCAGCTGTCCTGGTGTCTCTCCATCTTTACTGTGTCTAGCAAATCCCTCCACAAGGCCAGTAACCACTCCATCTGCCTTCTTAAAAAAATCTTCTGTTGATTTTGTGCTGCTGTTACTTTATTGCATACCTTTGCCAGGCACTACAAGTTAGACATGGTGTCTTGGTCAAGGTCTTCCTTTGGAACTACTGTAGTCCATAATATTCTGTCATGATGCCATTCAAGATGTTAGCTGGGGACTCCGCCCCAGTCGTGAAGCGAATGGACTTGGATAATTTATTATCTGATAGTTATGTACTTACCATAACATTGTACTTACCATAAGATTGGATCTTGATTGTCTTTGTCCATCCACTTCACCAAACTCCCTCTTTCTGCCTCTGTCCAATTTGTAATTTCTTGACTCCTGCCTCGCCTTACTGACCTCCTGAAGCCAGTCTGCCACCACATTCTTTTTCAAGGATTAGGTAGGCAAGCTCATTATGAGGTAGACAAATAGCAGCAGTGCCTTGTGGGAGGTAGGGGCAGAGATGAAGCTGTAGGAGAGGGGTGTTTGCCATGTTGGTACCTGACAGTAACCACTCTCATCTGTGAAGTGGATGGACATGGATATTCAAGATCTAACATTATGGTAAGTACACAACTATTATATCTTTCAGAGGGTCCTCTACAGTAGATTGATTTTTCTTCTTGCCATTCCCATGTTGATTGAGTGATTCCCTACCTGATTTAGGTATTGTGTCTCCTTTAATTCTGATATGTTTATAATCTTATATTTTTGAATCATTTTTGGGTCTTTCAAATAAGGCTCACTCAGACTGTGTAAATGTGGTACTGTGAGGTCCAGGACAGGCCTTCTGACCATGAGCAGTCACACCATGTCATGCAACTGCAAGAGGTACACACACCCTACACATACCAATATAATACAGTTTAGTAGATTTTTTCTCTTCCTTTCCTTTCAGAGCCTGCTTCACTACATCTGATCTCAATACTGCAGGAGCTCTGCCACGAGACCCTACTCCTACAAGTTTACCGACAATTTTGTCATTGCATAATGTAAGCACATTTAGCATGAACCTTTCCGTGTTTTAACTTTAACCAGTCAACTACATGCCTACTGTATCATTGAAAGTCTGTGAAATAGTCTGTGTACTCTAAGGACCTCTTACTAAGTTGGGCACAGTCCCCTTTTTCTTCACTAGTAGACAATACTGCATATGCCATTTATTTAGCCCCAGGAAATGACAGAAAACCCTGTTTTACTTTGTCTCTCTCTGTTAATTTGTCAATTGCTGAATACATTGTCAAAAAAAAAGTTATTTGTTTTTATTATGTTTATATACTGTACTTTCTCTGTATTTCTGGAACTGATATATTGATGTATTTTAACTGCGGTGGTGGTGCTGCAGTAGCGTTGTCGCCTCACATTAAGACATTGTCCTGTTCGATTCTCAGCTAGAGCGTCTTCTGTGTGGAGACATGCGTGAATGGGCATACCTTCATTGAAGGTTGTGCATCAGGGCCGGCAAATCGGCACGTAAAAATCTACTGCCAATCAAATCATTAGTGGACAGGAGTTCCGCTGTGGTGACCCCTAACCGGGAAAAGCCGAAAGACACAACAACAATATATTGATGTATTTTAATTCTCTGTATTGGTGCTTGTAATTTTTGTACTGTAATTTGTCTGTATTTGGACCTTTTCTCCTTGGGTCTCCACTGAAAATGGGTTTCTAGCCCATTTGGACCAACCCAGTTAATAAATATCAAATAAATAAATAAATTGCTTTGTACTAGCTATAAACTGATTGTTGTCAGTTATAATTTGACCTGAAGTTTCGAACCTGGCTATGTGCTCTATCCCTACCCCCAGTTCTCACCCACCCGTCTTATTCTAACATTATAGATACTACATACACATTTCACTTGTGACTTTTATTCCAAAACTCTCCCTACTACTACTACTACTACTACTATACATACACTTGTTTCCTACTTCCCTATCTCCATTTAATTTTAGCTCCATTCCCAACTTTCTCCCTCCCATGCAGATTTGCTCTATATCCAGTCATAATCACCTTCCCTAATAGTACTTGTCTATTCCACATTGTATCTTTCCCAAAGAAACCCTAATTTTCTTATTTTGATATATCATTATACTCTAGCCTTTCATACTCCTCTATTCCTTATCTTCCAGAGAAGATACCAGGACAACATAACTCTCTTTTATAGAAAATACTTCTCTCCTTGCCTGTCCACTAAAATCTTTCAGACTCCACTATCCCTGAATCTCGTACTGTCCTACAACGTCTTGTTTCTGTCTTCATTGCTACTTCCCCACTACCTGATATCTATAAAATACAGATTCCTGTACTTATTTATGCTACTTCTTCAGCTTATTCTCTAGTCTTCTACTGTGCCATCTTTCATTCTACCATGACTCAATAATATCTCTCAGCATCTCTCAAACTCTGTCCCTACCACCTGTCCATATTTCGCTTTACACACTCTACATACTGCACCAGAACTATTTAATATTGCCCCTCACCTTTATTCCAAATGTAGATTGATTAACTGCCCTTCCTCCCAAACCAAAATAAAATTAAGTTCAATAATCCTTACCAAAAACAAGTATGCATAATTCCCAATATGCTAAAGTCGTCATAGGAGGAGATCTACACCTTAATCCAGCCCCACCTATTACAATGATCATAAACATAATTCTCTCACACACACTTCCCCCCTGGTAATCTAATTTTTGCTGCAATAATTGTTATAAGTATAAGAAATAGAACTGCTGGATTACCCAATGTAAGCCTCATGTTCTCGCTGTAACTGAAATTTGGCTTAAACCCAGCATAAACAACTCCAAAGTTACACTTCCTAGCTATAATGTCTGTAATGACCGCATAAAGAAGATAGGTGGTGGTATTGCTTTAATATTTACAACACCTAGCCAGATTTCCCCTTATAACAAACTTAATACCAAGATTCAGTTCAGCAAAGCTTTTTACTGCTTTCCTCAAAATAAACAAATATGTATTACTGTCCTTTGCATCCCTCCTGGCTACAGTACAGCTATACTGGAAGATATCCTATAACTGGATATTCATAACATTTCCTCAAGAAATAATACTACTAGGTGAAGTTAATATCAATTGGTTGGACATAAACTCTAATTCCCCTGCATCTACCATGAGCTTATATAGTTTCACACAACTAATTAATATCCCCACACATTATAGCAAGACGTCAAGTAGCATATTAGACTGTATCCTAGTAACAAACCCTGGCAAATACTCAACCACACAGGTACAATGTCATACTCTCTCGGTGATCATCTCTCAGTGTATATGACCAGACATTTCACACATCCAGTTAAGCAGCATATTTATAAAACAACACGCAGTCTTTCCATGATTAACGCAGAAATGTGCATCGCTACACACCATCATCTATTAACTTGAACTTCCATGAATTCCATACAACTTTTCTAAATATCCTAAATAGCCTTGCACCTCCTAGAAGGAAGAGACTAAAAACAAATAAGCACTGCACCTCCTAGAAGGAAGAGACTAAAAACAAATAATGCAGTTTGGCTATCCAAAAAGAGTAGAATGCTAATACAGGATAAAGAAAAATCATGGAAAGAATGGCAAAATTATAAAACACCTCAGTATCTTGAAAACTTCGGAATGCTTTGCAAATGTACTAAAAAGTAAGTAAATGAAGACAAAAAAGTACACTTTAATAACTTTCAAAATAATACTAAATGTGGCACTAAAAAATTTTGGACATCCATTGAAGATGCATACCGGCCAAATATTCAACCCCAAACACCTCTCCCAATAACTCACCACTTGAAATTGCAATAGAGTTTATGTCTCATTTTATAGTGTAGCATCTCTAACCAAGGATTCCTCAACATCTAATCCCAACCCTGCCCAACTGCCACATGTCACCACATCCACTTTCATCTTCAAACCTATGCCCACATTCAGTAATAAACTAATCTTGAACAAGCTTAGACTGTGTTCTTCTTCAGCTGATGACCTTCCAAGCGAGTACATAAAAATAGCAGTCAATAGCATTGCCTGTTCTGTCTCTATCCTTAAATAGGTCAGTCCAGGAATTCCACATTCCTTCTGTCTGGAAAAAGTCAAACATTATCCATCTGCACAGAGGAGGAAATTCAACAGATAGTAATAACTTTAGACCTGTAGCAATCTTCTCTCCCCTCGCCAAATTACTTGAAAAATGTATTCATGAGCCAATTGCTAGAGTATCTCATGCAGGAAGAACTCCTATCCCCTACAATAGTACTAGCACTGCCATTCTAACCTGTGTAGATACTGTCAATAAAGCTAGAGATAACGGCAAACTAGTCTCTTCCTTATTTCTAGACTTGTCTAAAGCCTTCAACATAGGATGTCACAGCAAACTTCTACTTCAGATGCCCTCACTAGGTCTCTCCCAGCCCACCCTTTTGTTGTTCAAAAGCTACCTGTCCAGTAAGTATCATTCAGTAAAATGGCACTCCACTCTCTTTCTCCTTAACCTTAAAAATGAGTGGGAGGTTGGCATAATGGTTAAGGTGTTTACCTTACAGACACAAGGTGCAGGGTTTGATTCTCACATGGGTGATTGGCTAGACTTAAAATGGCCCTCAAGGGCAGTTAGCCTAGTATGCCTACTGCTGCTAAAGTCTTTGGGGTTAGGAGGGTGGCCTAATGGTTAAGGTGTTTGCCTTACAAACACAAGGTGCAGGGTTTGAGTGTAACAAGGGTTAATTGGCTAGGCTTAAAATGGCTTGCAAGGGCAGTTAGCCTAGTACTAATCTATGAACCATTCACCAACAGTGTACCACAAGACTCTATCCTTGGTGCCCCTCTTCTTTAACATTTTCACCAACACTCTCTATACATCCACACAACAGGCCACCCTAATACAATATACAGATGATTCCACTCTCATTTGCACATCTGACATGTTACATCTCAAAAAAATTGCTCAGGAAGCTTTAAAAGCCACTGAAACATGGCTTTATAAGTCACAGCTCATGCCAAACCTAAAAAAGACCAACTACTACATTTTTCCCCCAAATCCCTCTCTCATGGACAAACAGAATTTAAAGTAATCTCGCGTGATAATACAACTGTTAAAGTAAGTTCTCATAGCAAATTATTAGGGTGGTAGTGGAAGATAATCTTACATTTGGCCTGCATATACAAAATTGCATAAGAAAAACTCCTCAAAAACTAGGGATGCTTTACAGATCCAAAAACTTTCTCACTGACATAACTAAAACTAACCTTGCCACTATGCATCTCCCCACACTTCTTTATGGTGCTGCCATCCTTACTAACCTCCATGCTTCACAAAAAATAAAACTTGAACAATGCTATAACAAAATTGCTAATTTTACAGCAAATACCCCTTTCTGAACCCACCATTGTATAACACTGGAAAGCCTTAATTGGTTAGAATTACCTCATCAACTAACATATACACAGCTTCTTACCACCTATAAAATTGTCCGGCATCCAGCTGCCAGTCCAGCACTAAAAAACATTGTGCACAACTATGTTCTCAGTCAGTCATTGCAATCCAGTGACCAGAAATGCCTGTTATGTCTACAAACCTATCAAATCTGCTGGGCATTGTCTGTACTCATGCAAGGTTGCTAAGGCCTGGATCTCCTTACCTGTATCCGTCAGGTCATTACTCCCTCCCATCTTTCAAAAACCACTCAAAGACTTTCTAGCTAAAATCTGTCTCTGTTCTTGCTCAAAGCCAGGATAACCTATATCCCTAAATGTGAACAAGTACCTTTTTATTCCTTATACCTGCTTACTCTCCATTCCTCACTTACTTCCTTACTTCTATCAAATTCTCTTTCCTGACTTTCTCTTTAAATATGCCATACGCTTGTTTTCCCTCACTTCATTTTGCCTGTTTGTGTTACACTGACTACCTTTAATTTCTCCACAAACTGTATAAAATTTCTCTAAATATTAAATATTTGTCATATAACTTATAACTGATTCTTAACTAATGTTTTTATATTGTGTCTAATTTGTTATGATTTAGACTGCAGATGTTTGTTTTATTTTTTTGAAGATTGTAAAATTATTATTCTTAAAATGTTTTGTAATAATGTGAAGCTTTTTTCCCTGGCCTCTGTTGCTCCACTGAAAATGGGCTTCAGCCCAATCAGAGTTTCCCGGTAATCTAATATCAAAAAATAAATACACATCGAAAGAATTGAAACTGAGCTGAAAGAAGGTTATCCGGTATTATCCATTAAGATATTGTTGTATAGGGTATGCAGATAATGGATCCATTACCTTCAAAACAACTGGATGGATCTAACAACTTGTAAGGCACCTTAAAGAATGGTGTAATTAGCTCTGTAGGGGCGGAACAGTTGTGGTATATGCGTGTGAAGCAGAAATGCACTTGAAAAATAGTTGCATTGGTTATCCTTATTGTCTCACTAAAAGGAGAAGGAATGCTGTCGATTGCATGGTACCTGTAGCCTACAGTGTATCAGACTAACAGTTATAGCCCGAACCTGAAAGGATCAGCTCACTTTGGTTCATGAGGTATGCTATTTATGCACTTTGTAATGCTTAGAGGATAATGGCTTGTTTGAGCCATTACAGTTGAAATGTTTAAGTATTACAAGTTCTTCTTTATAACAGCAACTGTCACATTTTAAAGACAGCAAGATCAGTTTCTTTACCTTTTTATTTTATCTTTTAGGTTATATAACCAGCTATCTGAAGTGAAACAGAAGAAAGAAGAAAAAACTAGACGAGAAGTGTATGCTGTCAACAGAGAGAAAGCTAAAGAATTCCAAAAGGTAAAAATTGCAAAGCAGATGAAATAAGGAGTGTCCTGTTTTGGAATAAGGTAGAGGCTTACAGAAGCACCTAAGAAAACTCTTTTGACTTCAGTCACTGGGATTGTTGGTGGCAGTTCATGCCACTCCAGTTAAGACAGCAAATTCTGAAGGTAATAGAATCTTCTACTTGTAGGCCATCTAGCAGCTGGTGTCGGAGTACACTGAAATGTTTATGTTGAAGGTGAAGAGGCAGCATAAATTAAAAAAAAAAAGATGTTTGAAGTTATCATGCTCACAATAAGTCAACCAAACCGTTAAGGTTTTGTAGCAATCACACTGGCATAGTATTTTGGCAATAACTTTAGGTTGCCCATTGACCTTGGGTTACAAGGTGGTTGGAGTAAGGGAGAAGGCTGTGCAGGTTTAGGGCATGTTTTATGTCTAGTGGAGACCTAAGTGGAATGCTCATGTAAGCTTAATATTTCTTAATTACAGATAGTGTCCAATGTTTGCATGCATATCACTGCATACTCCTGATTCAGGGATGTACAGTCACGTTTTGTGCACTGCTTTTCTCCCGTATGATGAGCCTACCTGTGCCTCGGCTCTCATCACTTTCATTTTGATGACCCTGACCCAGAAGTTCATAAAGCTGCCTCCCTGGGAGAGAAAGGATCCACCATCGTTAGATATGGAAATGAATGGGTCAGAGGGGTAATGTGATCTGGAATGTCAGTGGAAGGGTGCAAAATAATTGTAGGCAAGATTATGGGAGTGGTGTATTGCAGCAGTTAAGGAGCCATGCTTTCTTGTGATGTGTTTCTGGAAGGTGCAGTGCCGTTCCATCTTCAAACCTTCTCTGCGCAGAGAAGAAGGTACATTTACTTCCAGGTAGATGGGCAGGGCGCAGAAGGCTGATTTTCCCAAACTTGGACCAGAAAGGTTTAACACTGCTACCCCAGAAAGTATCAGGATTAAGGGAATTTGATCCAGAGGGCTGCAGGCGGCGGGGGTAATGCAACAGAAGGCATCCCTGTAATTTTTGCTTCTCTTCTTATACTGTCCTGCCACAAGTGAGTCCATCCAAGAACGTACCTACCACCTGTGTATACTGGTTGCTGAGAACTTATTGAAAGGATGCTAAGAATTTGGTTCTATAGGGTAAATGTTTCCAGAGTGCATTTCTTGATTGAATTGAGTGGCATGATTCTTAGGTTCATAGGCTGATACTAGGCTATCTGCCCTAGGGCATTTACAAGCCTAGCCAGAGTGTGGTTGGCTTTCGCCACCCTTTTTAGATTAGTTGACTGTGCTTCTGTGTAGTAGGTCACAGAAGATAGCCCATTTAAGGTTAGTTTACCGTGCCTCTGTCTAGCAGTGACACAGAAGAGATCCCAGGGGTAAATTTACGATCTCCCATCCAAACGTCATGATTCTTCTTGAAGAGGGTCATTGAGGGGCTCTGTCTAACATGGATTGGGATTTTGTTCCAGAGTGAGGGGAGCCTCTGGGATATGACTCTGTCCCTCCAGCATGTTCTATTTATTTCTGTGCTGAGGTTTAAGTCACTGGAGCGTGTAGCTCTGATTTATTTATTTATTTTATTTTATTTATTAGCAGTTGGTTTACCAGGATAGTCCATTGGGCCAATAAGAACCCGTTTTCAATGGAGTCCTGGGGAGAAAAGCTCCAAAACAAAGGTTACAAAAGAGATTACATCATTTTTCAATTTACAATTACAATAATTTGTAAGTGAAAGACAAAGCTTTAAAACATTGGTAAACAAAAAGATTACAGTAGTTTACAATTGTGGAAATTTGAGGGTTCAAGATAAAGCAAAGATTAATCATTTACATAATATATTTGTGTTTTTTTTTTTTTAAATGTTAAGGTTACGTTAAATTATTGCTGCAGTACATATATAGTTTCTTGAGTGAAATAATAGAATAAAATAATTATAAGATGTCATTACAGTTGGCTTATTATTCGGTGTCTGGTAATATATGGTAAAGCTGCCCATAAGAAGTGAAGAACAGGCTAGGAGGGGTGGGAGCAGGAGCATTCCCATGAGGATGTTAGATGTGAGTGCAGTGATTTTTTAAAAGTAGGGAGGTTGGTGGTGATACGGATGGAGGGAGGAAGGGAGTTCCATAGGCGTGCCAGGGCAAAGGACAGGAGGTTTTGTCCTGGAGAGTGATGGGGCTTGTACAGTTCTATTAGGTTTTGGTTATTAGATCTTAGGAGTCTTTGTGGCAGGTGCATTTTAAAGGTAGAGCTGAGAGAGGGACAGAGGGAGGGCTGAAAAATTAGTTTATGAGCAAAGGTAAGCTGAGTGTAGGAGAGATGGTTGGGAAGCTCTAGCCAGTTAAGTTTGTGGAGAGAGACACAGTGATGGGTAGATGATTTGTGGCTAGTTGAAAATTTGGCAATTTTATTATAACAAGAGGACAGTTTTGTTTTGAGAGAGGATTGTAGGTTTGTTAGCAGAGGGGCACCATAAAGGAGGGAAGGGATGAGAAATGTAGTAGCAAGAGTGAGCTTAGTAGATCTAGTGAGGAATCGATTGTGTCGATAGAGCATACCAAGTTTTTGGTGGGTTTTTTTTATGTTTAGTTGTAGGTGGTTACTGAATTTAAGCTGGTCGTCAATCAGGACTCCTAGTAGTTTAGTTTCAGATACCAGTTCAAGAGGTGTGTTATTCTGACTAGTGATGGAAATTATTTTTCTATCAATGGTGTTGGTTTTAGAGGGGGTAAATACCATAAGTTTGGTTTTTGATGCATTGAGTGCTAGATGATTGTCCATCATCCACTGTTCTGTGGTAGAAAAGGCGTCTTGAGTCAGTTTTAAGAGAGCAGGAATGGATGTGGCTGAACAGATAATTGTGGAATCATCTGCATATTGAATAAGTTTAGCATGGGGTAATGAGTGGAAGAAATCATTTATAAATATATTGAAGAGGAGAGGACCCAAAATGGAACCTTGGGGGACGCCAGTGGGTGTGTTAAGGAAAGAGGAGATGGCTTTTTTCCACTTGACAGCTTGTTGCCTGTTGGAGAGATAGCTGGTGAACCAATTGAGAGAGGAAAGGGATAGGTTTAGGTTGGATAGTTTAGTTAGGAGAAGGTTATGAGAGATGGTATCAAAGGCCTTAGAGAGGTCAAGAAAGAGTGTAGATACAGTAGAGCCAGAATCTCTGGCTTTATTCACAGTTTCCAGGAAGGAAAGGAGGGCCGTCATGGTGCTGTGGCCGGGTCTGAATCCATGTTGTGTGGGAGTTAGTAAGTTATTATCTATGAGATAGGGAAGGAGTTGAAGATGAATACATTTCTCTAGAATTTTGATATAGGAGAGAGAATGGCAATGGGATGAAAGTTAGTAATATTGTTATTATTGCCTCCTTTGTGCAGGGAATGATGAATGCCCTTTTCCAGAGTTTGGGTACAAGCCCTTCCTGGATAGAACGATTGATTAGGATGCTGATGGGGAAGGCAATGGCTTCGGCTGCTATGCTGAGGAAGGATGAGGGAATGTTATCGGGAGCATTGGTGCATGGTTTTAGTTTTTGCAGGAGTTTTCTTATGGTAGAAGTAGGAATGGGTTTTAGGAGAAGGGTGGAAGTGGGGTGGTTGGAGATGTATGGGATGACAGGAGGGGGGATGCAGAAGCAGGGGGTGAGGTGTTATTAGAGAAGGATGTGGTTAGTTTGGTAATAGAGTCTGTGAAAAAAAGAGTTGAATTGGGTAGCTAGATCTATATCTAATGCGTTTGGGTCTGGGGTTGGGTTTTCTGCTGTGCCAGGTTTTAGGAGGGTAGTGATGCCTTTCCAGAATTTCTGAGGATTGGTTTTGTGGTTGTTTTGGAGTAAGGAGAAGTAATTCTGTCGATCTGCTGTGATAAGTTTTTTTACGGAATTGCGAAGTGTTTTGAATTCAATAAGGGTGGTTGGAGTTTTGCATCTTTGGTACTGTGCCCAGGTTTTGTCTCTACGTCGCATGACAGTTAGTGTGTTTTTTGTTAGCCATGGGGCGGAGTTGGATGGATTTGGATTTCTTGAGGTGGAGCATGTCCATTAATTCACGGTTGGACATGGCTTTATACATCAGGCACAGGTCGCCTCTGAGTAGGCGGTAAGCAACTGAGTAGAGCTGGAGTTTCTTTAGCCTAACTGCGTAGGGCATCTGTTTGAGTCCCTTGATCCTCTTGGTGAGGTACTTTTGGGGTCTTTCTAGTTGTAGCAGGTGTTGGGTAAGGTACATCCCAAATGGGGCATTGTATTCAATTATGGGCCTGATGAGTGATGAGTAGAGGGGCACAATGACCTCTCTTGATCTAGATGTGAACCCCTTTGTGATAAGGTGGGCTATATAGAATGTCTTTCTAACCACTTTGGCAATGTGATTGTCAAAGGAGAGATTGCAATCTACTTGGGTCCCCAACTCCCTAATTACTTCTTCCGTACTTAATTGATTACCATCTATGTGGTAATTTGTGGGCACTTTGTTTTTCCCAAAGGGGATGACTATGCACATTTTGGCATTTAGCTTTAGACCATGGCTCTGGCACCAGTTATCCGTCTCTGTGAGACCTTTTTGGAGGATGCTTGTGTCAGCCGGCGAGTCGATTATGGCCCCCAGTTTGCAGTCATCTGCAAACTTTGTCAGCCATAGTCCTCCTGTGTTAGCCTGTACCTTAGAGAAATATATACCGAACAAGAGAGGTCCCAGGACTGATCCTTGTGGGACGCCACTTGTAACTGGTTTAGAGTCTGAAATGGCACCTGCAATTCTGGCCATGTGGGTTCTATCCCTAAGCCAGTTTGCAACCCATCTTGTGACATAGGGGTTGATATTTAAGTTGGTGAGCTTATTTATGATGCCCAAGTGGGGTATTGTGTCAAAGGCTTTTGCAAGGTCAAGGTAGGCTGTGTGGACTACCTTTCCTTCGTCTATGGCCTTGGTGACTGTTTCAAAGAAATCGACCAGGTTCAAGAGGCAAGATCTGACCTTAACAAAGCCGAATTGGGTAGGATCCAGTGTTTGGAGGTTCCCAATGTCTTTGTTTATGAGTTCCATGATGATACGCTCCATAGCTTTGCAGACCAGGCTAGTTAGGCTTATAGGGCAATAGTTTCCAGGGTCTGTTGTGGCACCACCTTTATGGAGTGGGACCACTGTTGCTGTACGCCATTCTTTGGGTACGTATCCTGTTGTAAGGCTGAGACTGAATAGTGATTTTAAGTGAGGGTTCAGTTCTTCTTGGAGCTCATGTAAAACGCAGCCCGGGACACCGTCCGGTCCCATTGATGCTGTGTTTTTTGCTTTGGAGAGGGCAGCTCTCGCCTGTGCATCTGTGATGTCAGGGAGGCTACACTCTGTTGGGATAGTCATTTGCTCATTTGGGGGGGAAGGGGGGGGAGAAGTTTGCACTGAACCTGTCTGCCAGGATGTTGGCAATGTCTGTGGGTTCAGTTTATTTTTTGTCATTTTGCACTAAATCAGAGCATATCTGGGAGTTTCCACCCAGGTTTCTGACATAACTAAAGAAGGCCTTGTGATTATCTTTAGCAGCTTGTGCAATTTTTCTTTCAAAGCTAGCTTTAGATGATTTTATGAGGGATCGTAGTTTCTTGCTAGTACTGATCAGAGTTGCCTTCCCTTTCAGGGATTTTGCTCCATCATGTAGTAGCTTCCTCCTTCTGTTGTACAGCTTATTTATGGCTGGGGTCCACCAGACAGGTCTCCTGCCCTTGGAGGAGTGTGTCTTGGTTTTATTTGGGATAGCACGATCCATGCATTCCTGTAGGTATCCATAGAATGCGTTTGTAAAGGATTCTGTGGTTTTGGCCGTATTTTCCACTGGCCCTGGGGCTTTGAAGGATTCCACCTTGGTTTTGAGAAGTGTGAAGTTTGCTTTTGAGAAGTTTTTGACCGTGGTTTCCTTTGCTGGGGGTGGGGACGGGATATGGATGTCCATAGTGATTAATTTATGGTCAGATCTTACCAATGAGGGGTATACCTCTGGTATGGAACATAGACTCCCCATGTTGGTGATGATCAGGTCCAATATGTTTGCTCCTCTTGTGGGAGTGATGACCAGTTGTTCCATAGCATTTGAGTTTATAAATTCTGGGAACTGTTGGGCTAGGGTGTTGGGGCTTGAGTAGTGCTCCCAGTCTGTTTGGATCATTAAAGTCACCCAGTATAATGGTGTTTGGATAGACCTTCATATTCTCCAGTGTCTTCAGGAAAGCCGAGTGGGGTTCCTGAGTTTGGGAGGGTGGTCTGTAGCAGGCTACAAACTGGAAGGCAGTTTTGCCCACTGTTAGTTGCACATCGATGGTCTCAGATGCTTCGTGCAGTGCCACTAGCCTGGAGGTATGGGTATCTTTGATGAATATGGATACTCCCCCTCCTCTTGTGGTTCGTTCCGAGTTTTGGGGCCGAAAAGCATGGTATGAGGTATAGCCTGGTAGTGCTGGGGTGCTCTCGGGAGCCTTGAACCAGGTTTCTGTTACTGCACAGATATCGATATTCTCCATACTGAGGAGAGCCTCGAGTGCGTGCATCTTGAGGTTTAGACATCTGGCGTTGAGCAGCATTACCCTTAGTTTCTTTTTCCTTGTGTTGTCTAAGGAGGTGGGTTTGTCTTTTGAGCCTTGCCTAAAAAAGGCACTATGGGGGTGGCAAGAGCCTTGGCCAGTATTCGAAAACCCAGGAGTGACAGGTGCAAGCCGTCCCTAGCGAAGCAACGTGGCTTGTCAAGCATGTCATCCCAGGCTGACAAACATTGGATCCCCTTTGAGTGACACCAATACTTTAGCCAATTGTTGAAATTGATCATTTTGTCTTTATGCTATGGTATCATTCTTGGTGAGGGTAAGATGCTACTCAAGGTCAGGGTCATACCGGCCTGGGCCACATGATCAGAGAGCTCCTCTATGTCTCTTTTCATGTAATCCAGGGAGGTACGTCTCAGGTCATTCACACCAGCATGGACAATGACGGAGTCATATTTGTACTTGTTTTGGAGTGACCTGAGTGCTTGTGTTACATTTCTAACTCATTGTGCTGAAACTTTTATTTTTCAGGGGCAGTGTATATATATGTCCCTTGATGTTTTGTAAATGGTTTTATTAATAGTTGTGCAAATATTTCTTTGTTTTGCTTTGATCTTTATGGATGCATCCTGTGTGCCTTTGCTTGGCAACTCTTGCTTTCTTTTTTCCATCTTTAGTTATTACCTGCTTCCCTTGGGTAAAAGGATTATCTGCTTTAGTTGTCTAAATTTTACAAAACACAGTTGGAGCACAAGACATGCTGACAAGCTGTAATTGCAGAACTTATGTCCTTATCTAGTAATGTCTTAGCCTTTCACTCTATTGTGTTGTTTACAGTGAAGGTTGCGTGCAGTTTTCGAGACATTGGGCTAAAGCATTATTTTTCTAGAGGTGATTTATGTATGCAGTATCTCATAACCTTGAAAAGTTGTGTAGGTACTTTTATACATTTATTTTTTGTTATTCCAAAATCTTTCCTTATCTCTGTGCACTGTTCATGGTAAGATACTTCCTCCAAGAAGGAAAGGACATTGAAAGAACAGAATTGTTGCATGTTTAATTGCATTTATTCAAGAAAATGATGGGGAGGCACTAAAACCAAATGAACAGCATGGGTCTTTATAGGAAGGTTGATGAAGTCCACAAGTATAAGAATGACCTAAATAAATTGCTAAAATAGAAGTTGTGAAGAGCAGTACATTCTATTGGGATTCACTCCCATGAGCTTGAAGATCTCCTTTTAGGGCTAGGAATACCTCTTACCCATTTGACAAATCAGAGGAAATTGTACAGTATTTACTCAAAAACGAAAAGCTAGCTGATTCCAGTGCAGAAAAACTGTTACAATGGTGATAGAAAAAAGTTCAGATTACTGTAACCACAGTGATTAGCAAATTGATGAGATCAGTTATAAAGAAACTAAGTACTTTGAAGATTAGAGCAACACAGAATCTAAAGCAGCATGGCTTTACAGCAGTAAGGTTGAATCAAATATATCTTATGGACTTTTTTTAAATGAGTTAACAAAGTTATAAATAGTGGAATATCCATGAATGTAGCTTACCTTTCTTTTTTACCCCAATCTTCCATTAACCTACTTTTTGAGGGTTCCTATTAGATGACCGAAGACGCATTATATTGAATGCGTCCTGGTCGAACTTAAAACAACACAAACGCAAAATAGCGAAGCAGCTTTTAAGCAAACTCTTTCCCAGGGAAAGAATTTGCTTGGCCGCTTTCGTTAATTTGCCATTTTTGGCACTGAAGTGCGATCTTGGAGTTGGTATATTTCAGTAGGGGGGTGAGGGGGGGGCACATCCCCCACATTGGGGGGGGGGGTGAATCCCCTCATTTTATGTATTATTTCAATTTTTTTTTCTTTTTTTGGAACAGTGATTTTTTTTCCCTTGGAAAAAAATCACTATTCTGAGCTTTCGAGATTGTAAGCTTTCGCTTACATCGGTTTGATTATTCATCGTTCCCTTTTGTAAGCATTCGATGATATAATATAGACCCTTTTTTGATGACACCTTACCTGTATGTTAGGACACCAGACAGGAGAAGAGAGTCAGAGATCATGGGTCATCATTCTGCTGGGATCCAGGAGATTTTTGTGTTCTATTTCTAACCCCCTCCTTGTTGGTTAGTAGGTACAGTGAAGTGCCTGCAACGTTTGACCCTTACACATATGCATACCTATGCAAACCCACCGTCTTGAACTAGAGTGTGATGCTTTTCTTGGGTGATTCACATTCCTATGCCCCAGCTTGTATATTTCATGGACTGGAGTGCTCTCCAGTGGTGTAACCCACAGGGATTTGCTCTTGTCGTGGGAATAGTTGGGGGTTGGCATGATAGTTAATGTGTTTACCTCACAGACAAAAATTACAGGATTTGATTCCCACCTTTGGAGAAATTGGTTAGGTCTAAGATGGCCTGGAAGGGCAGCTAGTCCCTAGTACCTACCTTTGAGCAGTTAATACCAATGTGTACTTGCACCTTCTGCTGGGATGGATGAGCCAGCATCAAAAACATCCACCCTTCCCCTACCAGATCCTCCAGAAACTGAGCTACTAATCAGTTTTGGATAATGTGGGACCATCCGATCTTTAAGCCTCAGTGCCACAGAGCTGGGTTAGCCTTTGTAAATTTTAACTGCAAGAATACTAGCAAAGTACCTCATTTTTGAGAGGGTATGCTGCTGGCATATTTTGGCTTTGAACTTTCCTTTTTTTCCATTGATACATTGAAGTACTACTTGTGGCTATATTATTAACGTTTTACATGGACTTCAGCAAGGTTCTTGACACATTTCCAAATAAAACTTGGGGTGAACACATGGTTAGTATTTTTTTCTAAGTTTATTTTTTTTTACTAGTACTTGTGGACCATTACACATTCCCCTTGAATGAACTTAAGCCACTTTGTTTTTTCATTATGGGTATCCCCAGCATAGTAATGAGAATTCCCAAAGTTGGGTCACTATTCAGACAACCATGAAGGGTGGTAGTGCCATAGTTGGCATCCTGATAACGAAGCTGTATGTGGCAGACCCTAACCCATTCTTTGGGCAATGGAATAGGCAGCCTACATGACTGTGGGTGGACCACTGTGTCCTCTCCTTAGAGAATGCATGCTTGGGATGAAGTCTGCCTCTGAAATGGCTTGGTAGTCAAACATCATTACTCCCCTCCGGATTGTCCATTGTGTCATCACCCTTCCTGCATGGGATTGTTTCCATTAAACTGTCCTGATCCTGAGCCACAATGCCTCCCCTGTAATACATGCCTATTTGTTCCCTCATCCTGGGCGTTCCTAGTGTGGATGACAGTTGATGGGAGTGGCTGTCATACGGACAACCTCACTGGTACTTTATGCCCTCTAGAGCATCCTGGTAATGAGGAATTGTTTGTTAGACCTAATTCCATCCCTAGGCAGAAAGAAGGACCACAATGTCCTCCTTTTTGTGTTTGCATGCTGTCATATACTCATGATGAGAGCTACCATGGAATCAGCTTGGTGGCTGCACACCCCAACCCCAGAACTGCCACTTAAGCCACTTCCCCGCCTCTAAAGGGTTGTGGCATTGGGCAGCCCCAGACTGCCCCATGATGGGCGCACCCATCCTTCAATGCCAGCTTCTTCGAGCTGGATTTCAGGTCTCATGTGCCTTTTTCAGGGTTTTGTCCTCTGTGCCACCTATCTGGTTTGATCCCACCACTTTGGCTGCTTCAAACCATACAGTTCAAACCAGGAAATGTTTCAACAAAAAAGAAATCCTTTCCCTGAAGAAGTATATGTATATTTTACTTCTTACAACATCTTTGTATTCTAGAACAGTGCTGCACAGACCAGCAGGAAAAGAAGTCATAAAAATACCCAACAAAATGTAGTATAATTGAAAATGTCACCCTGGAGCAGAAAAAGACTTGTGAATACCTACTGCATTTTGTATCTAGTCATTGAAGGCTATATGTTCAGTAACCCTGTTAAGATTTGTAATAGCATTTTAGCGAATTATAGTAGGATACCCAGGTATAAAATGCACCTTAAACTGCAGCTGCCACCAAAGGTTTAATATAGAACTGAATAATTTCAGACCACCATTTTGGCTATATTATGCCATGGACTTTATAGCTCTAGCAAGCTACAGTTAAAAGAATCTCTTTTTTGATAAAATATGTAGGATTTTTAATTATGATACATTGGCAGTTCAGCTATGATGTATTCTGGACCAGTACTGTAGAGTTTAGCCTTAGTAGAAAATTCGTTAACACCCCTTGTAGAAACAGAGTATAATGCAAAATGTTAGGCTGTGACAGTTAAGGCTTATGAAGCCCCAGATATGGTACCTGTATATAGGGGAAAAAACATACATCACTCACTGTTTTAGTCTTCATTACAAATCTTTCAGGAAGTGACAATGAGATGATGCAGAATGCACCCAAAACTACACTTCTAGTCTTGGGGGATTTCAGGGCATCTCAACTTTGAATTTGTCCCTACCACTTTGGCTACTTCAGACCATAGGATTTGAACCAAGATATGCCTTAACTGAAGAGCAAAATCTTTTTTTTTTTTTTTCTGGGGAAATATATCTGACTTTTCCTTCTGATGTATTACCAACTCATTGAGAACATATTTTGAGTAGTTATGTTTTTTTGGAAGGTGAGCAAAAGTATTATACCCTACTGAGGAAACAGGGTATAATGCAACAATTAATATGATATGCTGCATGTCACGGCTCTCAAGACAGTTTTTAACAAAACTTTTGGGGAATGGTCCTTGGAGACTAGGGCACAAAATGCACTTAAATCTGTGATTCTACCCTCAGTAATTTAAATCTAGCTTAGCACTGAATTTGACCCTAGTAATGTGGCAATGAAATTTGAGCCATAGCACATTACAGCTGGAAAGAAAATATGGAGAAATGTACTATATTTTACTTTCTGCTGTAATAACAATTTAATGAAAATATGTTGCCATCTAGGGTTGCATTGTACATACATCTGAACGCCCCAGTGGAAACAGTGTTTAATGCAAAATGTCATATTGATGGTGATAGGCATGGTACTTGTGTATAAGAGATCATATGTTGATTCCCTAAGGTTTACAGTACAATTCACAAGTAGTTATAGTAGGAATACTAGGTACAGACTAAATCTGCAGTTCTACCATCAGTGATTTGTGTGCAGCTCAAGTCCTCCACCATTATGACTGCTTCATACTATGGAGTTTGAGTCATAGCATGTTGCATCTAAAAATAACTTTATTTTCTGGAGAAGCATATATGACTTTTATTTCTGATTGAGTACAACACATCCATTATATATTGTGAACATGGACTGCATATACTCACGCCTAAAGAAACTAAGTATCTGATGTTGTCTTTTCTGTCCATCTCAACCTCTGGCTAATCTGATCCAACTCTGATCTGAAGCTGGCATCTTTAGAATCCTCAGTCCTGGAGTGCTGCCTCCTCTACCCATAATGCCTTGTCCTAACTAAATTTCCCCAGACCTCATTTTCAGCCATTGCATGCAGATCTTGGCCCAATACGCTCCTTCATAAGTGATGTTTTTTTTTTTTTTACCTGTTGGTGCCTTTTTTTCTTGTTATTACTTGCTTTGCCTCCTCTATCTTCCTTTCTAGTGTTAGGAATTTTCTGTATTTGCATTTTTTCCATTAGCGTAGCTTGTTAGGATTGCTTCCCCCCTTTTTTCCTTGCCTGCTCCCTGTTCTTAAAAAAAAAAAGTTTAGTATTTAATGTATACTGTACTTATGATATCCTGACTGAAATTACTGTTGCAGTATTCCTGACAAATGGGTTGTAATCACTGACATCCAGATGGGGTGCCAAAGCTTTACCTTCCCTATGTCATACATCTGACATAAGACCTCAGCTTATATGCAGTGGGATATAAAGATGGACTTAAAAGTATGAATCTTCTATCTTTCTGCCAGCCTGAATGCAGGTCATGCATCTGTCATACTGTTAGCTGTTTGGTCATTGGTGCCTTTACTTCATTCATTTTATCCAGATAATGGCCCCTTCAGGGAACCTTCCTTTTTGCCTTACAATTTTTTGTTTGAAAATTGTAGATGTCAACTAGGAGGGGTAAATGCAACTGCAGTAGGCAGATTCAGTGCAAGGACTTGCATACTAAGTGTCTTTTTTTTTTTACTTTGACTGAGAACATTAGCACAAAACCTTCTCTGTCAGTTGTTCTTTCCAAAAACCCTTGGGTCTAGGCTGTCTACTCTCAACACCTTTTTTGAGACCCAGCGCCTTAAGCTCCTGGGCCAGTCCAAGACGACTGACTCCGCATCCGCAGACATCTCTGTCTTACAACAAAGAAAAAACATACAAGGCCTCAAACTGATCAGCAGTCCAACATTTCTGACTTCAGTGAACCTACTGAGGTTATTATATAACTCGCAGTACATCAGACTTCTCATTTTTCTGCTACCATGGCCCCAACTGAGGCCAGTATGGCTCCTGAGAGCTTGCAGACTGCCTATATGTCCGAGGAACCGCACCTAATAATTTCAGAAGGTCTGTATGGTGTTCCACAAATTTTAGTTAGGGTAGAGATCCCAGGCTTCCTATTAGAGATCAGACAGGGTTCTGAACCTCGGCATCTCATCCAGGCAGATCTCACACCTAAAAAGAAAAAAACAGAAAATTAAGCATTTGGCCTGTCCCTCAGCACCTAGTGAGAAAGAGTGGATGGACTATTCACAAAGGATGTTCAAAGTGATTTTTGTCATTAAAAACTCCCTCCTTTGGGTCTTCCTAGCCACAGCCTACTCTAAGACCCACCCTAATTTCCTCCTCTTCTGATGAAAAGCAGGACAGTGACTCTGACCATTCTCTGGACTGATCTTCTCAGATACATTCTCCAAGGCAAATTTCGTCTGACGGAGACTGTTTTTCACCTGATTCATTTATTCAGGAAGCTTCCTTTGGGGAGACTGTACAGAACATGATGAAACACTTTGGCAGTCTAATTAGATCTCTGATGTCCAGAAGAGATATTACTCCCGCTTGGAGATGGGTACTCTTGCCCGTTCTCCAGTCTCTCCTGTCCTTGAGGGTTCCCAGGACCTTTTTCAAGTCTGCCTCTTTTGCACCTGACTCTCAACCTGCAGCTCCCAGGGGACTAGAGAGGTTTTACAAGGTACCTGATGACCTAAAATATCTATACAAGAACCCAGTAGCAGACCATTCAACAGTCCATCTCTGTCTTCAGACAAGCCATCTAAACTGCTACCAGATGTTAATAGCCTACACACAGAGAGGGCAGGGCTGTGGATAGATGGGGAAAAAGGTTTACCCCTCTGCTACCCTTGCTTTTAGGACATTTAATTATCAGACACAAATGACTAAGTATTTGATCTCTATTCATCCCTCATTGAGCAAAGTTATCTTAGACCCTTCCACAGCAAACCTAAAGCAGCCGATGCAGAGCTTACTTTTGCAGGTGACTCAGATTGTCAGACACATTGAGTACAGTTATGCTGTAGCTGCTTCTTCTAAGGCAGCTGCCACTGGATCTTTTCTATGCAGATTTGCATGGTTTCATAATCAACCTTTGCCAACAGCTATCAAATCTAAAATTCTAAATTCACCTTTGGATAAAGACTTACTGTTTGGCTGTCAGTCTGTTCAAAACTATACAAGACCAAGGTAAAACCATGAAAGACTGCAAGCAGGTCCTACTCTCCCCACTTCCTAGATACCATAGGAACTACCCAGCCAAATAACTTCCTACATTAGAAGGGACCCTAGGGCAGTTCAGAAAAAAAAAATAGGAAAAGATACTCTGAAAAACTAGAAAGGGAAACTGCAGCTGGGAGGCCACCCTTCAGTTGTAGAAGTCTGTGACTACCTCTGCAGCACTCCTCCCCTTCTCTCCAACCCCACTACTCCTCTTTCGCAAAGACTGTTGCTCTTCCTGGCCAGGTGGGAACACATTACTACAGACAAGTGGGTCCTCTCCATCATCAGAGACGGCTATGCCATATCTTGGGAAAGCAGTCCCTTTCTGAGAGACTTCCATCTCCTCAAAATCAAATTTCATTTCTGATTCCCATTACTCAAGATCAATTGAATCAGGGCAGGTCACCATTGAGCAAGTCCCAAAAGAATTCATAGGAAAAGGGTTTTATTCCATCATTTTTCTAGTACCAAGAAAAGAAGGGCAATAGAGACCCAGTCTAGACCTGTCTACCCTGAACACTTACCTGAATGTTCCCTGTTTCAATATGCTGTTCCTTCAAACCCTTCTTACTTTCATTTTACCACAGGCTTTCATATTGTCATTAGATCTGAAGGACTGCTACCTTCACATCCATATCTATCCTTCCTGCAGGAGAGTCCTCCATTTTTTCTCTTTCTCACATTTTCAGTTTACTGCTGTGCCTTTTGGTCTTTCTACAATCCCAAGAGTGTTCATGAAGTACCTAGCACCTGTAGTAGCCTTCTGTCACACTCAAGGAATTCATATTTTCCCCTGCCAGAATTACCTTTTAATTCAGGCTCCTTCTCCAGCAATCCATCTTCAGCATCTCCAATTCATCCTTCAACTTCTGACAGGTCTGGGTTTCCCCATAAACAACATAAAATCACACATGGTCCCTACACAGGACCTGGTGTTTCTGGGATGCAGACAGGACAAAAAAATGCATGCCTTCTTTGCCCAGAAGAAGGCTTTTAGCCTATCCAAATACTTCCAAAACCTTTCTTCTGCATCCCATTGCTCCACAAGGGAGATGTTAAGGACCTTGTGATTTGTGTCAGCCTCCATTCCTATGTTTCTCCTGGCCAGACTTTACATGAGGAAAATCCAGTGTTTGAAATTTATGTGGTCCCAGCACTGTCACTCGATAGACACTCTGATCCCCTCCTCCCTTGTATCAAGAAGGAGCTACCTTGGACTTCCAAGATGGCTGCACATTGAGTAACAGCTTAATTCTAGCTCTCCCAGTGTGAAAACAGAAACTCAGCTGGGAAGGCCAGTAGACTTGTGTTTATGGGCAAATTTCAGTAACTGGCTAGCAAGTGTACTGCGTGGATGCCAGGAAAATAGAAATATAGAGGACCTGGAAAAAAAAATCAGCTACAAAAAGTGAAGAAGAAACACTGACTGGGGAAAGTTCTGCGGCTATTCAGCAAAAAGCAGTGCAATCTCCAGACATGAATTCTAGTAACCTACAGAAAGATACAAGACAAATGCACACTGACCTGGTTAAAATAAATGAAACACTGATGGGGTATTTCAACACAAACAGCAAAAGGTTGGAAAGAATGGAAGAAGCTTTAAACAGATAGTCGGATGAGGTGATAAAGGTGCAAAAGTCATAGGTCAAAAAGAAGAAAAGGCTGGCTGAGTATGAGACTGCTCAGGAAGAAATGTTTAAAAAAATAATAGAATTAGAGGACAGAGTACATAGGGAAAACTTGAGATTTTCAGCTGTACCAGCGAAGCTGAAAGGACCAGACTATATTAATTTTATGAAAGCACAAATAAGCAACTGGACTGGTATTCCACGGCAGTTGTTAGTTGAAAGGGCACATCATGCGTATGCTCCAAACCTGGTTATGACGAAGCAGCCAAGAACTTTAGTAGTAAAGATGTAATCCTTCCAGCAGGAGGAGCTGATTTTGACAAAACTGTCACAGAAGGACAAGGTACTAAAAGTGGTAGACAGAGTGTTTGTGGAGAATGATTACTCATACACCAGGAAGAAGAGCATATTTATTCCACTTCTGGGGAATGTCAAGATATAAGTATGAGATTCAAACTGCTGTACTCAGCTCTCCTCAAGGTATTCTTCCCTGAAGGTACAAAATAAGTTTTTGATAAAGTACATGCTAAGGAGGAAATACAAAGGTTTGTCCAACACAAAGTAAACTGTGAAACAGAGAGTCTGCTTCTTGTTCTTCCAGTAATAAAGACCACAGAGAGACTATACCAGTGAAACCTTATCTAATGTTTCAAAGGAAAATGTTGGGAAGAAGGAAGGGAGCACAAGAGTTGACTAGAAGAATCGAGCGAGAGTACGTTGGAAATGGGGCATAGACAGGATTTGGGAGACTAAGATGAACTGTAATTAAAACCATTAACTTAATGTGGAATTACAGTGCTATAATTATATTTGTGAAAATTGACAGAACAAGAAAAACTGGAAGTATTGGACTTTCTCAGAATTTGTTGGACTTGTGTGGGACTGTAAAGTATATGCCTTCCTTTATGTCATTAATGTTCAGAAAAGTGCTTTAGGGAGGGGAAGAGGAGGGAGAAAGTTAACTAAGTAAAGAATTTTTTTTCTTAAATAGTACTTTTTTGTAGTGTGTGGTTTTCTTTACATTCTATAAAGTTATTTTAGTTATTTTAAGTGTAATAGGGATTGTAAACAGGTGCTGCTGTTCTTTTTTCTTGTTTTTTTTTTCTTTTTTTTTTCTTTCTCCATTCTTCTCTCTCTCTTCTTGTTCATCTTTAAGAAAAGCAGGCACTACAGTGTAAAAGAAAAAATATGGTTAAAAAAGCATGACGAGAAAAATGAATGTGCTTTGTCTCATTCTTGCATAGGGGAATGACTGGATTAAGGACCTTGGATTGATTTGGTAACAAGTTTTAAGAGAAAGCAAATAAATGAAAAAGAATATTGAATATTTTTTCCAGCAAGTACATGTTTGCTGATTAGCAATTCTGCTGTTTGTCTTCATATTTCCATGGAAACAATCTGATAAAGGGAAACTGGCTGTCTGGTTCTCATGTCTCCATGGAGACAATCTGATAGAGAAACTGGCTACAGTCTAGAGGAGAGTAACTGGCTGAGGAAAAAAGAAAAGAGAAATTGGTTATGACATAATGTTCTCCAAAAGCATTCATGGGTTTTCCCAGCTGGGAATGCTATAAAGCTAAGACAAAAACAATTAGCAATTAGTAGAAGCACAAGCCGAACCATGCGTTTTAGCTTGCATAATCTTTCTTTTAAGTTAACTCAAGTATGTGAGTTCTGCTGTCAGTTTGGGAATTTTATTCCTATCAGGTGGGTAAAACGTCAGTATTTGAAGATGTACGTAGTTTTGTCTGTTAGTAGGTTTTAAGGCAATATTGGTGTGTGTGTGTGTGTGTTTTCTTTGAGGGCTTTCATTAAAACAAAATGTTTTGCAAGATGTGACATAGGCTGAAATGGATATGACAAGAAACAATGGTATAAAAGTTCTACCTGCCAAACAGTGTGTGCAAGTATCACAAAAGCTGGAACTAGACATTTAACAAAAAAGGTTATACGTCATTTTTAATGCAGTGATGCTTTCTCTAATGTCTAATTGTCAACGGTCTCACTGATAAATACAAAAAAGAAAGAGTAGTGAACTATATTAAAAATGTAGAGTGCAACTAGCTATGTTACAGGAGATGCACTTAGAACTGGACATGTAAATTTGATAGAGAAAGGTTTTCATGATGGTTATTCAGCAGAATACCTGGGACAAAGGAAAAGAGGAGTACTTTTATTAATTGCAAAAAGATCTCCAGTAGTGATAGAAGAGAATAAAAAAGACAATAATGGCAGATTTGTAGTGAAAAGAGGCTGCTCACAAAAGATGAGGATTATGTTGTCATGTTTTTATATTCCACCTAAAACTGCTGTAATGGAGTTTAAGAAAATTCTGGTATAAGTAATCCGTTTTCAGCAAGGAATATTACTTATAGGTGGGGACTTGAATGTGATTTTCAGCAGTGAAGATGTGTCTGGAGGGTCCAGAAGGAAAAGTATAACAAAGGAGGGTAGATTTTGAGGAAATTTATGAAAATATGTGGCATGGCGTAGACACTTCCAAGATGGCTGCACGCTGAGCAACAGCTTGTTTCTAGCTCTCAGTGTGAAAACAGAAACTCAGCAGAGAAGGCCAGTATACTTATGTTTATGGGTAAATTTCAATAACTGGCTAGTAAGTGCACTGCCTGGATGTCAGGAATAAAGAAATGAAGACCTGGAAAATCAGCTACAAAAAGTGAGGAAGAAACACTGACTTGCAAACGTTCTGCAGCTGTTCAGGAAAAAGCAATGCAACCATCAGACAGGACTTCTAATAACATACAGGAAGATGCAAGACAACTGCATACAGACCTGGTTAAAATAAACAAAACGGTGATAGAGTATATCAACACAAACAAAAAAAGGCTGGAAAAAATGGAAGAAGCTGTTAACAGATGTTTAGATGAGATGATAAAGCTGAAAAAAATCAGAGGTTGAAGTCAAGAAAAGGCTGGCTGAATATGAGACTGCTCAGGAAGAGATGTTTCAAACAAATAATAGAATTAGAGGACAGAGCACATAGAGGGAAAACCTGAGATTTTCAGCTGTACCAGAGAAGCTTGAAGGAACAGACTACATTAATTTTATGAAAGCACAAATAAGCAACTTGAATGATACTCCACAGCAGGATGTGTTAGTTGAAAGGGCACTTATGTGTATGCTCCAAACCTAGCTATAAGAAAGCAGCCTTGACCTTTAATAGTAAATATGCAATCCTACCAGCAGAAGGAGTTGATTCTTTCAAAAATTAAGGCGGCAGAACAAAATACTAAAAGTGGGAGACAGCAGAGTGCTTGTGGAGAATTATTACTCATTGTACACCAGGCAAAAGAGAAGTAAAATTCATTCTACTATTCAGAGAATGTTGAGATGCAGGTGTGAGATTCATGCTGCTGTATCCAGCTGTCTTTAGGATATTCTTCCCTGGAGGGACAAAATCATTTTTTGATGAAGTGTATGCTAAGGAGGAAATACAAAAGTTTATCCAACAAAAAGTGAGCTGTGAAACAAAATGGAAGGAGATTCTGCTTTTTGTTCCTCTGGTAATAAAGACCACAGAGAGACATGCCAATGAAACCTTTTCCTGTATTTCAAAGGAAAATGTTGGAGAGAAGAAAGGGAGCACAAGAGTTGAGCATAAGAATTGAGAGTACGTTGGAAATACTTCATGTCGTTAATGTTCAGAAAATGCTTTGTGGAGGAGAAGAGAGGGGAGAAAGCTAGATGAAACTATAGAAAGCACCCTCTTTTCATAATAGTACTGTATTTGTGGTGCATGGTTTTCTTTGCATGCTATTTTAAGTGTAATGGGAATTGTAAATAGGTGGTGATATTTTTCTTTTTCACCCCTCTACCCTCTTCTCTTTTTCTTCCTGTACATTTTTGAGATATATAGACAATGCAATAAAAAAGGAGCCTGGTTAAAAAGGCATGACAAAATTAAAATTAATGTGCTTATTTTTATTCTTGCATAGGGAAATGACTGGCTTAAGGACCTTAGATTGATTAGTTTTAAGAGATAGCAAGTAAGTGAAAAAGAATATTGAATATTATGAGTTTTTTTTCTAGCAAATGCATGTATACTAAGTAGCAATTCTGCAGCTGGACTTCATATCTCCATGGAGACAATCTGATAAAGAGAAACTGAAGACAGTCTGGTGGAAGGAGGATTGGCTCTGGGAAAAGAAAAAAGAACATAGAAATTGGCTAGGACATAATGCTCTGTGAAAACAATCAGGGGTTTTCCCAGTTGAGAGTTTTAAAGATAATACAAAACCAATTAGATCTGAAGTAATGTTTATTCTTTTTTTAAATGCAATGGAGATATTAATATAAACAGGTGTTTTCTTTTTTTTTTCTTCCTTCCCCTTTTTCTTTGTTCATTTTTAAGAAATGTAGGCACTACAACGAAAAAAGAGGAGGGGGGGAGAGACAAGTGGGGCTGATTAAGAGAGTATGACAAAATAAAAATCAGTGTGCTTTTTCCCATGTTTGCTTAGGGAAATGAATGGGTTAAGACCCTAGGCATTAATTCAGTAACACGTTTACTGCAAAGCATGTAAATGAAAAAGCATATTATAAGGCATTTTTCTGGTAAACAACATACCCTTAGCAGTGTCTGGTTTGCATGTCACTGGAAGACAATTTGATAAAGAGAAATGGCTTGGAGAAAGTGTTTTCTGAAAGCATTCAAGTGTTTTTTCTGCTGGGAGAGCTATAAAGATAGACAAAATTCAAATAGCAGTTACGAATAGCATAGCTTGCACCATGTATCTTAGCATGACTAACCTTTCTTTTTGGTTAACTTTAGCCTGTCTGTGTGGCTATTAACTTAGAACTTTTGTTCTTATTAGGAAGCAAAAACTTTAATAATTGAAGATGTACATAGTTTTTTGTGTTATTGTTAAGCTAATAGGTTTTGGGGGGGGGTTGGGGGAGGGTTGCTCTATTTGAGAGCTTTCAAGAAAACAAAAGGTTATGTAAGATGTGGCATAGGTGTAAATGCATATGACAGGAAACAGCTGTGTAAAAGACCAACCTGTCAAACAGTATATGTGTGTAACATAAAAGTTGGAACTAGTCATTTAACAAAAAAAAGCAGTTATGCATAAAAGGTGCTAATAATAAATATATAAGAAAATTGTGCTTTCTGTAAAATCTTTCAATCTGAATGGTCTTGCAGATAAATATGAAAAAAAATAGTAGTGAACTATATTAAAAAATGTAGAGTGCAAATAGCTATGCTGCAGGAGACACACCTGGAAAGAAATGAATATGTGAGTTTGATAAAGAAAGGTTTTCAGGATGGTTATTCAGCAGAATATATGGGGTAAAGGAAAAGAGGAGTGCTTATATCATGTGCAAGAGGAGATCCAATAGTGATAGAAGGGGGAAAAATAATTGTGGAAGATGTGTAGTGCTAAGGGGCTACTGGCTAGGGAGGGTGATTACACTGGCATGCATTTACGTTCCACCTAAAGCTGCTATAATGGAGCTTAAGAAAATTCTGGGAGAAATAATCGGCTTTCAGCAAGGAATTTTATTTATAGGTAGAAATTGGAATTTGGTTTGCAACAGTGAAGATGTGTCTGGGGGCATAGAAGGAAAAATGAAACAAAGCAGGGTAGATTTTTGAAAAAAAAATTGAAAATGTTTTGGCATGGAAGATATGAATTTAATACTAGGAGGTCTGAGTGAATTTAAATATTCACTGAGATACAAAAACTGGGCAAGGCTAGGTAGATTTTATATCTCACAGGAACATGTGCATTTAATTGAAGGTCATGAAATGTACCCAATGACTATTTCAGATCATGCAGCAATAGTAACTAAAATAAAAATGCAAGGTAATGAAATAAAAATGAGACACTGTTGCTTTCCCACCTCTGTTGAAAAGAGAGGAATTTAAGGAATGGGTTGTGGAATTAATTCAGGAGCTACTAGAGAAGAAATAATTTTCTTCTAAAAATATAGCTAGTGTGTGTGTGATAAAATTAAAGTTGAGTTTAAAACTAGGGTGGAAATAAAGGAAAGGGAGATATGGTTAAGAAGCAACAAGAATTATTTAGAAGGTCTGACAAATGTTAAAGTATTGCATAATAGGGGGGAATCTCTCAGAAGAAGAAAAGAAGCAACTACAGAATGCTAAACAGAAAATAAGGGACTGCCTTGATAATATGCACGAGTTTAGAAGGCATACCTTTATTTATTTTAAAGGAGGTTGTACGATGCACCAAAGTGCGAAAGTACAACCTATAGATTTCTGAAATGTCGAGTGACAATGTTGCGAATTCCAATGAGCGAATGGACATTGGCATTCGCTCATTTGAATTTGGCATTTCAGGTGCAGATCACACTATAGCGGGGAGCGGGAAATGAACCCTTTCCCTCACTGTAGTGCACTCTCGGAGTTTGTATATTAAAGTAGGGGGTGGGGGCGCAGGGGGGCTTGCCCCCTTCATAAGGATGTTTGGAGATGTTCGGAGTTCGAAAATGGTCGAATCTGGTTTTCCAGATTACCATTTCCAATATTTTGTTTTCGGGACATGTTGATTTTTGAGATACAAAGTCGCACAATAGTACGATCGTACAGCTGCCTTTCAAGTAAATGAATGTATACAGTTTAGAAAGATTGCTGTTAAGCAACTACTTTTTGATAATTCTAGAGTACAAAAACTTTTAGCACAACAACTCTGGCAACAGAAAGTGAAAAGGCTGTCACCAAACTTAGGGAGCTTATAACAAGGAAGATAACAAGAGATCCTGTAGAAGTATTAGACATATTTTGGAAATTTGATGAAAGTTTGTATAAAACAGAGTGATATGGAAATTAAGAAAAGGTACAAAAGGAAATGTTTATGGAAGAATTAAATATGCCAACATTAGAGGGAGATGAGGCTCAGTTACTAACAGGATAGAGATGAGATAAAAATGGCTCAGTGTAACCAATCTACAGGAAAGTCCCCAGGAATAGATAATATTCCTGTGGAAGTTTGGAAGTTAGGACGGAAAAAATTATAAAATCTGAAAGGTTTTGTTTAACAGTATTTAAAGAGGAGGAGAAGTACCAGCATCCTGGAAAAAGGTAGTGGTAATGGTAATACCTAAAGAGGGTAAATATCCATCGGCTCCAGCGTCATACAGGCCCATTTCAATACGAAACCATGACTATAATGTGTTTATCTATAATGGCAAAAAGAATGGCAAAAGTCATACCAAAACTGGTAGATATGGATCAGTGTGGTTTTGTGGAGGGGTGGCTAACATTTGACAATATTAACAGAACATTGATGATCCAGAGGGAAGCAGAATTGAAGAAAATCCACTTTTATTGGTTGGTCTTGATGCAGAGAAAGCATTTGACAGAGTAGACTTGGACTTCATGAGCAAGACACTGGAAGCATGTGCTTTCCCTGATAGAATTATAACATTGATTAGGAGTATGTATGAGGGTCAGAGGCAAAAATTAAAGTGAGTGGGGTCCTCTCTGATAACTTCCGCTTGAGTAGAGGAACCAGGCAGGGTTGCCTGCTTTCTCCAATGGTGTTTGCTTTTTATTTAGAATCATTGCCAAAGAAAGTAAGGGATTCAGAAATTCCAGAATATAATTGGTATGTTAGTCAGGAAAAGCTGTCTCTGTTTGCAAGTGATATTATTTTATACATGACAAAACCGGAAAGGGACATTATACTGTTGTGGAACATTTTAAGACAGTTTCAAATCTTCTCAGGATTCAAAATTAATGAAGCTGAAACAAAGGCAATAGCAGTAAATTATGTACCCACACACATTTTGGTCCAACAATATCTGTGTTTATGGTGACATGATTAAATGAAGTATTTAGGAGTATGGATTAGAAATTACTTTGTTGTGGCAGCTAAGGATATGTGGGAAGGGACTAAACAGAAGATAATGCAAACATTGAGAAACTGGAAGCTTTGGTGTATGGATAATGGATACTAAGATCCAAGCAATTAAAATGTGTTTAGTCCCTTTAGTCTAATACACTGGTCAGGCATATTTTTATCAACCAGAGGAGAAGCTATGGATAACAAAAAAGAGTTGAAGGATTTTATCTGGAAGGGAAGACAGCAAGGGTCAAGTGGGATAAGCTGATTTTTCCAACAGAAGAAGGTGGACTAGGATTACGCAATTTGAGGGGGTATTGTAGAGCAACACAGTGAAGGCTCTTATACATAGCACAAACAGAGAAATATAATTCAGTAAAAAGGAATGATGATTAGGGAGGAAGCTCAAGAAATGAGAAAATGGAATTTTGGATGCAGACTCTTAAGGAGAACAACAAAAATCATACAGAGTATTATATTCATAAAATGGCAGGGAGTATTCTAAGAACTAAACCAGAACTAAACCAGCACTAAAGTAGGGGGTGGGGGCGTAGGGGGGCTTGCCCCCTTCATAAGGATGTTTGGAGATGTTCGGAGTTCAAAAATGGTTGAATCTGGTTTTCCAGATTTCCATTTTCGATATTTTGTTTTCGGGACATGTTGATTTTTGAGATACAAAGTCGCACAATAGTAGAATGGAGAAAAGAGATTCTGCCGATAGGGATGACTTTGGTTAGGGATACAAATATAGGCAAGAGAGGGCTGGAATTTATTGGAGAAAACTGACAAAGAAACCAAGGTATTGTGAGCAAATAACTACAAAGACAAAGGTGATAGAATGGGAAGAGGCTAAGAATTTATTTAGACTGCAGGTTAGAGATTGCCTTCCCTATCAAGGATTGATATCAGAGTATAGGCAAAGTGAAAGAAATATGGGGGTCCTAAATGAAAGACCAGCACTGGTAGAGTTTTTAATAGAACCTAGAGCAGAAGCTGCAGTTAAAAAAGGAATAATTAATAAAGCATATAAAATATTGCATGATAATTATAAGAATCAATAGAGGAGCTTAGAAAGGATTGGGCAGGGAGACTGGATAAGCAGTTCACAGAGAGGCAATGGGAGGATATATGTATATCTCCTAAATATGCAATAAAGTCTGGAAGATTTAGGATCTTTGCTTGGAAGTGTTTACATGGATATTTTTATTCCCCAAGTAGATGCCAAAGAATATTTCCACGGGTGGCTAGCAAATGCTGGAGATGTGACAGGCAAGAAAGATGTAGCTGGGAAGATATTTTTGGGAGTGCAGTGAGCTAGCAGACTTTAGGGATTCCCTGCAGACCACTCTGTCAGAGATGCTGGGTGAGCAGGTTAGATTGACTAGGGAGATGATTTTTTTTTTGAGTTGTGATACAGAATCAGAATTGCGTAGACATAGTAAAACCTTGCTGAGTCTAATTATGGTAGCTGCCAAAAAAGCAATTACTAAAAAATGGCAATCTAAGTCTAGACCAACTTTACTAGAAGTAGTAAATATAGTAAGAGAGAGAAAACAACTGGAACTGGGTTTTTTAGAAAAGGGAAGGAGCAAACTACATAGGAAAAAGTGGTGTCATTTTGTTTTTCATTTATATAAATGTAAGATTGCCTATGTCATATGTAATAATTTAATAAAGACGTTTGTTTAAAAAAAAAAAAAGTAAATATTTGGCATGGAAGATGTGAGTTCAGTAATAGGAGTTCGGAGTGAATTTACATAATATTCCCCAATATATAAAAACTGAAGAACATGTGCTTTTAATTGAAGGTCTTGATACACACTCAATAACTATTTCATATCATACACCAATCTTCTTCTTCTTTCGGCTTTTTCCCGGTTAGGGGTCACCACAGTGGATCACTTGTCTGCTCATGATTGGCAGTGGAGTTTTACAGTGTCGAGTTGCCAGCCCGGCACACACATGCACACACTCACACCTAGGGCCACTTTAGAGTGTCCAATCCACCTACAGCATGTCTTTGGGGGATGTGGAAGGAAACCGGAAACCGGAGCACCCGGAGGAAACCCACACGACCACAGGGAGGACATGCAGACTCTGCACAGAAGGCACCCCAGCCGAGGATCGAACCAGAGAACCTCTTGCTGTGAGACAGCAACGCTAACCGTTGCACCACCGTGGCCGCCCATATACACCAATGATAACTAAAATAAAAACACAGGGTGATGAAATAAAAATGAGACGATGGTGCTTTCCCATTCATCTGTTGGAGAGGAATTTAAGAAATGGATAGTGGAGATTATTCAGGAGCTATTATAGAGGATAGAAATTTCTTCTGAAAATATATTTGGGCAGTGGGATAAAATTAAGGTGGAGTTTAAAATAGGGTGGAAATAAAAGAAATGGAGCTATGGTTAGGAATTAACCAGAATTATTTAGAGGGACTGACAAACATTAAGGTATTGCAGAATAGGGAGAATCTGTTAGAGGAAGAAGAGGATGAACTGCTGAATGCTAAGCAGAAAATTAGGGATTACCTCAATAATATGCATTAGTTTAGAAAGATTGCTGTTAAGCAACTGTTTTTTTTTTGATAACACTACAGCACAAAAACATTTAGCACAACAACTCAGGCAACAGAAAGTAGAAAGGGCTGTTGCCAAGCTTAGAGAGCCTTTAAATGGAAGGTAACGAGATCCTGTAGAGGTATAAGAAATATTTTGGAAATTCCATGAAAGTTTGTATAAAGCAGAGAAATATGGAAATCAAGAAAAGATAGGAATGGAAATGTTTATGGAAGAATGAAATATGCCAAGGTTAGAGGTAGACAAGGCTTAATTACTAATGGCCAGGGTAGGAGGAGATGAGATAAAAATTGTGATGTATAACCAATCTACAGGAAAGTCCCCAAGAATAGATGGTATTCCGGTGGAAGTTTGGAAGTTATGCAGGAAAAAAATTATCTGGAAGGTTTTGTTTAACGCTATTTTAAGAGGAGGAGTAGTACCAGCATTTATTCTGCTCAACATCTGAGCTGTTGGCTGGATGTGATCTACCTGTGAAAATCAACTGGACACACAGGCTGATTTAAGTATACTTCCCTCTGCACTTGATTGTTTAAGATTAGTATTTATTTGTTTTGTTGAATATTACTTGAATATTGTGGTCTGTCTTTCTGCGGTTAGTTTGCTAGAAGTGTGAAAAGTGTAGCTTTATTGTTTGATTAGTACTGCATTTTATTTATTTGTTTCATTGAATATTACTTGAATATCATAATCTCTGTCTTTCTGCAGTTTGCTAGAAGTGTGAACAGTGTAGCTTTATTGTTTAAGATTAGTACTGCATTTTGTTTCATTGACTATTACTTGACTATTGTAGCCTGTCTTTCTGCAGTTAGTTTGCTAGTAGTGTGAACAGTGTAGCTTTATTGTTTGATTAGTACTGCATTTTATTTGTTTATTTCATTGAACATTACTTGATTATTGTGGTCTCTGTCTTTCTGCAGTGAGTTTGCTAGAAGTGTGAAAAGTGTAGCTTTATTGTTTAAGGTTAATACTGCATTTTATTTGTTTCATTGAATATTACTTGAATATTGTGGTTTCTGTCTTTCTGAAGTTAGTTCCCCAGCCTCCCTCCCTGTTCTTGTTGTGGTGTTAATATTGATGGCTTTGGAATTGCCCACCCCTCCTGTAAATTTGTTTTTTGACCCTCCTCCTGGGCTCATCTCATTTGCTCACTCAACTGAATACAGTGAGATGATATTTTGATTTCAGGCACTCCTGCCAGTCCCATGTCTTCTGCTGTGTACAGAGAGGGCACTTGGGAAGGACAGCCCCTATAGAGTCTTAAGTTGCTCTCTTTCTTCCCCCTCCACTGAAAAAAATATATACTTTATTCAGCTGCTCTTACTTAACTGTCTTCTACCTTATTACCTTAGTTTGCTGTTCTCTGTGCTCCTAAGTGTGCAGATGCTCTTATTCTGCACTTATTACTGCTTGTTAGTAGCCTGATTAATATTCTGAGCATCTTAGTTTTGGTTGTAACACTTGTGCTTCAGGCCATTTATTTTACATTTAGGTTTTTGCAGACAGTCCCTTATCAAACCCTGTTCTCCGTAAGTCTGCCAAGTACTTAGAGCACTGTGTCTGGACAATTCCCATCAGTTTCTCTTGCCAGCCTGATCGACATGTGCATACTGAGACAATGTAGAAACTGTCTAATGTTCACAGACAGTCCCCTTCTCCTAGCACACAATCCTTCTACTTGCAAGAGATGGCATCTACATCAGTAAGCTGGAATCCATGCTCTCTCACATCATAGTCAGTACTGCTAACAAAGAGGAGATTGTCATTTCAAGCACCACACCACCCACATTGCAGGGCCACACACCCACCTATGCAGGGGTCCTCAACAAAAACTTACCTAAACAACAGAGATCCCCAAAACACACACTCAAACATTCCATACACAACACCAATCACATCACACAACAGTAGTCAGTCCATCAGTGTCTCACAAACACAGCCCATTAGGCACAACAATAAACCAAACATACTAGTCATTGATGACTCAATAGTGAGACACACCGATGTCCCCCTCACCAGGCTCAACAAGGAGGTGGTCATGGTCAGCTGTTTGTCAGGCACTAGAATCCACCACATCACACACCCACTCAAATCTCACCACAACAGTTACAAGTATGACTCTGTCATTGTCCTTTTGGTGTGAATGACTTGAGACTTTCCTCCCTGGACTATATGAAAAGAGACCTGATTAAGCTCTCAGAGTATGTGCTCCAGGTAGGTATGACCTTAGCCCTAAGCAGCATCCTGCCTTCACCAAGAATGATAACCACAATACCAACAAAAAATGTTTGACTTCAACAATTGGCTTAGTTTCTGGTGTCTTTCTGAGGGGATCCAGTTTCTTTCTGCCTGGGATGACATGGTTGACAGGCCATGAAGCTTTGCCAGAGATGGCCTCCACCTGTCACCCCTAGCGTTCTGGCTCTTGGCCAAAGCTCTTGCCTCCCCCATTGTGCCTTTTTAGGCCATGTCCCAAAGACAAATCTTCCAACATAAAAGATCTGTCAAAAAGCAGATTGAAGTTCATGCTGCTCAATGCTAGGAGCCTTAATCTGAAAATGCACTCACTGTGGAGGCTCTCCTCACACTGGAAGATGCCGATGTCTATGGAGTCACAGAAACTTGGTTCAGGGCTGCAGAGAGCACCCCTGCCTTACTAGGCTGTACCTCATTCCACACTTTCCAATCATAAAATGAGGTCAGAAAGACTAAGGGTGGTGGAGTCTCTATCTTCATTAAGGACAGGCACACTTCCAGACTGATTTACCAACATGACACACAGGAATTACTCCAGGTGCAACTGACAGTTGGCAAGACACTCACCCAAGTTATAGCCAACTATAGACCCCACCCTCCATATTTCAGGACACCCACACCTCCTACCTGGACCTACTCGACTCCCATCAAGGTACCCCTTAACACCCTGTTCCTTGGTAACTTCAACTACCACAACATAGACTGGGTGAACTATTCCTGCACTAATGCACTCACCAACAATTCTTTGACTTCATCAGTTCTAACACACTAGATCAGCTGGTCTTATCCCCCACAAGAGCAGATAACTTACTGGACATGGTTCTCACCAACATGGGTGACAGCTGCACCACTCCCATAGTATGTTTTTCCCTGGTGAGATCAGTTCATCGGCCTGTCTTATTCCGTTCTCTGACCTGGCCAAGGCCTTTGACACAATCCCCCACTCGGGCATCATCAAAAAGCTAACACAACTTGGTGTTACTCCCTATCTAGTCAGATGGGTGGCCAGCTAGCTCACAGATAGGACCCACAAGGTCGAAATAGGTGCTGCCACCTCCGACAGCAGACCTGTCACTAGTGGTGTTCCCCAGGGATCTGACTTGAGACCCCTACTGTTTGGCATATACTTCTCAGAGGTCCAGGCAAAGACAAAGGACCTGTGGCTGATCAAGTTTGCAGATGACTGTAAGTTGGGTGCTGTCATTGACTCCCCAGTTGATGTTAACATACTGCAAGAGGGTGTTACAGCTACAGATAATTGGTATCAAAGTCATGGCCTTAAGTTAAACGCAAAAAATGTATTATCATACCATTTGACAAAAACATGGCCCCTACTGATTACCACATCAGCGGCAACCCCCTAAGCACACAACCTGTGGTGAGAGACCTGGGTACTCAGGTTGACAACAATCTTACATTCGGTCATCATGTGGCAGCTGTGGTCAGAAAAGCCTTTTACTGGGTTCCCCTTAGAAGTAAAGGGATTGCATCCAGAAAAAAGGAGGTTATTACCTCTTTGTACTCCTCCCTATTAGACCTATGATTGAGTATAATGCCCCATTTGAATATGTACCTCTCCAAATACCTGCACCAACTGGAAAGGCCACAGAAATACCTTATAAAGAGAATCCATGGCCTAACACCTATCCTGTGCAGACGGGCTTAAATCACCATCAATCTACTCAGTATCATACAGATTGCTCAGAGGTGATCTGCGTCTTGCCTACAAGGCAATATCGGACCTTGCCCTACTAGAGATGCTCCATATCCATAAGTCTAACTCCTCGCGCATTGCCCTCTCGATAGGCCTAAATCTAATATGTGACATCAACAAAACCTGCTGAAGAGACAGGTTTGTCTCCCAGAGGCTGCCCCATCTCTGGAATAGACTTCCCATGCATGTCAAACAGAGTACTTCACTGGCCCTCTTCAGACGCAATCTTGATGAGTGGATGGGAAACCATAAATTTGTCCCAGGGGTTCCACCTTTGTCCCTCATTGACAGGGGTGACAGGTGCTTACCGAGGTTTCTTTTTTAGGGATAAACTCTTGGCTAGGCTAGTAAGGGCCCCAGGGCCATTAGCCTAGTAACCTCCTATGATCCTGGAAGAAAGCAGTGGTAGCTGTAATACCTATATAGGGTAAAGATCCATTAGACCCAACTTCATACAGACCCATTTTAATACTAGATCATGATTATAAAGTGTTCATGTCTAGAATGGCTAAAAGAATGACAAAAGCAATGACAAAATTGATAGGTATGGATCAGTGTGGTTTTGTGGATGAGAGGCAAACATTCGACAGCATTAACAGAACACTGATGACCCAGAGGGAAGCAGAATGTATGAAAATACCATGGTTATTAGTGGGGCTTGATGCAGAGAAAGCATTTGACAGAGTAAGCTGGGACTTTGTTAGCAGGGCAATGAAAGCATTTGCATTTCCTGAAAAAAATTGAAAGGTTGATTAGGAGGATATATGAGGGATCAGAGGTGAAAATTAAAGTGGGTGTGGTCATTTCTGATTATTTCTGCTTGAGCAGGGGTGCCGCTTTCCCCTTTGTTGTTGCACTATATTTAAAACCATTGGCAAAGAAAATAAGGGACTCACAAATTCAAGAATAGAATCCGTATGGTAGTTTAGAAAAGCTGGCTGTATTTGCAGATGTTATTTTGTACCTGACAAAACCAGAAAGAGACATTACAGTGTGGTGGAACATTTTGACAGTTTCAAATATTTTCAGATAGTAAATTTATGAAGCTAAAACAAAGGCAATAGCGGTAAATTATGTACCCACACACAAATTGGTTCAGCAATATCCTTATTTAACGGGACATGATAAAATGAAGTATTTTTGAGTATGGATTAAAAATTATCCTGGTGTGTCAGCTAAGGAATTATGGGAAGTGACTAAAAAGATAATACAAAAACTGAGAAAATGGAAGCTTTGTTATATGGATAGTAAGATACAAGCAGTCAAAATATTTTTAGTTCCTTTAGTCTTATACACAGGTCAGGCATAGTTTTATCAACCAGAGGAGAAGTTGTGGATAGCAATTAATAAAGAGCTGAAGAACTTTATCTGGATGAGAGGAAGGCAAGAGTGAAGTGGGATAAGCTGATTCTTCCAGTAGAGTAGGGCGGATTGAGATTACCCAATTACGGGGGAGATTTTTCTGAGCTATGATACGGAATCAGACTTGCCTAGACATGGCAAGGCCTTGCTGTCTCTAATTATGGTGGCTGCCAAAAAAGCAATTACTAGAAAATAGAAATCAAAATCTAAACCAACTGTATTAGAAGTAGGGAATATCGTAACAGAGATAAAACAATTAGATTTGAGCTCTTTAGAAAAAGGTAGGAGCCAACTACATTGGAAAAAAATGGGAATTGTAGAAACAGTACATACAGGGGAAGAATGAGGCTTAAAAGAAGGCAGGAATTAAATGAGGTGTGTAATGTTTGACTGAAAATGATTGGGTAGATCATAAGTGATCTATAATGTTTGCAACTGAGACTGTGTCATTAGGGTTTTTGATGTAAAATGCTTGCAACTAGGATTGTGTCGGTGTGGTTTGTTTTCATTTATATAAATGTACAATTGCTTATGTTTTAAGTGATAGTTTAGTAAAGATGTTCGTTTCAAAAAATTGGACAGGAGTTGAATAATTTATATAATGTTGCTTAGGTCATGTGATACATAGCAATATATGTGAAGCATAATGTTTAATTTTAAATTAATACAGTGTGATTACTTTTATATAAATGTAAATGTTCCTGTGTCACAAGTAATAATTCAGTAAAGGTGTTTAAAAAAAAAATGAAGGAGCTATCTTAGTGGAAGGGGACAGGTCATCCTCAACCCAGTGCTACCTTTCTTGCCTCCTCTTCCTCGTCAACAGGTCTACATGGATGTTTCAGATGAGGCTTGGGGAGCCTGGGGAGGGTCTCACCAAGTGCAGTGGAAATGGCCATCCCAGTTCCTGAAAGAATACATTGAGCTAAAAGAAATGAGGGGTTTTCTTCAAGCTCTTCAAATTTTTGCCCACATGTGGAAATCAGGATCCCTCCAAGTGTTCACAAAGAACACCACAGTCATGTGGTACACAAACAAGCAGGAAGGCTCCAGGTCTTAACCAACTATTCAGGTTGGCACAGGAGGCATGGAACTTAGCAACATAAGTGAATATCATACTAACAGATTCGTACATCCCTTTTCAGGACATTGTACTAGCAGACTGCTTAAAATACTCCCTGGAGGACCCCCCCACTCATGGACTGTGAACAGAGAGGTCTTCTGCAGCATCAGACTTCTGTGGGGCACCCCTCAGATAGACATGTTTACTTAATCAAGCAACAATCAACTCACTCTGCTTTGCACCGGGGACCTTTGTCCCACAGCCTGAAGGACAAGATGTCTTCTTTCCCAGTGAACTGTGAAGTTCCTGTATGCCTTTCCTCCTCTGCCGATTATTCCAGAGATTGTTCTCAAAGCCGGAAGAGAGACATCTAAATCCTCCTACTAGCTTCATTTTGGCTGCGGCGGCATTGGTTCCCCCCTGCTTTTTCACCTAGCAAAGGGACACTACAGGAGAATCCCTCAGCAGCAGGACCTTGTAATTCAAGAAAAGGGGTTGCTGCTTCACCCGAATTTTCCATCCCTCAGTCTGACTTTATGGATGAAAAGATTTTAATCTGCCAAAGAGATCTTTTCTCTGAAGTGGTTGTACAAGTCCTACAAGAGGCCAGGGGATCCATTACTAGAAAATCTTACACTGCAAAGTGGAAGTGGTTTTCTTTCTGGTGGTACAGTCAGGATCCACTCTTATCACAGATTCCTTTGGTTCTGCAATACCTCTGCAGTCTCCTTCAGTCAGACTTGGCCTGCCCTTCTATAAATCTCATTTTTCTGCTATTAATACTTGCCTCCCTGTTAGCCCTTGGCTTATGACTAGGCCGAAAATCAAGCTTTTCCTCTGAGAAGTTCTGCACCTTAACCCCCTAAAGAAACCCATCTCTCCTTCTGAGGATCTTAATTTTGTGCTAGAAAAGCTTTGTCTGCGTCCTTTTGAGCCAGCTTCTTTAAAATTCTGTACTCAGAAAACCATCTTTCTCTTGGCTGTCCCCACTGTCAGTAGAATATTCTGAGCTACAAGCTCTCATGACCATTCCCCCCTTTCTTATTTTTCAGAAAGACAGAGTGACTCTCAGGGATAACCCTTCCTGCATGCCTAAAGTAGTGAATGACCTCTGTCTCAATCAGGCTGTTCATCTCCCCACCTTCTTTCCAAATCCACAAAACAGGGAGGAAAGGATATTACATTTTCTAGACATCCACAGGCAACTCGGGTATTACCTGGACAAAACTAAATCTTTCAGAAAGTGTAACCAGCTTTTCGTATTTTTTATGCTCTCTAAGCTGGGTGCACCATTCCCCAAACAAGCTGTTGCAACCTGTGTTTCTAAGGCTGTCTTTTTCTGCTGCTCACACTACAGTAAGACCCTGCCGTCCTGCTGCCCTAAAGCACATTCCACTAGGACAATTGCTTATTCAGGGGCATTCCAGAAAGGAATAGAATCCAAGTCTGTTTTGGAGGGGACTACTTAGTCCTTTGTACACACCTTTACCAAACACTACCAAATTGATGCCTTCTGCATGTCCATGGCAACCTTTGCTAAGCCAGTCCTACCCAGACTACTGGCCAACTCTTCTACTCAGCAGCCAAACACCCTTACTTCCTTCAGCAATGGGAATTACCCATTTGTTGGGAGTACTGCAACAGTGATTTCAGTCCAGACATAGTACACTTGTTTAAGAATTTACCATAGAAGTATGTCGTGCTTATCACTGTTGCAGTATTCCATCCCACCTCCATCTTCAGCTATTTTCCCCCCTTTGCTGTCTTACATAGGTGCAGAGGAATTTTCTTACCATTTTGAGTTACACCCCTCCTAGCTGACTGGTGTCATGTCTCAGTAGCTTTCAGGCTGCTGGCTTGGAAATAGTCTGAGGATCCATGATTGAACATCCGTCTTTATACTCCCAACACATACAAGCTGAGGTTGTATGTCAGACGTAGAACCTAGGGAAGGTAAAGCTTTGGTACCACAGCCAGACATCAGTGGTGACAACTTATTTGTCAGAAATATTGCAAATAGTGCTTAGTAGGATATCTACTGTTCATGGTAATTTCTTAAACAACTGTACTTTCTCTTGATAATTTTTGTTGTTAGTGCTGCTATTGGTGTGATTTTTGATCACTAGGTCATTATCAGTAAGTCTGCTTCTGGGTTCAAAAAGCATCTTGAGAGTGGGCATAAATGTCCCCCACAGACAGACACGGTAAGTGTGTTTATTGTTTGGGTGCAGCATACCTGGCTATTGACTGACACAGTTGCTCTCCTTTTGGATCTACAGTCATGTAGCTGATAGGAGGGCTAAATTAGTTCTTAATGGCCTACTGCCTCCCTTTGCCACTTCAGTGTCTGTCTCTTTATCCTTTCCCAGTGCTAAAATGTTGGCAATGAAGCCAGAGGATGACGAAAAGCCAAATGGGAGATTTGGCAGTGCTACTTGCAAAGAAAAAGAACACAAACATTCCTTTTAGACAACAAAGGGGCAGCCGGATCTGAAGATCCACCAGTCTTCATCTCCTTTGGCTCCAGCAACGGCAAAGCCTTTGGTGCCCCTTGTTACTGATCACCTGAAATTGCTATTTTGAGAGTGGAGTCTTTAAAATCCCCCACCCATAGTATCTGCAGTCCCTTTCCTAGAAGGGCTTCATCTTCCTTCTTGGACAGGGTACATTCTCCCTTACTCCCCAGTACTCCTGCTGAGTTTTCTCCAGAATTACTCCTTTCCTTACTCTGATCTGAGCCTTGGATCTGCCCATTTAAGAAAGCTTCAAAGCTAGTTTCCATAGCCTCTTTGAGGTCTGCAAAGTCAATTGTCAGCCTTAAGAGTTCAAATCTAGAGCAACTGGTGCATTCCTTATATCGATCTAGGGATCATTCCTGTCTCTGCAGCCATGCGGTCCTAGTATGTGGTGCCTTCAGCTCCGATCTTGTCTGTTTCTTAGTCACTTCCAGGGTCCATAGGTCTAACTTTTCTATTGTAAATCAGAGTAGTCTTTTCAGTGTGTGTCTCTATTGACCATTCTCACAGGACAATGGGTCAACTTTAATGGATGCTGCCATAATCTTTGAGACATGTTTTTCAGAAGGGGTTATCCCCATTCCCTGGTTGAAAATATCATGAATGAGGTTATCAAGAAAAGAGAAAAATGGCCATTTCATTCCTTTATTGAAACCTAATGACAATATGTCTGTTAATGGTATTACTGACTTAGCACATGAACAGGTACATATTGGCAATACTTGTGTAGATAACCATCAAGTAGTAAGTGTTAATACTAATAATAATAATAATAATAATAATTATGAATCTTGTTATATCACAACTTTTTCTACTGATGCATATTATATAAAAGCTATTTTAGAAAGAATTGGCCACTTTTGATAGGTGACATTAATATAAGAAGAATATTTGGAGAAAAGGCAACAACATCAAATCTTTATTAGAACACCAGGGTAAAACAAATAAGGGTGGTTACATATATAAATGTGGATCATGTAAATTCTGCCCCTATATATATTGGAAGTCATTGAAATAAGTATTAAGGGGATGAGAATAAAAATTAGAGACGGGTGTTGTTCCTTTACTGAGAAAGTCGTATATTGTGCTATATGTGAATTATGCCCTTGTTTTTACATATGCAAAACTGAGCGTAAGCTCAAACATAGAACTGGTGAACATTTAAGAAATATTGGAGACCACTGTGAAACCAATGCATTAGCTAAATGTATTACACAATATCCAATCCATAGTTTTAGACATAGTTAATCCATCACATTGGGGGGGGGGTGCATGGCCATATCTCCTTGAGAGGAATGAATTGAGCTGGCAGATCCTTTGGATTCAGTACATGGCCTGGACTAAATGACAGCCACTGTCATTCCTCTACACAAAGGTGGAGCATCCACTGCCCAGGCAATTATAGGCCCATCAGACAAACTAGCATGATCTGCAAGGCCATAGAGCTCATTATTATGAACCGTGTAAACAAGGACATTGGCAACCTTCAAACATTTGACCCCACACAGTTTGATTTTGTTAAAGGGAGATCATGCCTGTTAAACTTTGTTGACTTCTTCGAAACAGTCACCAAAGCCATGGACGAGGGGAAGAAGGTGCACACCACCTAACTTGATCTAGCCAAAGCCTTCCAACAGTATTGCCCACTCAGGCATAATAGATAAACTCTCCCAGCTAGACATCAACCCGTATGTTACCAGATGGGTAGTTAACTGGCTCACTGATAGAACCCACTAATTCATAATAGGGGAAGCCACCTCTAGTAGTAGACCTGTAATGAGCGATTTACCCAAAGGATCGGTCTTGGGGCCTCTACTGTTTCGGATATACTTTCTTAGGTGCAAGTCAAAAGCACTGGTCTGTGGCTGACCAAGTTTGTGGATGACTGCAAGCTGGGTGCTGTCTTAAATTCCCCTAGTGATGTGAACATCCTCCAAGAAGGCCTTGCCCAAACTAATGACTGGTGCTAGAAGCATGGCCTCAAACCAAATGCCAAGAAATGCATCATTTATCCCTTTTGTGGAAAATGGTGTCCCCACTAATTTTCACATTAATAACATACTAAGCACATAATTAGTCATGAGAGACTTGGGCACCCAGGTTAATAGCAAGCTGCTTTTTGACCACCACATTGCCTCCGCTGTATGAAAGGCTTTCTACATAGCCCACCTCATAAGTAAGGGTGTTTCATCCAGGAACAAGGAGGTCATAACATCCCTGTACTCCTCCCTTATCAGACCCATTATCAAGTACAATGCCCCCTTCAGCTGGTACCTTGCCAACCACATGCAGCAGCTGGAGAGACCACAGAGGTTCCTTACCATGGAAATCCAGGGTCTCAAACATCTATCCTATACAGATATGGCTAAAAGTAGTGTCCCTCTACTCATTCTCATACAGACTGCTCAGAGGTGACCTGTGTCTGGCATACAAGGCCATCTCAGACCCAGCCTTGATGGAGTTGCTGCATATCTGCAAGTCAAACTCCACTAGCACAGCCAGCACGCAAGGCCTCAACCTGGTCTCTGTGGCATGAATCGAACTTGTTGGTGGGATAGATTTGTGTCTCATAGTCTCTTCCATCTGTGAAATAGACTCCCTCTCCATGTCAAGCAGAGTACCTCAGCCCTCTTTAAGAGGAACCTGGATGACTGGATGGGAAACAGAAAATACACCCCTGGGATCCTACCTGTGTCCTTCCTGGACAGGGGAAACAGGTGCTGACTTTGTGAGAACATGGGCAGATTTCTTGGCTAGGCTTATAAGGGCCACCGAGCCGATAGCTTAGTGTCATCCTATGAACTTATACCTTCAGTTTTTGGCTACAATAAAAGTGAAAGAAATAATGACCATAGTATTGTTTTTCATATTACAGAATAGGCAAATTGTACATCAGCATTCTTGTTGGAGAACGAGCATTCTCCAGCAGGGTATTAATGTACAAGTAATACCCGCTGAAAAACGTGTCCTCCCCTTCTCAGCAGCATATCAAGCCACTGTGGAGCTCAGACTGAGAAAACGGAATGGCCACCATTATTTTACACCCATTAAGGAGTGCTTCTCCTGTTTAGCGAATGTAAAATATATTGAGAAAAAAGAGAAACAAAAGTTTGTGTGTGTAAGTGTATGCACGCATGTGAGTGAATACGAGAACAAGCGAGCCATTATTCTACACTCGCTAAGCAGTTCTTTTGCTGTTTAGCAACTGTAAAATCTAACTATAAAAGAAAAAGTGTGTGTATATGTATGTTTCTGCGTGTGTTTTTTCTGTGTGTGTGAATGCGTGTATTAAAGTGAGGTGTGTGAGTGAGAATGTGAAGAGTGAGAGAGATCCAACACCAGTAGCAGCACCAGCATTCAAGAGGTTTACGTTTACGTACCTCTTTTCTCTTAGACAAATGGAAAAACCTAAAATAAAGGGGCTGCAAAGTTTCAAAACAGGAGTCTATTCCTGTTTAAAAAAAATCACAAAGTGGCTACAGTAGGGCTTGCGTTATCATACATTTTCTGAAGGGCAAGGGTGTGGGGGGTGTATCTGTGACAGAGGGAGAGACACAGTACGATGATGGACCACTGGCAGCAGCAGATAACAGAATTGCAGTACCTCACCACCTTTTAGCTCAAAAATGTAGATAAAGCCTCAAATAAAGGGGAAGAAAGGCTCCAAAATAGGAACAGATTTTAAATAAAAAAATTATAAAGTTAAACAACAGGATTTGTGTAAACATAAACTTTCTGAGGGAAATAAAGTCTGAAAGTCAAATTTTAGCAGCAAGGAACCAAAAAATAAAGCAAATTATATATTCTGGATGTAAAATGTTTCTTCCAACAACATTTACATATACTACAACAACTTAGTAATATTAGGGAGAGGAAGTATTTTACTTCCAAAAATGTATAAAAAAATATAGTAATAAAAAAGTATAAGCAAGTAAAACACAACAGTTTTACAGAGAGTCCATTCTGTAAGTGCAATAATGCCTTCCAGGGTGTGTGTTAATGTGTAATTAATGTCCTTCCAGGGAAGTAGAGACCCTTCGCTAACACACACCCTGTCAGGCATTATTGCTTGCTTACCTTTAGACACAAGTCACTGATTGTTTAGCTGTCCTCTACTTTTGAGAGACATACTGCCTACCCAAAAGATTGTCAGTTTTGGCACTCACCTGTGATGATTGATCACCAGTAAAGTGAAATAAGTAATGGCTTGCATTTGCTGCAGTCATTCTCAGCCTCCCATCCTGATCATCATAATAGATAAAAGAAATTAAAGAGTGAATGTATCATTGCTGTAGGGAGTGTGTGTGCTTTTGCCACTGGCAATAGATAATATCCACTGCCCTACCTGTATTTGCCGAAATAGCGATTCCGAAGACTGATAGTGCTGAAGTCCTGACTGCAACTCAGGTAAACAGGTTTTACAAGTGGTTTAAGTGCTTGTTAGAGATTGCATGAGGGAGAAGAGGTATGGCTTGCCTATCTCTTATTAGGGAGACAGGAGGGATAAGCCATGCTAAGGGGGTGTTCTTGAAGTTAACTGTCTGTTGTAGGCCAGTGAATCAAGCAAAAAATTGGCAGTTCAAGTGGGTTATTCCTGAGCCAGAGAAGTAGTTCAGCAACAACGTACAGGAAAAGATTTGCTCTCATGGATCCAGTGGACATTAAAAAAAAAGACATATTATTGGGCAGCACAGTGGTGCAGCAGATATATTTGTCACCTCAAACCAAGAGGTTCACTGGTTCAAGTCTTAGTTGGGGTGCCTTGTCTGTGGTGTCTGCATGTCCTCCCTGTGTTTGAATGTGCTTCCTGCCATATCCCAAAGACATGCAGTAGGTGGATTGGAGACTAAATTGGCCGTAGTTGTGAGTGTGCGTGCAAGTATGTGGTATGGAAGAACAAATACAGTGGGGCTAGCCACCCAGCAGTGTGAACATTGGCTCTAGATGATTGTCACTGTTGAGGCAGTACCCTTAACCAGTGTGCAAAAATGGAGGGGAAAGGGTTTCTGGATGGATGGATACAATAAGATTTCACACTTAAAATGCTTTTTTAAGTGATCTAAAAAACCTACAGAACAAGATGCTTATATAAGGTCATATGACACACTTATTCATTTTTAAAGCCACTGGGTGTAAGCAATGTTTCAAGCTGACTTCACCATTTAAACCAGGAATTCTGTCCATCTTCAAGTTAGGTATTTTATCTATTGTATAATTCAGTCCTTCAAAAGATGGCACCATGCCCCAGTGTCTGTTAATGATCTCTTGAATTACATTTGTATATTTATTGTGTGAAATGCAGTATCTAGCTGTATTCCTTTTTTAAGTAATTTTATTAGTAAACTTTTCAGAATATGCCATATATACTATGAAGCCCTCATGGAGCATTTATGACTTCCTCTAAAGGGGCACTAACTGGCGCAATAGATGTAGTATATAGGGGCTCAGGAGTGGGGTATAAATATATGTTTCTGTATTGTCATCAATAAGTTGAACAGTCATTTCTTAGTCTGAGCAGAAGACCAATGGGAATATGATAGAATATTTTTGTACCACATTCTAGAACCCCTATGTACTACACTTTACCAGAGATACACAGATCACTAATAGATCTACCAGTGACACGTTTATCAGTTAGGGGATGGATTATTGAGCCCATTTCTATACGCCTTAGAGGCAAATCATAGGCAAATATTAAGCTGTCAGTCTTCAGACTTTTACAAGGCTAGCCAATAACTAGAGGTCAAAATCAAACTCCGTACCTTGTATCTGTGAAGTAAAGACCTTAACTGTTCTCAAGAAAAACAAGCTTCAGGCAGGGAAAACAATCCAAAAGTAATCCAAAGAGTAGCTGGAATAAATGCCAATGAAACTTATAAAATAAGTACTTTAATGAGGTCAATAGAAACAAGCGCTTTTGCTCGGCTAAATACCGAGCTTTCTCAAGTTGAAGTAAGACTACTAATAGCAACATTATATAATCCCTTCCCAGTCACATGGCTAATTAATTAGCCACAAATTTAAAGCTAATTAACCACAAATTTTAAATACCACAAGTTTAAAGAACAATTTCAACAAGACTAAAAACATATAACTAGATTTTTCTAAAAATGAATGTAAATGTAATAAATTTAAAACAATATAAAGCACGTTTCCACAGGTCATAAATGTGGCAACTAATAAAACTTTAAAAGGTTCATAATAAATTAAGATATGTTTGTGTAAAAATGCATAATATTGCTACTCAAAAATCATAAACAGTCATTAGTGTACCTTAAACAATATATGTACATGGAAAAAACCTGTAGACGTGCCCTTCTAATTTTAAGAACACTACTAATGTTGATGCTCTCATTCAAACCCGAGGGTCTGCTTGCATCCAACTTAAGTTGCCAAAGGAGCTCTCTGTATTGTAAACTAGTTTCCCAGTCTCCACCCCTGGCATCAGGGAATACTTGTTCCAGAATTAAAAATCTAAATTCAAAATTGTTACATATGAGAGAATGCTTATACAAAGCATTTGATTCTTTCTGTTTAAAAATATCATAAATGTGCTCGTAGATTCTTTTCCTAAGGGGCCTTTCGGTTTTGCCTATGTAGAAACTGGTGCAGGTAATGCAAAACCCTAGATAAACCACCACTTTACTCCCACAGTTTGTGTAATTCTTGGGGTTAAAAAGAAAATTCCTTGAAGGAATATATAAACTTGGGCTGTTAAAAATAGCATTGCATTGTTTGCAGGCACCACATTTAAAGGTGCCTATTCTGGAGACCTGTGTACCCGTTCTGCAAGTGTAATTCCCCTCAAAAATCTCCTTAAGATTAGTGTCCCTCTTTCTGATGAACTTGGGATGTGCTGGTATAATGTTTTTCAATTCATCGTGGAGTGAAAGAACTGGCCAATGCCTATGTATCACTTCTTCGACTTCCGGAGAGTTGAGGCAGTAAGTGTAGATAAAACTACCATGGACGTCGTCAGGTGTCTTATTGTTAGTAATATGATGGAAAATTGCATCTGTACCCAAAAGAGGGGGATAGCAGGTTTCCCTACTGTCCATGACCTGTCGGGCTAGAGTGGTTAAGAGTGTAAAAGGATACCCTCTTTCATGGAACAAAGATTTTAAAAAATTGATCTCTTTTGTAAAATCATGCAAAGTACTAGACATTCTGGAAGCTCTAATGACCTGCCCTTTAACAATACCCATTTTTTGGTGAAAGGGGTGCCCACTCTGGAAATGTAAATATGAATTAGAAAATGTGGGTTTCCTGTATAGTTTAGATTGAAATGAATGGTTAAGTCGATCTTTATATAAAGTTACATGAAGATAATGGAGTTCATGATCACTGATCGTATAGGTGAAGGTCAAAAAGTGAGTGGTTGAATTAAGATAGTTGAAAAAGTCCAAAAATTGGTTTTGGGTACCCGCCCAAAAAATACAGATGTCATCTAGGTATCTTTTGTAGTGTACCAAGTACTGTGCCCAGGTGGTGGAAAAGTGAACCTTTGCTCCCATCTGTGCAAAACAACGTTGGTGTAAAAGGATGCACAGGGGGTACCCATAGCTATTCCTTTTCTCTGCTTGTATATTTCACCATTGAAAAATATAAAGTTGTTCTCTAAAATTATTTCCATGAATTCAACCAACAGGTTAATTACAGTATTGCCCAAGTTGGTTTCAGTGGTTAATACCTCATTAAACCACTCCAAACCAACTGAGTGTGGAATGCTTGGAAATAAATCAACTATGTCAATAGTGATCAAAAGAAGTTCTGGTTTGTAAAAAGAGGGTTCTATTCCTTTAAGAAAATCCCAGGAATCCTTACAAACATATTTTAGTGATGTACCAAACTGTTTTGTTACCTGGTCAATAAATTTCCCTAGAGGTTCAGTAATACCACCCGCTCCAGAGACAATGGGTCGAAACTTCAAAGGGTCAAGCCCTTTGTGTATTTTAGGGATTCCAAAGATAACCGGGATTTTTGGCTTGTTGATAGGTAAATAGTTGTACAATTTTTCATTGATAACCCCTTGCAGTAAATGATCAGTTAACATGAAACTGATTTTGGAATAAGCAATGTTGGCCTCATTTCTAGATACTAACTTGTACTGGTTAGAGTCCTGTAACATACTATAGATATAATTATCATAGTCAGAATTGTACATCAACACTACCCCACCCCCTTTGTCAGGTTTCATGACTCTAACATTCTCTTTTTTAAGATGGTTAATGAGTCTGGATGCTTGTTGGTCTAAATTAGTAGAAAATGTTTTAACTACTTGGGACCGTGAAAATCTAAGGTCCCTTTCAACAAGTTCCTCAAAGACCTTAATAGATGGGTGTGTGGGGGGATTAAAGGTACTAGTTCTAGTCAGTCCATTGTTAACAAAGGGTTGTCCTTTGAAATAAAGTGCAAGATTGAAACTCCTAACAAAAAGTTTTAGATCCATCAGGGTTTTAGCAATGTTAAGGGGTCATAAGGGTACAAACTGAAAACCTCATGTGAGTAAGTCAAAAGCATCCTGTTTAATGTCTGTATCTGTGTAATTGAAAATAATAAAGTTGTCCTTCTTAATTTTAGTGTAGTTACGTCCTTGTTCAATGGATAAACATTGTTCAGTATTAGTTTGAACCCCAAAGTCAGATTGACTTACTTCTGTCCCTTGCTCCACCCCTGTGGTATCTGTTTCTGTCCCCTCACCCCCGACCTCCCGGGGGGTTGCTGAAAATCCTGGAAGGAGTTTTTACTCCCCTTCTCAGCCAACCTTTCACTCCTACTGTATGTTAAATTACAATTGTCAGAAGTGTTACCCTGGTTATTCTTGTGAGTGTTAATACCAACATTCAATTTATTATCCCACAGTGACTTACCAGGGAGTGGATATACCACTCCTTCACGGTATTCAATGAGGTCACGTTCTAATTTACGAATTTTACGGTTCAGAATTTTGATACAGAACTGGTCAACCTCGTCAAACACCTTATCATAATTGTACTTAATACTCTGAAAATTACTGTCATTCACCAAGGAATTATTTAAAGCATTCAATTCAGTTAAAAGAATATCGGCTTTCGCCTCATATTCAAAAACCATAGCATTCAAAATCTCAATACCAGCCCTATCAAAAATGTCACACAGCTTCTTGTAGTATGAGGTTCCCATTTGTACATTATTAGGGAACTTGAAACAACGTAAACCCTTCGGTACACGTTGTACAGTCACACACTCTTTCAAGTAATTGATTTTGAGCTGGTTGCTCTTGTAAGCGTACAGTTTATCTTTCAATTCGTTAAAGTTAGACTCAATATTATTGGTATTGTTGGTAGTCACAGTACCTTGGTTAAAAACGAACTGTTGGTCTGTCCAAGCGTTAAAATTAAAGTTCTTGGATTATCTTTCATGCATGTTGTTGTGAAGGGAAGACGAGCCCTCAGCGTGCTCAGAGTTAACAGCTCTAGCAATCGTGGTGTTTGACGGAAGTGGAATATCCAAACCAGTAGTGCCACCTCATACCAAGACCGGTGGAGACTTCCTCCTAGGGTCAAAAACTTGTTGTTGGTTTCCAGGCAGCATAGTATTGTAATCGTTGTTGCTTTTTAAAAGGTTAGTTAATTCCATGAGTAGGGAAAGGACTTGATTGAATTCTGTCCATGTTACTGGACCATCTTCACTGTCATCCCTTAGCAGCTGAGGCCTGTCAGCAAAATTAGTAGACTCGATTTCCTCAGCCATGAAACAATAGCACAACGTCCAAAACCAAAAATGCCAAAAGGAGCAAAGAACCAAACCAAGAAAAACAAGCTTCAGCGCTTTCGCTCGGCTAAATAACTAGCTTTCTCAAGTTGAAGTAAGACTACTACTATCAACATTAAACCCCTTCCCAGTCACATGGTTAATTAATTAGCCACAAATTTAAAGCTAATTAACCACAAATTTAAAATACCACAAGTTTAAAGAACAATTTCAACAAGACTAAAAACATATAACTAGATTTTTCTAAAAATGAACGTAAATTTACGTTCATTTTTAGAAAAATCTAGTTATATGTTTTTAGTCTTGTTGAAATTATTGTTTAAACTTGTGGTATTTTAAATTTGTGGTTAATTAGCTTTAAATTTGTGGTTAATTAGCTTTACATTTGTGGCTAATTAATTAACCATGTGACTAGGAAGGGATTATTTAATGTTGATATTAGTAGTCTTAGTTCAACTTGAGAAAGCTCGGTATTTAGCCGAGCTAAAGAGCTTGTTTCTATTGACCTCATTAAAGTACTTATTTTATAGGTTTCATTGGCATTTATTCCAGCTACTCTTTGGATTACTTTTGGATTGTTTTCCCTGCCTGAAGCTTGTTTTTCTTGGTTTGGTTCTTTGCTCCTTTTGGCATTTTGGATTTGGACGTTGTGCTATTGTTTCATGGCTGAGGAAATCGAATCTACTAATTTTGCTGACACGCCTCAGCTGCTAAGGGATGACCATGAAGATGGTCCAGTAACACGGACAGAATTCAATCAAGTCCTTTCCCTACTCACGCAATTAACTAACCTTTTAAAAAGCAACGATTACAATACTATGCTGCCTGGAAACCAACAACAAGTTTTTGACCCTAGGAGTCAGTCTCCACTGGTCTTGGTACAAGGTGGCACTACTGGTTTGTATATTCCACTTCCGTCAAACACCATGATTGCTAGAGCTGTTAACTCTGAGCACACTGAGGGCTTGTCTTCCCTTAACAACATGCATGAAAGACAATCCAAGAACTTTAATTTTAACGCTTGGACAGACCAACAGTTCGTTTTTAACCAAGGTACTGTGACTACCAACAATACCAATAATATTGAGTCTAACGTTAACGAATTGAAAGATAAACTGTACGTTTACAAGAGCAACCAGCTCGAAATCAATTACTTGAAAGAGTGTGTGACTGTACAACGTGTACCGAAGGATTTACGTTGTTTCAAGTTCCCTAATAATGTACAAATGGGAACCTCATACTACAAGAAGCTATGTGACATTTTTGATAGGGCTGGTATTGAGATTTTGAATGCTATGATTTTTGAATGAGGCGAAAGCCGATATTCTTTTAACCGAATTGAATGCTTTAAATAATTCCTTGGTGAATGATAATTTTCAGAGTGTTAAGTACAATTATGATAAGGTGTTTGACAAGGTTGACCAGTTCTGTGTCAAAATTCTGAACCGTAAAATTCGTAAATTAGAACGTGACCTCATTGAATACCGTGACGGAGTGGTATATCCACTCCCTGGTAAGTCACGGTGGGATAATAAATTGAATGGTGGTATTAACACTCACAAGAATAACCAGGGTAACGCTTTTGACAATTGTAATTTAACATACAGTGAACCACTCCGTAGGAGTGAAAGATTGGCTGAGAAGGCGAGGAAAAACTCCTTCCAGGATTTTCAGCAACCCCCCGGGAGGTCGGGGGTGAGGGGACAGAAACAGATACCACAGGGGTGGAGCAAGGGACAGAAGTAAGTCAATTTGACTTTGGGGTTCAAACTAACACTGAACAAAGTTTATCCATTGAACAAGGACGTAACTACACTAAAATTAAGAAGGACAACTTTATTATTTTCAATTACAGAGATACAGACATTAAACAGGATGCTTTTGACTTACTCACACAAGGTTTTCAGTTTGTACCCTTATGACCCCTTAACATTGCTAAAACCCTGATGGATCTAAAACTTTTTGTTAGGAGTTTAAATCTTGCACTTTATTTCAAAGGACAACCCTTTGTTAACAATGGACTGACTAGAACTAGTACCTTTAATCCCCCCACACACCCATCTATTAAGGTCTTTTTGGATCTTGTTGAAAGGGACCTTAGATTTTCACGGTCCCAAGTAGTTAAAACTTTTTCTACTAATTTAGACCAACAAGCATCCAGACTCATTAACCATCTTAAAAAAGAGAATGTTAGAGTCATGAAACCTGACAAAGGGGGTGGGGTAGTGTTGATGTACAATTCTGACTATGATAATTATATCTATAGTATGTTACAGGACTCCAACCAGTACGAGTTAGTATCTAGAAATGAGGCCAACATTGCTTATTCCAAAATCAGTTTCATGTTAACTGATCATTTACTGCAAGGGGTTATCAATGAAAAATTGTACAACTATTTACATGTCAACAAGCCAAAAATCCCGGTTATCTTTGGAATCCCTAAAATACACAAAGGGCTTGACCCTTTGAAGTTTCGACCCATTGTCTCTGGAGCGGGTGGTATTACTGAACCTCTAAGGAAATTTATTGACCAGGTAACAAAGCAGTTTGGTACATCACTAAAATATGTTTGTAAGGATTCCTGGGATTTTCTTAAAGGTATAGAACCCTCTTTTTACAAACCAGAACTTCTTTTGATCACTATTGACATAGTTGATTTATTTCCAAGCATTCCACACTCTGTTGGTTTGGAGTGGTTTAATGAGGTATTAACCACTGAAACCAACTTGGGCAATACTGTAATTAACCTGTTGGTTGAATTCATAGAAATAATTTTAGAGAACTACTTTATATTTTTCAATGGTGAAATATACAAGCAGAGAAAAGGAATAGCTATGGGCACCCCCTGTGCATCCTTTTACGCCAATGTTGTTTTGCACAGATGGGAGCAAAGGTTCATTATGTTAAGTTGTCAATCTCGCCTTCATTCTTGCTGGATGGATTCGGAGCCGATCCTCGGCTCCGACTCGGCACTTGCTAAGCTCGAGAGTCACTTTTACCAGCTCGAGGCAGCCCCATATCCCATGATGCAAGGCGGTAAATACCCAGATCTCGTTTGCCGCTTCGCTGATGAGGTACTCCTTTTACCAGCTCTTGGTAAGTAATTTGTTATTCAAATATTAGTCACCCCATCCCTCTTTTTTTCACATATTTTAGTGTATTTGTCACTTTTAGATAGTTTTAGGGTCTCTAGCTCCTAGTTACTGTTTCCCTAGTTGTTTTTACTTAGTCGGGCCTTCAATCCTCTCCCATCCCTTCCTGTCAGGGCATGTGTGTGAGTTTATTTTTCTCCCTTTTTAAGTTAATTTTTCTGAATCTGGGACTGTGTGAGTAGTGTGTTTGTGTTGTTCTCACTATGTCCAAAGAACCGAGGGTCTCAGGCTTCAAGAAGTGTGACTCGTGCTGTCAGAAGATGTCTCTGACAGACGGTCACACTTCTTGTATCTATTGCCTGGGACCTCTCCACCTGCAGGACTCCTGTGCTATTTGTCACTCTTTCAGCCAGAGAGTCCTTCAGGAACGGAGAAATAAATTAATTTTAAGAGGACTACTTAAACCAGAGGGCTCCCCGGCCAAGTCTGCTTCGGGTCAGCCCTCTAAGACCTCCAAGGCCCAGGCTTCTGTTACTAAGCCTCCGGCCATGGCTCCGACTCGTTTGGAGTCTAGATCGGCTCCGGCTGGAGCCGATGTCATTCTGACTAAATCTTCGATACTTTGACTGATACATTGGTGTCGGCTCCGACTGGCTCCGACCACCATGTATCTAAGAGTTCAGTATCGGCGCCGGCCGGCTCCGATACCATTATTTCCTTGCCTGTGTCGGCTCCGGCTGGAGCCGACACATCTTTGACCAGGCGTGGAGCTGATACGTTGTCGGCTCCTTTTGGAACCGAGGGTTCATCGGCTCCGATGGCTTCGAGGAAGAGATCCAGGTCTCCCTCTTTGGAGCCTATACTTTCGGCTCCGATCTCCCCTCTTCTTTCGGAACGGAGCCATCGGAGCCGATCATCTAGGTCTTCCAGGCTCTCAGACCATGATTTGGAGAGAGTGGTAAGTAGATTGTTAAAATCACAGGCACTAGCCCAGATGCTTCATAGTCCGTCTCAACAGACGACTACTAGTCCACACCCTCTTCAAATTCCTCCTTCGACTCTCCTCCAGAGCTCGGAGCCAGAGTCTATTGGAATAGTCACTGCTGTGGCTGCGGGGCAGATACCACCCCTTTCTGCCCCTTCAGCTTCTACTCTTATCTCCTCCTTGAGACCTTCCTTGGAGGGATCCGGTGGTCGGGCTTCCCTGGTCTGCTCCGAGAGAGCGAGTGGCATCGGACCCTTGTCCGACCCTGCTCTTCCCCTCGGGCTTCGGCCTTGGTGAGCTTGGCTCCAACATCTGCCTCGGAGCCTTCCCTTTCGGTGGGCCCGGGAGCCCCCATTTCTTTGGAGCGGGGTCTCTCGGATCTCCCTGGGAGGGGAGCCTTCGAGGTGATGAGGAGTGTGCTGGCCCCCGGGCTCAGTCAGCAGTCTATTCCCTTAGCTCCATCCTCTATGGTGCCTGTAGATGTCTCTTCCCACTCTCTTGCTCCCGGACCGAGAGATCCATCACCTCAGGTTTCCCCACTGGGAAGAACCCCCTCTTCCGAGGATTCTCCTGATCCGTCAGGAGATCCTCCGTGTAAGAGGACCTGTAAGAGGAAGCACCTAGACTCCCCTGAGTCTACCACTTCAGATACCGACTTGGATGAGTCGGAGGGGTCCCCAAGATCCCCCTCTGAGGATGTCTCTTTTTCAGACATCCTAGAACTCTTAAAGCAGAGGGGAAACTGGCCCTCCATTAATCCCTCCGAGGATGAGTCGGTATACCTAGAGGCTTTTGGATCTCGACCCTCCACCTCCTGGGTGTCTCCACCTTTCGACCCCCTCATAAAGGTGACAGCTCGGAAGGCATGGACATCTCCTGATTCCGTGGAACCAGTTCCCAGGAGGCCTTCTAAATTTATTACAGCCCCTTCCGAGAAACAATTTCTTACAAAAGGTGTCCCTGTTGATGCCATGGTGGTGGCGGCCGCCACCAAGAAGGAACTTGCAGATCCTTCTGTACCAGTCCATCCTCCTAACAAGGATTCTAGGACCATGGACAGGTATGGTAAGCGGATGTTTTCCTCAGCGACCTTTGCCATGCGTTCGCTGAATTATTTATGTCACTTCACCAGACTTCAAAGGGACATCCTTAAAGAATTAGGTGAAGTAGTACAGGATCCTTCAGCTGCAGGGGCTCAGGAGAAGATTGCTTCTCAGCTAGGAATCCTTAACTCCATAACCAACTCCTCCATGCGGCTAATTTCTTATGCAGCAGATGGAGCGAGTAGAGCTGCAGGGACAGGAGTGGCTCTCAGACGTCAGTCCTGGATGCGACTCTGTAATTTTGCAGACCCCTTTAAGGCGTCCTTCACAAACTCTCCCTTTGATGGGTCAACATTGTTTGGTCCTCAGGTGAAGGATACGTGCAAGACGGCAAGACTCTTTCTGCTGTAGGAGTCTGCTTTTCCACCCCTTCTAGGCCTTACCCCAAAGGACAGAAGGGGGGAAAGATGTGGTTCCGAAAATCTCAGGGAGTCACGCCGGACACACGTGGTCAGTTTACCCCTAGAGGCAGAGGGGTAATAACAATAGACGCCCTAGGGGCAGAGGGGTCCGCAGAACCAGGGCAGCAGAGAGCCCCTCTCTGACAAGCCCTTCCAGCATCCCTGAGGTGTTGCCCGACTGTCCACCCTTGGAGGCAGTCGGGGGAAGATTATCGCTGTACCCAGAAGCCTGGCTTTCCTTTTCAAGACAAATGGGTACAGTCGATCATATCCGAGGGTTACAAGATTCCTTTCGAGGAAAGTCCTTCCTCACAAAAATTCCCTTCCAGACGTTCCACCCGGTCTAAGGGAAATTGCAAAATTAGAAGTATCAAAGCTTCTACAAAAAAGGGCCATTCAGCCAGTTCCAACAGACCATTCAGAGCCCGGAATCTACTCAAGGTTCTTTTTGGTTCCCAAAAAGACGGGAGATTGGAGACCAATATTGGACCTCAGCAGACTCAACAAGTCGGTGAAAAAGACAAGATTTCGGATGGTCGCACTTCAATCGATTTTGCCCTTCTTAGGCAAAGACAACTGGATGTGCTCAATAGACCTTCAGGATGCGTACTATCACATAAAAATCCACAGATGCTCCAGAAGGTTTCTCCGCTTTCGGCTGGGGTCCAGTCATTTTCAATTCAGAGCCCTGCCCTTTGGTCTCACTACAGCCCCCAGAGTGTTCACCAAATGCATGGCAGTGGTCACGGCTCACCTGAGACGTCAAGGATTCCAGGTGTTTCCGTATCTCGACGTCTGGCTCCTCTCAGCCACCACCAGGCATCAACTTCTCCAAGCCAGAGATTACACCCTAAATCTCTGCACTCAGTTAGGAATTTCGGTCAACTACGAAAAATCCTCCTTATTGCCCTGCCAATCTATTACTTTTATAGGCGCAAATTTAGACACTGCTCGGATGTCAGCAAACCTAACAAGCCAGAGAATCCTAGATATCCAAAACCATGTGTGGATCATCCTTGCCAGCAAAAAGGTGCAAGCCAGACTGGTCCTGAAAGTATTGGGCCTCATGGCAGCTGCCATTACTCTTCTTCCTTTGGCCTGTATTTACATGCATCTCCTTCAATGGATGTTGTTCACCCAATGGTCCTACCAACAGCTTCCCATGTGTCACCAGATCCTGGTGACACAAACTTGCAAAAACCATCTATCCTGGTGGATTTCTTCTCCCCAAGTCCATCAGGGCAGACCCTTTGTTTTCCCGGCCCCGGTAGCCACAGTCACTACGGACGCCTCCATGATCGGGTGGGGGGGTCATTATCAGGGCAGGATGGTTCATGGGACGTGGCAACCGTTCGAACACCACCTGCACATAAATGTCCTAGAGATGAGAGCAGTGCTTTTAATGTTGCAAGCCCTCAATGACTTTCTTCCCTTAGGAACGATTGCAGTTCACACGGACAACATGTCCGTAGTATGGTACATCAACAAGCAGGGCGGAACCAAGTCCTATCCCTTGTGTCGAGAGGCTCTCAGACTTTGGCAATTTGCGATCTCCTCTCATCGCTTTCTGGTAGCAACGCATATCCCTGGGAAAACCAACATTTTAGCGGACAGATTGAGCAGAGCTATACTCATGCCTCACGAGTGGTCTCTCAAGCAATCTATAGTGGAGGAGATTTTTCAGAAGTGGGACCGCCCATGTTGCGATCTTTTTGCTACTCCCCAAAACAGCAAATGCCCAGTCTTCTTCTCTCTCTTCCCACTTCCGGGCCATCCCCCCCAGAGACACTCTTACCCAAGATTGGCCCCAGGGACTTCTTTACGCCTTTCCTCCCTTTCCATTGATACCACAGGTACTCCAGAAAGCTACCGTTTTGAGAGCCAAAATGATTCTCATTGCCCCGTATTGGCCTCGACAAATTTGGTTTCTGTTTCCTTCATCGTCATCTTTTGGTGCAGCCGTGGCATCTGGACCCAGTGCCAGATCTTCTGATCCACCAATCGGGTCAGCTGCATCGGTCCATTCCTTCTCTCAACCTCACAGCTTGGTTGCTCCACTTCCTTCCTTAGCCAGGCTTCCTATGATCTCTAACCCGTTAGGATATCATAGTAGCTTCCCTTAAATCCTCTACTAGAAGGATTTACTCTAGCAAGTGGAAACGTTTCTCCCTTTGGGCGAAATCGAGGAACATAGATCCCTTTACTGCTCCTGTTCATGCAGTTTTGGATTTTCTAGCGGAAATCTTTCACTCGGGTTCTTCATCTTCCACGGTCAAAGTTCAGTTGGCTGCAATCTCGAACTTTCATGTCGGATTTGCAGATCACAACATTATGTCCCACAAGCTTTGTAAAGCTTTTCTGAAAGGAATTTTTCTCCTGAAACCTCCTGTCAGGAGTCCTCCTCCACAATGGGACCTAAATCTAGTGCTGACATCCTTAATTCTTCCTCCTTTCGAGCCAGCTGCTTCATGTTCACTAAAGTTTCTTTCGTGGAAGACACTCTTCCTTGTCGCTATTACCTCGGCTAGGAGAGTGTCAGAACTTCATGCCCTCTCTGTTCGTCCCCCATATTTGGTCTTCCACAAGGACAGAGTATCCTTGAGAACTAATCCATCCTTTTTGCCCAAGGTTGCTTCAAAAACAAATTTAAACCAATCCATTGATCTCCCTGTATTTTTTCCTAATTATTCCAACAGATCGGAACACAAATTGCATTATCTAGATGTTCACTGCCAACTTCCGATATTATTTGGACAGAACAAAGCAATTCAGGAAGTCTGATCAGCTTTTTCTTTCTTATGCTGAAAATAAGAAAGGCCTCCCTGTTTCCAAAGTGACCTTATCTAGATGGCTATCTTCCACCATTTCTGACATTTATCAACTTAGGGGCAAACAACTGTGCTCAAAACCAAAGGCACATTCCACTAGAGGCCTAGCCACTTCTACAGCTTTTCAGGCTAGGCTACCCTTAGATACTATTTGTGCAGCAGCCACTTGGGCCACTCCTCATACATTTGTTTCTCATTACAAATTGGATTTGGCCTCCAGGAGTAGGGCCAGTTTTGGTTCCACGGTTCTCAAGAGTCTGTTCCATTGAGCCACCCAGGATAGAGGTGCTAGGGATGCAGTCCCATCCAGCAAGAATGAAGGCGAGATTGACAACTTAACATTTAGAAGTTATGTACCTACCATAACGTTCCATGTTAGTTGTCTTCTCTCGCCTTATTTCTTGCGACCCTCCCTCCTGTCCCCCTTGCCTGGACAGACCTTGATCTCCCTTGTCTCTGGAAGATTTTTTTTCCTTGGGCACCAGTTAGTTCTAGTTTTAATTATCTGGTTTCCCCTTACTGCCCTTTAGGCTAGTTGCTCTTCTTTCCTTAGTGGAACGTTTTTATGCTAGGCAGTTTTCCCTCTAGGTACCAAACGAGATCTGGGTATTTACCGCCTTGCATCATGGGATATGGGGCTGCCTCGAGCTGGTAAAAGTGACTCTCGAGCTTAGCAAGTGCCGAGTCGGAGCCGAGGATCGGCTCCGAACCCATCCAGCAAGAAAGAAGGCGAGAGAAGACAACTAACATGGAACGTTATGGTAGGTACATAACTTCTAATTTTCCACCACCTGGGCACAGTACTTGGTACACTACAAAATGTACCTAGATGACATCTGTATTTTTTGGGCGGGTACCCAAAACCAATTTTTGGACTTTTTCAACTATCTTAATTCAACCACTCACTTTTTGACCTTCACCTATACGATCAGTGATCATGAACTCCGTTATCTTGATGTAACTTTATATAAAGATCGACTTAACCATTCATTTCAATCTAAACTATACAGGAAACCCACATTTTCTAATTCATATTTACATTTCCAGAGTGGGCACCCCTTTCACCAAAAAATGGGTATTGTTAAAGGGCAGTTCATTAGAGCTTCCAGAATGTCTAGTACTTTGCATGATTTTACAGAAGAGATCAATTTTTTTTACATCTTTGTTCCACGAAAGAGGGTATCCTTTTACACTCTTAACCACTCTAGCCCGACAGGTCACGGACAGTAGGGAAACCTGCTATCCCCCTCTTTTGGGTACAGATGCAATTTTCCATCATATTACTAACAATAAGACACCTGACGATGTCCATGGTAGTTTTATCTACACTTACTGCCTCAACTCTCCGGAAGTCGAAGAAGTGATACATAGGCATTGGCCAGTTGTTTCACTCCACGATGAATTGAAAAACATTATACCAGCACATCCCAAGTTCATCAGAAAGAGGGACACTAATCTTAAGGAGATTTTTGAGGGGAATTACACTTGCAGAAACGGGTACACAGGTCTCCAGAATAGGCACCTTTAAATGTGGTGCCTGCAAACAACGCAATGCTATTTTTAACAGCCCAAGTTTATATATTCCTTCAAGGAATTTTCTTTTTAACCCCAAGAATTACACAAACTGTGGGAGTAAAGGGGTGGTTTATCTAGGGTTTTGCATTACCTGCACCAGTTTCTACATAGGCAAAACCGAAAGGCCCCTTAGGAAAAGAATCTACGAGCACTTTTATGATATTTTTAAACAGAAAGAATCAAATGCTTTGTATAAGCATTCTCTCATATGTAACAATTTTGAATTTAGATTTTTAATTCTGGAACAAGTATACCCTGATGCCAGGGGTGGAGACTGGGAAACTAGTTTAGAATACAGAGAGCTCCTTTGGCAACTTAAGTTGGATGCAAGCAGACCCTCGGGTTTGAATGAGAGCATCAACATTAGTAGTGTTCTTAAAATTAGAAGGGCACTTCTATAGGTTTTTTCCATGTACATATATTGTTTAAGGTACACTAATGACTGTTTATGATTTTTGAGTAGCAATATTATGCATTTTTACACCAACATATCTTAATTTATTATGAACCCTTTAAAGTTTTATTAGTTGTCACATTTATGACCTGTGGAAACGTGCTTTATATTGTTTTAAATTTATTACATTTACGTTCATTTTTAGAAAAATCTAGTTATATGTTTTTAGTCTTGTTGAAATTGTTCTTTAAACTTGTGGTATTTTAAATTTGTGGTTAATTAGCTTTAAATTTGTGGCTAATTAATTAACCATGTGACTGGGAAGGGATTATTTAATGTTGCTATTAGTAGTTTTACTTCAACTTGAGAAGGCTCGGTATTTAGCCGAGCGAACGCGCTTGTTTCTATTGACCTCATTAAAGTACTTATTTTATAAGTTTCATTTGCGTTTATTCCAGCTACTCTTTGGATTACTTTTGGATTGCTTTCCCTGCCTGAAGCTTGTTTTTCTTGGTTTGGTTCTTTGCTCCTTTTGGCATTTTTGGTTTTGGACCTTAACTGTTATGCCAGTCCTGCCATTTAGAGCATAATGAGGAGATTAATGAAAAACATCTCTAGCTTTATTAAACATAGTTATGATTTTTTTAAGACAACTGAGTAGCTGACGGAAACGAGTTTTACCTAAGAATTTTAATTTTGTTACTTGAGATGTAGACTATTTATGAAAATATCCAGTGACTGAGGTATTGAGTCTCCAAGTCTGAACCTGTGTTATAATGTTGATTTATGTTAATGCAGAAATGTATACATTATGTGAATTAACATTACATGTGTTAGAAAATAATGTATTCATTTTCCAAGAAGAGTTTTGTAAACAAATTTGGAAGCAGCAGTTTGATTCTATTTTATCAGTCCATCGAATCACACATTTGGGTACAGCATCACTTTTCAGATCCACTGTGGCCATTCACTGGTGCTCTAGTGCCTCGAGCTCCTTCAAATTTTCCCACAATTCCTAGTGAGCTTCCCTTTCAGATCTCATTTGCCACCAGTCAACTGGTTTGTTTTTCTTGACCAGCCGATAAGTGCTCTAATTTTTCGTACGTTAAATAATTTCTTCTAATCCTGTCCATATTTAGAAGTGAAATATTTAGAAATTAAGATCTTTCTATCAGAATAGTTTTTCTGTCTGTCTCTCTCTCTCTTAGTGCCTCAGTTTCTTCTGTGTTAGCCATTGTTAATTATTTCTTCCTCCTAGCTATTAAAAAAAGATGGAGAGAGATTTAGGTGGAGTTATGTATAGGTCTTCTGTTAAATGCATTATTTGTCTGCTTTTCTAAAGCTATTCTTTGGTAGCACAGTGTGTAAGATTTTTTAAACAGAAGTATTAAAATATCCCTTGAGGCATTGACACAAATGCATTAATAGAAAAGAAAAAGCATATTAACATTTTTTTTTTCATTTACACACACTTTACGTGTTTTTTTCTTTATAGCAATTGTCTTTCAATCCAGCACAACACAAATTACTAAATTCCTCTCTTCCCTTAAACCTCTTTCCTCCTCTTGAACATTATTCTGCATGCATTCTTCTCACAAATTCCATTTATTTCTACATAATATGCGCCTTTCCTTTTCTAGAGACCCCTCTTCCAGTTTTTACCTCATTTACAATATTCAGTTCTTCAGATACAATTGGTTTAGATTTTGAGTTGCATTTTGTAGAAATTGCTTTTTTGCAGCCAACAGAGTTAATCTTTGATAAGGTCTTACTGTGTCTAGGCAATTCTGATCCAGTCTCCCAGCTGAAAAGAATCATTTCCTTAGTTACAACTATTTGCTTCCCAAATATTTCTGAGAGAATACTCCAATGGGAATTGTTCAACTGTCCACTCATTACACTCCCAAAAACATGTTCCAGCTTAAGTTTTTCTTCTCCATCACACCTCCAAAATTTGCTGTCCACCTCAGAAAAAAATCGTAAAAATCATTGAAGTCTACTTGGGGTTTAAATTATCTACAATGGGTAAGGCTTTTAAAAAGTGCCCCAAATATTGACATAAAATTTTGAGGATGCACATGATATTTGTGCAGTATGTTTGGGTCTCAAATACCTAAATGTACAATGTTCTGTTTGAAAGGGGTTTGAACCCCAGTCCTTCTGATGGGAGAACCAAACTTTTTTGACATAGGGTGTCTTCCAGATGATTCAGTAGATAAATCTGAAAATAGGAAAGAAGTTTTTAAGAAGTGGGAATAATGGAGATCAGGGTGCCTCTTCATCCCGGGCTGAAGCTTTCTGCTCTTACTGAGGAGCTCTAGCAGTCCACTCTGGATATTTGCTTCTTGTGAAAGATCATCTTTGGCCCGTACTCACAGGATGTGACTAAGGACTTCCAGAAGGGGAAGTCAGCCCCTGCTGTTGTGGAGGAACTCCATGAGCCCATGATGGAGCCTCCTGAAATCATCTAGTCTAGGTTGGCCTTAGAAGAGGCTCCCTCACAGACTGTGGAGAGCCTTCAAGCACCTGACAGTCTTGACTGTCCCATCTTTCTCTTCCAGGTTACCCCAGATGGCAATTTTTCAGAAAATTCGTAAGCGTCACACGGATATGGACCTGTGACGGTGTAAGTTAATGCCAACTGTATGACACTGCTCATCTTCTATGACCACAGTTTTCTTTCTTTCTTCCCCTGAGTTTTGCTGAAAAACATTCCTGAATCCAAATGGTCTTCACTGTTTTCTTGTGTGTGTGTGTGTGTGTGTGTGTGTGTGTGTGTGTGTGTGTGTGTGTGTGTGTGTGTGTCTGTATGCCAATTTGGAAATTTTTGAGGAATGAAAAAAGATAACACAGGTAGAAGGCTTCGATAGCTGGCTCACGGGTCATAGTTTCACCTGAGATTCTGCTTCAATGACAGTTCTGCTCCAGTCCATAGTTTCTATGGGAATTTGAAATGTGTGAGGAGTCCACTGCTGGTTGATTGCCTTGGGGTGCATCCCAGGGAGTTCCCCTGCCTTATTAGCTTGGTCCTTTGCCCAGCTTCATCAGTGAGAACTCCTTGAGTCATCCTGTCACAGATCAGTGGATGTTCTTCATGTTTCACTCTTGCAGTCATCACATTTGGGTTATCTGCCTGCAGGTAGCCCTCAGTTGGCCCGAATACGAGTCTTGGGATTTCTGCATCGGATGCTGCCACCTCTTCCATGACGTCAGGTTTTCGGGGGTATAAAACATGCAACCGATGCCATTACGTCAGTCTTTCTTGCCGCGCAGGAGCGAAGCAGTTCGCAAGTGCCAGTCGACCGCTACCTGAAATTTTAGTTTTTCAAGTTTCAAACCTGAAGTCTTCTAAAGCTAAGTACCCCATTGGGGATTCTTTTTTCTTGCTCTAACCGATGTTAGAAAAAGTTAACAGTTGTCTTGCCCGTGGAAAGCAAATACCTCAAAGAGATTTTCATTCTTACTGCGTCAACTGTTTAGGCCCAGACCACGACGTTCCTCGCTGTTGGTTTTGTGCCTTGTTCAACGCCCGAACTATTCATCATCGGGCTATCTTTGTCGCTAAATTCTTTTGCTGTCAATCTCCGTATTCTGAAATGGCTTCATTAAGCCATCTGACTACAGATCTTCCAAAAAAACATAAGGATAAAGACAGACACAGGCTGCATAGGTCCAAAACTGCCGACGTTTCCGTTAAGCTAGTCGCAAGTCTACCAGTACTCGGTAAGGTGCTTTTGCAGCCCCTGATACCCGCTTCTACAGATTTGCAGGCCTCTACTGAGACCCATTCAGAGTCCGGTATGCCACGAGATGCTTCTTCGACTGTGGAACCTACGGATGTCTCTACCTTGGATGGGTCCAGAGCTGCTGTGCAGGCACCGGCTTCTGAGGGTGTATTCAGACCTTCCGATGTTCGTATTAAACAGACTACTTCGTTTTTGACTAAAACTACTGAATTCTCCGGCCCAGAGTTCCCACTATGCCTAGGAAACCGACGACCAAAGCGCATTCTCAATTTCCTATGCCTCAGAAACAAATGCTTAGAATGGCTGAAGACCTTATTACTTTAATTAGGGGAAGCCAGCCTTCCCCCTCTAAAAGACAAAGAATTGATTTTCTTTCTGATTCTACAGAGCACGAGTCCGATGACTCTGACCCCTCTGATTACCAGGACATACCCTTATCCACCTATGAGGATTCAGATGCAGAGGATTCCATTCTGTTTGCCTCCCCTCCGGAGGATCTTTCTTTCGGTGAAACCTTGCATACCCTAAGAGAGCATTTCCACTGGGAATGCCAGGACTACCTTCAGTCCAAAAAGAGACTCAGGGAATTTTTAGACTTGCCTCAGCACAGGCCTCTAAGCTATACCCCCTGTCCTGGATATTGTAGATGATGTCTTCATGGAATCTAGTCTTACCCCTGATACTTTACCTCCAGCTCCTAGACAGCCTGACAGGTACTACAGAGTACCTGACTCTCACAAATTTCTCTTTAAAAGTCCTACTTTGGAACCAGAGACCATTTCCCAGGGACCTAAAGGTATTAAGGCTAATACAGCTAAAAACTTTACCCCTTCAACAGGGATTCTAGGGCTTTAGACAGATGGGGTAAGAAGGTATATACCTCTCCAACTCTTGCCATCAGGGCTTTAAATTGCCAGTTTCACATGTTGAAGTACCAGCAGCATATTATGGAACAAATTAAACAAAAATGTTGATTCCTGATTGTTCAGAAAATAGAGATTTACAAGAGTTAATGCATTCTGCAAACAAAGTTAGTAAACATACTTTGCAGTGTGGTTTCGATGCCTTAGAAGTATCTTGCAGGGCTGCTGTCACTGGTTCTGTTCTGAGAAGGCATGCTTGGCTGAAGGAACAAATCTTGCCAGACCATGTAAAAGCAAAATTACTAGATGCTACTTTAAACCAAGAATGTTTGTTTGGCACAAAAGCAGAAGTTGTTCTTAAAAAGATGGAGGAAAAAGCTAAATCTATGCAAACCGTTAAAGATTTCTTACAGGTACAGCCACCTAGATTCAGTAGGCATTGTCCTTCAAAAAACTGGTCCTTTACAGTCCCTCCCAGGCCTTCTCAGTCCAAACCCAGGGGCAACAGACCACAAAGACTGCAGTCTCAGGGTATGCACAGATCTAAACAATGGAGTGCTCCCACCTCAAAAACAGGGAATGGTAAACCACCCTCTTATGGAAAAGTTTACAATGACTTGTCCTTCATCCATCCCAGCCATGCCCAAGTACTTGCACCCCTAGGAGGAAAACTCGCCCTGCATGCAAAAAACTGGGAATATATTACCCAGGACCGATGGATCTTAAACATTGTATCCCAGGGATACGGAGTCTACTTTCACTCACTGTCAACCCCAAGCGGATTGCCAGACCTTCCTCCGAACCAGTGGGCAGAGGCCCAAAAGCAAGTACTTTCTCTTCTCAGTATCAGAGCTATTTAAACTGTTCCGACAGAGCAAAGGGGACAGGTTTTCTACTCCAGACTGTTTCTCGTGCCCAGAAAAGAGAACTCTTGGCACCCTATTCTGGATCTGTCAATTCTCAACACCTTCCTGGTGGTAGCAAAGTTCAGAATGCTTACAGTCCAACAGCTGCTTCCTATGCTAGCCAAGGACTCCTGGCTGATCATCCTAGACTTAAAAGAAACTTATCTACACATCCCCATAAGAGAATCTTGCAGGACATATCTACGTTTCAGGGCAGGCTCTATGCACTTCCCTTTGGCTTATCTACTGTGCCCAGGGTATTCACAAAGTGCCTGGCTCCAGCCATTGCATACTGCAGGCAGAGAAACATTCAAATTTACCCATACTCGGACGATTGCCTGATTCAGGCGGACAGTCAGGAATTTCTACTTCAGCACCTGACATTTGTATAGGGACTCATAACTTCTCTGGGGTATACCATCAACGAAAATAAATCACATCCGGTACCCAGCCAAAAAATTGTATTCCTGGGAGCAAGCTTGAACACAACTTCCCAGATGGCATTCCTCACTCCAGGAAAGCAGGTTTATTTGACAAATTACTTCAAACTTCTGGCCACCCAAGCCCAGCTATTTGCAAAAAAAATACTGCAAGCTCTAGGGTTCATGGCCTCATGCATTCTCCTAATTCCATATGCAAAACTGCATATGAGGAACTTCAGTGGTACTTGAAAAGTCTCTGGTGTCAACATTTTCAGGACCTGGAAACTGATTCCTATCATTCCTTGCCTAAGGACAGTTTCTTTGGTGGGAAGAGACCTGCAACCACAACAAGGGACTCCCTTTCATTTAACCCCCCCCCCCCCCCGTCATCCAAACCCTGACAACAGACACATCAGACTATGCATAGGGTGCTCACATGGCAGGCAAATGCATTCAACACAAATGGAGCCCAGGACAAATGCGCCTGCATATCAATCAAAAAGAAATGTTAGCTTTACAGAATGCACTGACAGCCTTCAAATACCTCATTCTTCCAGAACAACTCTTGATAACGACAGACAACACTACAGTTATGTGGTACATAAACAAGTAGGGGGAACTCATGCCTACCCACTCTGCAGGTTAACCATGGCTCTGTGGAACACACCCTTGAGCAGCAACCAAGTGCGCCTGCAAGCTCAATTCCTGCCAGACAAACAAAATTCACTGGCAGATGACTTAAGCATAAATCTAATGGACCCACATGAGTGGAAACTGGAACCCAACTCATTCAAGCTTCTAATCCACAGGTGGGGGGCACCAGAGGTGGACCTCTTTGCTTCCCCACAAAACCATCAACTGAGAAAATTTTGCACCAGAATCCCCCACAGCCAGGCATGTAAAGTGGATGCCCTATCCTTTACATGGGAAAACCTCTCAATCTATGCCTTTCCCTCAGATCAAACAGGACAGACCAAGGACAATCCTTATTGTACCAGACTGGCCACACCAGCACTGGTACCCACTTTTACGCAATCTGATAACAGTGCAACCCTGGCACCTGCATCAGACCCCCTCTCTGCTGTCCCAGCAGGAGGGCCAGATTTTGCATCCTCAGCTGCAAACCCTGAACCTAGCAGCCTGGCGTATTCCCTGAATACATCACCAGCAGCCCTCAGCAAACAGGTGCTGGATGTCATCTTTGAGGCCAGGAGACCTAGTACGAGGAAATCCTATTCAGAAAAGTGGAAAAGATGCTGTTCTTAGAGCCAGTCTCAGGGAAAAGACACAGCCATGCTCACCTTACCTCAAATCCTATATTATCTAGCAGAGTTGCTCCACAAATGCCTATCCTTCTCATCAATTAAGATTCATGCCTCTGCCATCTCAGCTCATTACAATACTGGGCCACCCCTCTTCTCTCACCCTCTGGTCAAACAGTTCCTGAGAGGAGCTAACAATTTAAGACCCCCAAGGAGAGCTTCCACTCCTGCCTGGGACCTTAACTTTGTACTAGAGAAGCTCACGCTTCCCCCTGTTGAGCCTGCTGCTACAGCAGAGTTAAAATTCCTCTCTTGGAAAACAGCTTTACTTCTAGCCATCACTTCAGCAAGAAGAGTGTCTTGAGTTATAGGCCCTTATGGCTGTGGAACCCTTCATTATCTTCCATGCGGACAGGGTTTCCCTACGGACTAACCCATCATTCATGCCCAGGATGGTATCCAGTGTGGCTATAAACCAATCCATCCATTTACCAACCTTTTTTCCTAATCCTCAGAATAAAGGGGAAAGGATCCTGCACTCCTTGGATGTGCACAGACAGCTTAGGTTTCTACCTTGACGGAACTTAACCTTTCAGAAAATCTACTGCTAGTCAGCTTTGCTACAGGGGCAGAGGGCAAAGCCATTTCAAAGCAAACCATCTCCAAATGGATAGCACACTGCATCCATTTCTGCTACAAACACCATAGAACAACCTACCCACAGGGGATCAGAACTCATTCCACTAGGGCTACCTCAACCTCTACAGCATTTCTCAGGGGAGTCCCTACCAGGGACATCCTGGAAGCTGCAACCTGGAGTTCAGTACACACCTTCACCAAGCATTACCACTTACCTTTCTTTTCTAAATCCAGAGCTGGATTTGCTACAGTAGTCTTACAAGGCCTGCTAGCCAGCCCTAATACCTCTTGACTGCCTCCACCCTTCCTCAGCTTTGGGAAGCAACCCAAATGTGATGACTGCAACAGTGAAACACGAAGAAAATAGTACACTTGTGTGCACTTGCCATAAATGTAGATGTTCGAGTGCATTCACTGTTGCAGTCCTGGTTAGCCTCTCTCCAGCCCCCTGACTTTTCTATACTTTTTACCTATCCTCTTTTTTGGCCATATCTTATGGCAATGATATTTACTTTTTACTGGAGGTGTTCCACACCATGTAATTTCTTCCTATTTTGGGGGCTCCTGACATCTGGGGCAAGAAAAACTGATGTAATGGCGTCGGCTGCATGTTTTATACCCCTGATGACCTGACGTCATGGAAGAGGCGACCGCATCTGATGCAGAAATCCCAAGACTCTGGTATTCGGGCCGACTGAGGGCTACCTGCAGGCAGATAACCCAAATGTGATGACTGCAACAGTGAATACACACGAACATCTACATTTATGGCAAGTGTACACAACTGTACTTTACCCATTGCTGAGGTTCTCTTCATAGGGCCTACCTCTCAACCTTTCTAGACTAGTTAATCTGGATTGAGGAGGATTAGCAGTATGAGCCCACACCAAATGGTCTGGGTGTGAGAGGTAGACACTTACTTTATTCTTGGTAGAACACTGTCACTGTTGCAAGACATCAGCTGTAGAGATTAAGGTTAGATGCCAGAACCAGACCAAATGCAGATCTGTCCCTGTTGTACACAGCCTTTGGTACACGTGTCCTTCTGTGGACCCTGTCCATCCCATCTTCTCACATGTACTTATCATGCACTTTGCAGTTCAGCAGGCAAGCTAATCACCCCAGAGTCAGGGGAGGTGTCTTGGAGCCTTCTTGCTGGTTGGTGCCCCATGTGTGTGTGGGGGGTGTCGTGTTGAGTAGGGGTTATGAAACAGAGTGGGCTTTTCAGAGTCGGTGGTGGTTATTTGATGTGTGGTTTCTTGGAAGTGCCTAAGGAATGTCCTTCACCAGCAACATGGTCCACCCCTTCCATGGAGCTTGCCTTTTTCAGTATTACTTGCAAGCCTGGAATTACTTTCACTCTATTGTTGACCTTGTCCTGTATGAGCAGAATGATTTGAGACCTTGTATTCCTGCCTTAAAACGGACTTTTCTGTGGTCAAAGAGGGCCTTATCTTTTCCCAGGTTCACACATAGCCCCTGCAAAGTTGGTAGACTGCATGTGTCAGACAGGGACATGCAGCAGGGTTTTCTGGTAGATGAGGTGTTTGCCATGCTGGAGACCCTCCCCGAGTATGGGATCAAGGAGGATCATGCCTTCATCCTGGAAACTGTCATGATGGTGCAGCTTCACCTTTGGTGTATATTTATTGTCTGTATTAGATGCCTTGGCTAGGTGGCAGATACAGCAATATGGCAGCATCACTCAGCTTGGCTATGTTCCTGTACTTCTCCTCTTTGGGGAATGATCTGTCAGCCTGCTTCTGCCTTTTCCCTTTGATAGGAGTGGCCTGTTTGGGTATTGGAAACCAGTCACTTTTCTATGCCATTTCTAATAGGCAGCTGATTGAGATTTCCAACTGATTTCTCACTTGCTTAGCACAAAGTGGAGACCCCAGAGGTACCCTGAGCATAGTGTCAAACATTCTTTGCTGATCCTTGTTTCCGAGCTGCTGGGTTTCACATAGACTCAGAGCAGTTATTTTGGAGTTTCTTACTGGAGTAGGGGAGTGGGAAGGGAAGTGCAGTTGGTGGGCTTCTTGCTGTTTGTTGTCACTTTTCTTTGGAATCTTTCAAGGAACAGGCTAAGGCTCCACCACAGGAAGCACCATTTCCTTTCCATTGTTAATTCAGGAACTCTTGGCCCTCTGTAAGTTTGTGGGGGGGGGGGGGTTGGTGTCCCTTCCATCCTTTGTACTGTGGCGAATAGTGGAAATCCTTGGGGTTGCTTAAAGGAATTTTTCCCCCTCATCTACGGGGGGTGGGGTGGGGGGGTAGTTGGCTCATTGGCTTTTTGCACCTGTGCTGTCTGGGTCATGCATTCTGCTTGTGCTTGACTGATATAAATTCTTTCTTTGCCTCCCAAGGAGTAAGCTTCGGCTTGTCAGGCTGTAGACTTCTGTAATAGGAGAATGTCAGTTGGGACCCCTCTAGGTTCTTCAGCAGCAGTCCTGTGTGATGCTTCCTTCAGTGATGGAGACCTATGGACCCCTTTGATCAGCGGTTTGCTTCATATCCAGGCCTACCCCATGCTGGACCGTGCTGGTCTGGTTTCTCACCTTGGAAGAGTTTCTTTCCAGCTAATGTTTGGTTTAGACTGTGTAAGATGAGATACCTTAATGGTAGGTTGGTTTCCATCCAAGTATGGCTGGTGGTTATAGGCAGAGTGTGTGTGTTAGAATGGTTGACTGAACTCTTGTCATGCAAAACCTTTGTTGTTGGAATCTGACAGGAGATGCGCCTAAATCTTATAGGTTTCCTCTGAGCTTCTCCTACTCCTGGTTTCTTAGGTTTGGTATCTGATAAAGGTGATAATACTTGTGACGACCCACCACTGCCAACCAGTAATCAAGGAGCTTAAATCCTCACCATTGGCAAGAGTGGGGGGACATTCACTGAGAAGATGACAAGTACACGCACAGTATTTCCAGATGCAGCTCTCTGCATCAAGTGCATTTTCCCTTAAGAGTACACAGAGACCACAGTCAGTCCGGGGCTGTTTTCTCACTCTTTCTACAGATCCCCAGTAAGACTCCCCACTGGCACAGCAATAGAGTTGAGATCTCAGCTGAGAGACCGAGCCCAGACTTCCAGCACCCTCTATGTCAACCAGTGCTTAGTCTCCCTACCCAAGTAGCTGACACACACACACTTTGAGGTTTGATTTACCCCCACACACAGTTGGGAAAGGCTGGCACAGGTTTACTAGCTATGCCACCTTCCACTCAGACTGTAAGGTAGTTATTACTGCCACCAGTCACTCCTTATCAGCTCTTTTAAGGCCCTTAACAAAGGGTGTCCAGTCTTACTGTATAATATTAACACAAATGGTAGATTGACCGAAAACAAAGCTATTAGGAGTGGCCTACACAGTGTATCCAAATAAATATGCAAGTACTCTCAAAATGTAAATTTCTCTACATAGATCAGCCACATTGAAAAGTTTAAATATATTTAATAATAAATAATAAAAGAGCAAGACAGTACTAAATATATATTCACAGTGACATCAGTTCAAAACCACATGAAATATTTAAAACAGCATTGCAGGACCGTTTCAAATAAATAAAGAAAAATGTCTAAACTAAGCTGTCCTATATTCCTGACTAAATCTAAGAATTTGTTAATAGAGCAAGGCAGATGTGGTGAATGGATCTTGTAGTTGTTGTCAGGCCCAAGACAGAATGCAGTATGCTGTGTCTCACTAAGAGACATAATTTCTTGTCATCTGACTATTAGTTCCCAGGCCCAAAACAACCATTGATGGCAGCTGGTAGCATTTAGCATCTACCTATAAAAATACATAGACAAGGGCTTCTTCTCAGATCTCTGGCAAATGCTGGAAGTCATAAAACAATTGCATACCTTCATGCTTTGAAGACAAGTAATTAATTCACCCTAAAGACAATACAGAAAGTTTCCTAGTACAGGCATTGTCTGTTGCTGTATTGAAAACTGTAAGATACCATCTTTTATGGCCTAGCCGTAAAGTAATTTAATTTCAGGTGTTTTTCTAAAATTTACTAGACTGAGGTTAACCTCCTGTATCCCAGTTTCCACTGTTAAAATATATACATTTAAACAGTTACAGTAGTGCATGCACATTTCTGTCCTTTTCCAGTAGGCACACTGGATCCATTTTAAACACAAGCCTTTTGCAAACACTCTTTTCAACACACGTCTGTACAAGCAGTTTGATATACACATGACATATAGTTGTAATACATTTGTAACACAAGCATCTTGCACAAATCATTTCAATATTCACCATTCCAGCTAGCTGGGCTGGCAGTATCTCCTTTCTTCACACTAATTACTAGATGTTTTTTCCCTGATACTGCTTACTAGATGCTTTTGTTCCTAGATGGACTCCTGGCCATGCTTAGTCTTTCTCTCAGTTGAGGGTCTGTTGCTGTCTTCTCTTAGAGTTGTCCATTTCAGAGTTCCAAAGGGGCTTATGCCTGTCCCTTTTCTTGGTTACATGGGAGCCTCTGGCTTAAGGGAGGGACTTGGCTGCATTTCTTGCTTTAGAGACTAAGAGTCATGGCAACTGTCATAATGAAAGGGCAGTACATTGAAAGGCCCACTCTCCAATTGAATCCCTGGGTCACTCCACTGAGAGTCTCCTGTCAGCTTTGAAACTTAGGCTGGTTGCTCCCAACTCTTCACTGCCACATGCTTCTTCAGAGACTGGTGAGGCCTGACAGATCCTCTAGTACAGAGGGATAAAGGCCTAATGAAGACCCATGTTCAACTGTTGACTTGAATGCCTGTGAGGAAAAAAGAGGAATGAAGATGTTTAAGCCTGCTCATCTGTTCTTGGGGGAGAGGCTTGAGGAATGTATGTGTCTGGAGTGATGCTTCATGACAGAATCTGTTGGTAAAGATCAGGGATCACCCAGAGGTGTTGGCTGCACTGGAGCAGCAGGGCTATGACTATGTTGCACAGGGAGGTATGTTATAAGTTTTGATCTGAAGTAGGCACTTCATTTGTCAGCAACCTTTGGGATATGGATCCGAGCCGGCAACTTCTACCACGGCATAGATCCGAGCTCCTAGCTTCTCCCTTTACCCATAATCCCCTGCCAAACCTGACTGACCCCAGATCTAGTTTGCCACGCTTCAAGCTACAAGCTAGATACCTGAGCTCCTGGTCTAGTTGAACTTTGTGAGAAAAAAAAATTCAATTTTTCTTCCTTTCTCTTTGTGTGAGTGAGAGCGATTGTTTAGGCATTCCCTATAGCCCTTTTTTACCAATCTTAAATTTAATTTAATTTAATTTGTGGTCCTTCTCCTCCCTGCCCTCGCTGGTCGTAGTGTGTGTGTGTGTGGTGTGTGTAGGGGCCTAGTGGGTATGTTTCCTTTATTCTATAATGTCGGAGGCCCCTAAAGCCACTTTTTCGAAGTGCACCAAGTGTGGCCATAAGCTTTCACTGGCGGATGGCCACACTCAGTGCGTTAGATACCTTGGGGTTGAACACCTCACCTCTGGATGCGCGATCTGCGCGGCGTTCAACCCCAGGGCACTTAAGGACCGGAGGTCGAAGATGATTCTGGTGGGCCTTTTGCCCCCAGATCCGGCTCCGACCTCCGGTGCTTCTGTGGCCACTACCCAGCCTTCGGTGGCGGTCACTCCTGCCTCCCTCCGGTCGGGACTCAACCTCCCGCTTCGGCTCCGGAGGAGAGGGAGGCCAGGAAAGCCAAGCAGAGAGAGAAGCACCATAAGCGGTGGGCCGAGGACTCCTCCTCGGCCCTGCCCGCCAAACGAGCTTCTCCCTCCAGGGCTTTTGGGTCACCTCCTCCTCGGCCCCGGTCCCCTTACTTCTCACCGGGACCCGAGGAGGAGTTTACCCGGTCCCCGTCGAGGCGGCACTCCAGGCCTGCCTCCGTGGCCTCTTCGAGGTCCACTTTTAGTATGTCAGATGCAGACATGGACCGGATGATGAGGAGGTTCATCCAGGCCCAGCTGCAGATGGGAGTGCTCTTGCCCCCCCCCCCCCTCCGGGGGGGAGCGCAACCCCTTTTTTTTGCTCCAATCGCTCCTTCTCCGACCCGTTTTCTGGGCTCGGAGCGTTCGGAGCCGAGCCGTGTTGGATCCGGGGGCGGGTCGAAGCCGATAGTGCTGGGCACTTCGGCTCCGACTGGTCCCTCGAGCTTGTCGGATCTGACCTCTCGGAGCCGCGGACCGAGCTTCGGATCTGAGGGATTCGGTGTGCCTTCGGCTCTGTCCCGGTCGGAGCACATGGGTCCTTCCGATCCGATGGGCTTGGCCCCGGGTCCGATCCCCACTTCGGATCCGAGTGGGAGACGGCTCTCAGATCCGATCGAGGGCGGCTCCCCCTCGGCTTTCGCTGCGGTGGAGAGGGCACTGTTGAGTGCATCCGGGCCTCCGGTCCTGGCTTTGGCTCCCCCCTGCACTCCCTCTCAGCTGGTTCAGGCTCCCATCACCCGGCCTTTGAGGCAGCCTGCTTCAACGCCTCTGGGTGTTCCTTCGGAACATGACATTGTGGGTGAGGCTTCCTCGGACAGCCCCCTCCCGAGGAGGTTCTTCACAAGGCTAAGTGTAAGAGGAGGCACGTGGACTCTCCCGAGTCCCTTACGGAAGATACGGACTTAGATGAAGGGGAAGACTCCCCAAGATCACCCCCCGAGGATGTCTCCTTTGGAGACATCATGGAAATGCTTAGGATTAGGGGGGGTTGGTCTGCCCCCAAGGCTTCCTCCGATGAGTCTGTATTCCTAGAGGTGTTCGAGGCAGGGCCATCTACCTCTTGGGTGTCCCCTCCCACCGACCTCCTGGTGGACCTTATCTCCACCAGGGCTTGGAAGGAGCCGGACACTGTAGAGCCAGTCCCCAAGTGCCCAGATAGGATCTTGAGTGCCCCTGCAGAGAGAACCCATTGGAGCAGAGGTCCCCCCGTGGCTGCCATGTTGGTGGCGGCGGCCACCAAGAGAGAGTTGGCTCAGGAGAGCTCCACGGTCCATCCACCAAGCAAGGAGTCTCGTGCGATGGACCGCCTTGGGAAGCGGGCCTTCAGTTCAGCAACCTTCTCGTTAAGGGCGCTGAACTATATGGCACACGTCATCCGGATGCAGCGGGATCTAATAAAAGAATATGCTGCTTCCCCCCCAGAGTCCATGTCGGAAGGGGACAAAACTCTACTCCTCCCGAATGTCTACTCTACGTTCCATTTCTAACACCTCTATGCGGCTCTTGTCTCACGCCACTGAGGGAACTGCTAGAGCTGGCGGAGTCGGCCTGGTCATGAGGCGACAAGCCTGGCTCCGACATTGTGACTTCTCGGAACCTTTTAAGGCGTCATTCGCGAATGCCCCCTTTGATGGTTCTGCACTGATTGGCAAAACCGTTCGTGATACTTTAGTCCAGAGCGAGAATGACGGGAAGACACTATCTGCCGTCGGAGTCCGCTTCTCTGCTCCCCAGAGGTCCTTTTCCAAGAACCAAAAGGGTCAGAAGAAGATTTGGTTCCGGAAATCACAGCATTCCCAGTCTGCTCAGGACAACCAGTCCTGTGATGGCAGAGGAGGACAGGGAGGATGCCGCCCTAGAGGCAGAGGGGGTCCCAGGAATTTTGGGTCCAGAGAACCCTTCTCTGAGAGACCCACGCAGAACCCCTGAGGGGCTGCCCGACTGCTCCTCTCTGGAGGCAGTTGGGGGACGTTTTTCGAGGCACCTAGCAACATGGGAGTCCATAACGACAGATCGCTGGGTGCTTCGCATCATATCCAGAGGTTACCAAATTCCCTTTATTGTAAACCCCAAAACCAAAAGCCTCCCCAACGTACCACCCAGTCAGAGGGAGGCGGCTGCTACAGAAATTCAGCAGCTTTTACAAAAAAGAGCCATCCAACCCGTCCCCCAGATCAGCTCGGATCAGGGTTTTACTCCAGGTTCTTTCTGGTGCCAAAAAAGACGGGGAACTTGAGGCCCATCCTCGACATCTCTCTCTTGAACCTGGCAGTCCCCAAAGAAAAGTTCCGGATGGTCATGCTGCAATCTATTCTCCCCCTGTTACGGGAGAATGACTGGAGAATGACTGGATGTGCTCGATAGACCTCAAGGATGCGTACTATCACATTCTAGTGGACAGACGCTCCAGGGGGTTTCTCCGCTTATGGCTGGGAGCCAGTCACTTTCAGTTCAGGGCCCTCCCCTTCGGTCTCACCTCAGCCCCCAGGTGTTCACCAAAGTTTTGGCAGCAATAGCGGCCCACCTGAGACTCCAGGGAATTCAGGTCTTCCCGTACCTGGACGACTGGCTCCTCATCGCCCCAACAAGGCATCTACTCTGTTCATGCAGGGATTACTTCCTCAATCTTGCTCCACGCCTAGGTTTGACTGTCAACATGGCCAAATCCTCTCTGGCTCCTACACAGGTAATAGATTTCATAGGGGCGAGATTGGATTCCAGACTAATCCTTGCTTTCCTGACTCCAGATCGGCTTCAGAACCTGAGGTTGCATGTACAGGTCATCCTCCAACTCCAAGCCCCACCGGCGGATTTGGTCCTGAGGGCTCTAGGATCCATGGCGGCAGCAATTTCTCTGCTGCCCTTAGCCCGTCTAAATATGAGGGTCCTACAGTGGACCCTCCAGGTGCAATGGTCCCTGTCCCGCAACTCCCTGTCTCATCCCATTCCCCTAAGCAGGGCTTGCAGAAGGTCGCTCATGTGGTGGCTCCAGTCCCTGAGCCTCCACACGGGACGCCCATTCTCGATGCCTCCTCCCATCCCCACAGTGACCACAGGCCTCTTGCCTGGGGTGGGGGGTGGGGCACTATTCAGGCAGAACGGTCCAAGACACGTGGAATGACATAGAGACCTCCTTGCATATCAATGTCCTAGAGATGAGGGCAGTGCTTTTGACATTGTAGGCACTTCACAGCCTTTTTCCGATTGGGACGATTGTGGTACAAATGGACAACATGTCAGTTGTCTGGTACATCAACAAACAGGGAGGAACCAGGTCTTATCCTCTTTGTCGCGAGGCCATGAGAGTGTGGGAATGGGCGATATCCACCAACCGCTTTCTCATTGCAACGCACATTCCTGGATGGTCCAACATCTTAGCAGACAGGCTCAGTCGTACAGTTCTGACCCCATACGAATGGTCTCTCAATCCTCTAGTAGCGGAGCGAGTGTTTGCCCGATGGGGGCAACCCTGTTGCGATCTTTTTGCCTCTCCCTCAAATACCAAATGCAACAGTTACTTCGCTCTGATCCCCACTCAGGGGGAGTCCCCGAGAGACTCTCTAGTACATGCTTGGCCTCCCGGTCTTCTTTATGCTTACCCTCCACTGCCCCTGATGCTAAAACTTTTACAGAAAGCCAGTCGGTTGGGGAGCAAGATGATCCTCATTGCCCCATTCTGGCCTCATCAGACATGGTTCCCGTACTTATGGTCTCACCTGATTCATCCGCCCTGGATTCTGGATCCCCTTCCGGATCTCATTACTCACCCTCTGGGTCTTCCGACCCCCAACCTGGTCAACCTCAAGCTGACGGCTTGGTTGCTCCAGTTCCACTCCTGATAAGGACTCCCGGAATCTCCTCACCAGTCAAAGCCATTCTAGTAGCAGCACACAAGCCATCCACCAGAAGGGTCTATCGGAGTAAGTGGAAATGTTTCTCCATCTGGGCTGAGCACCCTTTTACGGCACCTTTAACTTCAGTTTTGTATTTCCTAACTACACTCTTTCATCAGGGGGCTAGCTGCTCTACAGTCAAGGTACAACTAGCAGAGATTTCACACTATCATGTAGGGCATGAGTCGGGCCCTCTTATTACCTCCAAGCTCTGTAAAGCTTTTCTCAGGGGTACTTTCCTCCTGTCAGGGAGGTAGTACCCCCATGGGATTTATCTTTGGTTCTACAGGCCTTGACAAGCCCCCCTTTCGAGCTGGCGGCCACGGTTGATCTTAAATACCTCTCTTGGAAGACGGCCTTTCTGGTGGCCATTACTTCAGCTAAAAGAGTCTCTGAACTTCAGGCTCTCTGTGTCAAACCACCGTATTTGGCCTTCCATCAGGATAGAGTTTACCTCAGGATCAATCCGTCCTTTTTACCTAAGGTATCTTCGGAAGCTAACATTAATCAATCTATTAATCTTCCCGTGTTCTTCCCCAACTATCAAAACAAAGGAGAGTATCAACTGCATTCTTTGGACGTGCACAGACAATTGCGCTTTTATATTAATCGAACTGCTGGTCATAGACAATCCGACCAGTTGTTTGTCTCCTTTGCAAAAACCAATTTAGGCAAGTCAGTTTCTAAAGTTACCCTATCACGGTGGATAGCTAGTTGTATCCTCTTAACATATCACAGTTCGGGAAGGCCTGCACCTCAGGGAGTCCGCGCTCATTCTACTAGAGCCGTTGCTACATCGGCTGCGTTTAGATCTAGGGTTCCCTTGGATGATATTTGTTCCGCAGCCACTTGGGCTTCATCTCATACCTTTATCAGCCATTACAAACTGGATGTTGTCTCCAGAGGTAGGGCGTCCTTTGGCTCTGCAGTGCTACGGAATATCCTTCCATAAAGGCCACCCAAGATTGAGGTAGCTGGGGACTCTGTCCCAAAGGTTGCTGACAAATGAAGTGCCTACTTCAGATTTAAGAAGATATGTACTCACCATAACGTTCCATCTGAGTAGGTATCTTCATTTGTCTGCAACCATCCCCCCCTCCTTCCCCCTGACCAATATGATTCTGACTAGGAGTTGTCCTAGATGAGTCCCTTCCGGAACACAGTAACAGTTGTTATATGGGGCAAACTTGATCTGAGGTCAGTCAGGGTTGGCAGGGGATTATGGGTAAAGGGAGGAGCTAGGAGCTCGGATCTATGCTGTGGTAGAAGTTGCCGGCTCGGATCCGAGATGGGATCCGTATCCCAAAGGTTGCAGACAAATGAAGATACCTACTCAGATGGAACGTTATGGTGAGTACATAACTTCTTATTTCATAGCACTACTTAGACAAAATGGGCTTTCACAAAGGACTGACAGGACTAAACAAAGAGAAACCCTGATGGCTGCTTGAAATAGGGTTCCCTTGATTGCCTCTCTCCCATTGAATGGAATGATTGATACTGGAAAGCTTGATGGTTGGCAAACAGAGGTGGGAAAAAAAGACTTGGGTAAGCCCCCTCCCAAAACTACCTATGGGTTAGGGATGGCATCCTCAAGGATATTCTCTTCTCTAGGAGTCTTGACATTGTGTAGCTCACCAACTGTGCCTGTGGGCTATGAAGTCCTTGGTCCTATGGAATGGGAGTTCATCTAAAGGCAATTGCACTTCTTGGGTGTTCCTCTGAGTGTGCTAGTGCTTTAGGTTCAGAGGGAGGGTGTCTTTTCTTTGATGAAAGGATTCCCCTCTCCATGCTCAGGTCTATCTACCTGCTATCTCTGAGTGAAATGGGAACTAGAAAGAACACGAAGCATTTATTACAGAGAGCCTGGATTTTTCGGGGATTTTTACCCAGAGTGAGAAGATGCTGAGATATATTTATTTTATTATTTTACATTTGTTAACTGGCTAAATGAACTGGTCTAAAGACCACTTTCAGCCATGACCTGGACCATGAAGCAAAAAAACAGTACAAGAAGCCATGTTGCAGCAAAACTAGATAAATACATTTACACAAGTTTAAATAAAGAAATGCATGTAGCAGATATATCCCTGAACTACATAAGAAAATTAATTAAACCAGTTAACATTCTCAAATGTTATACAAAGCACATACTGATAAAAGTATTATCAGGGTTGCCAGATTTCCAGACCCCCAGGTAGGGACAAAAAAAAAAAAAAAGAAGGTCTCTCTCAGCAAGTGAAGACCAAAAAAAAAAGGTCTTCGGCAACATAAAAAAGCATAAAATGCTGTAACCATATAGCACCAATACCTATCTATTGTAGTGAATCTACATAAAAGCACAATACATCATTTTTTACAGTGCAATACAAATTTAGCATAATTTGATGTTGCTACACGTTTTAATCAGTAGGTTATAAAATCACAGTTTAGCTGCTCTAAGTTTTAAAAGAGGGGCAATGCTGATGTACTCGTTAAGCCCAGGTGGTCTCCCAGAATCAAGAGTAACCTGCCAAAAAAGTTCCCGGTACTCAAGGTGAGCCTCCCAAGGGCCACCCCTGATGTCCATAGGAACTTGCTCAACCACAAAGAATATAAAATTAGCACCAAGACAGGTCAAGGTGTGCTTATACAAGGCATTTTTCTCATTAGATGTCCTGATGTCATAGTAGTGCTCATATATATGCTTCCTCAATCTATGCTCCATTTTCCCTATGTAAAATGCCTGGCATAGTGAGCAGGAAACCAAATAAACAACTCCGTTGGTGTCACAGTTGGAAAAAGCACTACTAGTGACATCTCTTCCCCTATTTTGAATGTGTACTTTGTCACAGTCAACAGTGTGCACACACTGTGCACAAGCACCACACTTGAAGGTACCAAATTTCTTACGTTTAGTCTCTCTAACAGGTGCATGTGACTCAAACAGGTCCTTAGGATTCCTGCCCTTCCTAAATACGAAGTTGAAGGGTTCTTTTCCCAAGGTAGTCAAATCAGTGAAGTTAAAGAATTTTTCCCATTCTCTGTTAATAGTGTGTCTTACAAAAGGGGCATTACCCCCAAAATCCATGAGGAAAATCCTATTAATCAGTTTACCATCATCCACTGGTTTAGTAGTTGGGGTCTCTAGTGGGTCCCTCCCTAACAAGGGAAAACAGAGTACCATTCTCTTAGATAGTACTCCCCCCCCCCAAGCTTTTTCACCAAATACTGGGGATATCCCCTTTCATAAAAAAAAATCTTTCCAATGTATCACATTCAAGTTCAAAGTCATCATTGTTAGAAGTCAAACGACTCACCCTAATAAACTGCCCCTTGACAATTCCTATGTTTTGATGTAAAGGGTGTGCACTATTAAAATGTAAGTATGAATTAGTGAAGGTCTCTTTACAGTAAACAGTAGACTTAAATCCTTGGTCAAACTTATGAATACTGACATCAAGGTAGTCCATTCTATCATAGGCAACCTTGTGTGTAAATGCCAAGAAATTAGTGGTATTACCAAGAAAGTCCATAAATCTCACAAGTTGGTCCTCAGTATCTGTCCAAAAACCTCTTATAAAAGGACCAACATCCCCTAAACTCAGAACTCAAGCTTTCTTTCCCACCACGATAGGACAATGTTGGCATAGATGGGTGCACAATGGGCTCCCATCGCCACACCTGTGACCTGTTGGAAAAATTCACCAGCAAAAAAAAGGAAATTATTTTTCAACACAGTCTCCATCAAGCATAATATCACATGTAAGTGGTGAGAACTAACATCCTTCTCTGCCAAAGCTTCTTCCAGCCATTCAAGACATATCTCGTGGGGAGTAACAGAGAAGAGATCCTTAATGTCAGTAGTAACAAACAACATACTCTGTGTTCAAATTGTGGTCAATACACCTGAGAAATTCCCACGAATCTTTAAGGATCTCATTCTCAGTTCCCCACACAGCTTTAAGTGTTAGGTCTACATATTTGGCCAGAGGGGTGGTTTTGGAGGCTTCAGCTGAGACAATAGGTCTCAAGGGGGGGGTCGGTATGGTCCTTATGGACCTTGGGGATACCAAAAATGCTAAGTACCCTAGACCTAGTGTTGACAAGATAGTTGTGTCTCCACATCAATATGCCCTTCAAGTAATAAATCCTGAAGTAGTAAATCAATCTTCTGATGGGCAATATTGATTTTGTTCCTTGACACACAAGTGTAAGTACAGGTGTCAACCAAAAGGTCTGACATTTTAGCCTCATAGTTGATTAAGTCCATAATAACCGTACCCCCCCCCCTTATTAGGTTTCATAACACGTGTGTTTTTGTCTCTCCTCAAATGCTCAACAATAGCCCATTCCTCTCTACTAAGGTTAAAACTGCATTTGTGTGTAGGCATTGTAGTCCTAAGTTCCCTTTCAACAACAGCCTCAAAGTTAGCCAACTGAGGGTGCAAAGGAGGGTTAAAGACATTTCTCCTAGACATATCACTCTTAATAGGACCACAGGTGTTATTAAATGTCAATTCTACATTGACCTTATGTACAAAGGTTTTAAGATCCAAAATTAATTTCAAGTCACAGCTTCTGTTAGGTACAAAATTAAAACCTTTTGAAAAAAGGTTAAAGTGCTCAACAGCAAGCTTGATGTTACTGTAGTTGAAAATATGGTAACCTCCATAAGTGTGTTTAAAACCGTCAACTGTAGCAATGTGTGAGAGAATCAGAACCTGCCCCCCCCCCCCACATTTCCCTCCACGAAAGGAATGGTTGTGGTTGTAGTAGTGTAAATTTTGGTTCCTAAGTCTCTCAGACCTCTCGGGAATCTGCAGCCTATGGGAGTCTTCTTCGTCTACGGGTTCATCGAGATGGTCATCGTTCAAAGGGTAGTTTGTGTAAGAGCCCCCACTATCATCAGTGTGCACCATATTTCTACCCCTATTTGGTATAGGGTAACATTTTTTATCCCTGGATTCTAAAATGTCCGTATTTAACGTCTTAATTTTTCTTTTAACCGCCACTGAACATTTCTTTCCACATCCTCCAAAATATTATAATATTTTAGTTTTTCGGCCTTAATACTAAACATCAAGTCACCCATAGGTGGCAGGTTACCCTTGATTCTGGGAGACCACCTGGGCTGAACGAGTTCATTAGCATTGCCCCTCTTTTAAAACAGAGCACCTAAACTGTGATTTTATAACCTATTGGTTAAAACGTGTATCAACATCAAATTATGCTAAATTTGTATTGCACTGTAAAAAATTATGTATTGTGCTTTTATGTAGATTCATTACAATAGTTAAGGTATTGGTGCTACATGGTTACAGCATTTTATGCTTTTTTGTTTTCTAACCTCTAACTGGGAAAAGTCGAAAGACACAACATTGATATTCAGTTAGTCTATTATAAATTTACATTTTATGTTACGCTTCTTAAGACAGAAGTGGCAAACTTCACGACACCCATGCTGACGGACAATAGAGGTATGACTGCTGAATCCTACACAAATGCACTTTATAAGCACTTACATGAGTGCATGGATCGTGCAATCCCTAACAGAACCAGGATGCTAGCCTCCAAAAAAAAAAAGAAGCCAATCTGGTGGTCCCCTGCCGTAAACAAACTTTACAACAGAAGAAAGAAACTGTTGCAAAAAAGAGTAAAATCCCATGATTGGAGAAACTCCCTGGTCAGCTTCAGTAAGAAGCTGAGATCCCTCATCTTCCAAAGCTAGTTATGAAAACAAAATCGCCACTGACTCTAAAGATAACCACAAAACATTCTATAGCTATGTCAAGAATCTCAATGGCAGCACTCAGATCTGCTCTGAGTTACAGCACAATGGCACTAAATATACAGAACCAATGGATATTGCCAACATCCTGGCAGATAGGTTCAGTGCTAACTTTACACCTCTGTCATCCCCTAAAGGGCCCATCTCTATACCAGAAGAATGCAAAGTTCCTGTAATCACGGCTGCACAGATAAAAAACACACTATCCAAAGCCAAGAACACAGCATCCATGGGACCTGACGATATCCCAGGCTGTGTTCTACATGAACTACAGAACAAACTGGCACCCCACCTAAGTACTGTGTTCAATCATAGCCTCACCTCAGGCTATGTGCCCACTGAATGGCGCACAGCGACAGTTATCCCACTCCACAAAGGGGGAGCCACCACAGACCCCGGAAACTACCACCCCATTAGCCTAACGAGCCTGGCCTGCAAGGCTATGGAGCGTATCATCATGGAACTTATAAACAATGACATTGGTAATCTTCAAACTCAGGACCCCACCCAGTTATGGTTTGTAAAAGGCAGATCATGTCTCCTAAACCTGATAGACTTCTTTGAAGCAGTCACTAAAGCCATAGATGAGGGTAAGGTGGTTCACACAGCCTATCTAGATCTCGCCAAGGCTTTTGACACCATCCCCCACTCTGGAATTATAGATAAATTCACTAAACTAGGGACAGAACCCACACTGTGAAAGTAGCAGACTCCAAATCCAGCTTCAGACCAGTGACAAGTGGAGTACCACAGGGTTCAGTCCTGGGTCCTCTCCTGTTTGATATCTACTTCTCTGAAGTACAGGCCAACACAGAAGGTCTTTGGCTAACGAAGTTCGCAGATGACTGCAAACTAGGAGCCATAATCAAAACTCCAAAAGATGTGGACATCCTACAAAAAGGCCTTGCTGAGACAGATTCCTGGTGTCAAAGCCATGGCCTCAAGCTCAATGCCAAAAAGTGCATTGTCATTCCTTTTGGTAAAAACTCAGCACCCATGAACTACCACATAGGTGGTAGTCTACTTAACACTGAAAGTGTGATAAGAGACCTTGGGACACAGGTGGACAGTAGTCTCTCCTTTGATAATCACATCACCACAGTAGTCAGGAAATCCTTCTATGTGGCACGCCTCATCACAAAAGGTTTCTCATCCAGGAAAAAAGAGGTCATTGTTCCCCTCTACTCGTCACTCATTAGACCCATTATAGAGTACAATGCCCCTTTTGGTATGTACCTCACAAGACATCTACAACAACTGAAAAGGCCACAGAAATACCTCACAAAGAGGATTACTGGCCTCAAAGAGATGCCCTATGCAGACCGTCTCAAAAAACTGCAGCTTTACTCCGTTGCATATCGCCTACTCAGAGGCGATCTCTGCCTAACACACAAAGCTATGTCAAACCCAGAGCTTTTAGACATGCTCCACTTAAAGAAATCCCAATCCTTACGAGCTACATGCTCTAGGGACCTAAACCTCATCACCACAATAAACAGAACATGCTGGAGGGATAGATTCCTGTCCCAGAGACTTCCCATACTCTGGAACAAACTACCTATCTATATCAAACAAAGCTCCTCATTAGCACTGTTCAAGAAAAATCTTGATGATTGGATGGGAGATGGGAAATTCACCCCGGGGATCACTTCTGTGGCTCTGCTCGACAGTGGCACAGGAAAATAATTTTCTTGGGTGGCGAAAGCCAGGGTACCTTTGGCTAGGCTTATATAGGCCCTAGGGCCAATAGCCTAGTACCTACCTATGAACCTATGTATTTTTTGGATGTGGTTTATCATTTGGCCACTAGATGGTAGTATTTACATACTGTTTGAAACTATTACATTTTTTTAAACAAAACGTTTCTACATAAAATTTTTTTACTGTGTTACTTTTTAACCGAGCCACTGTTTGTATATTATTTCTATAATTGTTTGTGGTTTTAAGGTATGTTCAAAACATGAGCAACACTAGTGAATGTATTTGTGAAAACTTATATTTTAAAGACACTATGGAGTTTTACTTAGTATGTGGTTCTGATTATCTTAATTAATTGGGTTCATGAAACTTTTTGAATTCATTTTTAAAAGGAACTTGTCAGTTTGATGTGTGTTATCTGATGAAGTCTGACTTGGTTTGGACGAAAATGACTCTTCCATTTTATTGGTGTTAATTTTTGTGTGGAATAAAGCCTTTTTCAAATACATTGTGCTGTCTCTCCACTTGTGTGACTTTCTTTACTTGATTTTGGCTTTTTTGGGCAAACTATCCTTGAAACTGTGGTTATTAACACCTAAAGAGACCCAGTGTCAGAGAGATGAGACAGTGTAGTTGAGATATCTTTTGCAAAAACATTGTGATAATAGGTCTTCTTGTGTACCATGTACATACAGAAAGTGTTATACTTTAAGGGGACCCTCTTCTGTACATCCAAAGTACTGTCACACACCCTGTCTGTTGCACAGCCTTTCCATCCAATAGCTGCTGTTGGAGTTCCCTGTAATTCACATAGCTGTATACCCTTGCAGCATTCTAACAGTGCAGAATTTATAACCTGAATTTTTTTTTTCTTTTCTGAAAGATATGTGAAGACTGATAGATTCAGGGGCTAAGGAAGCTGTTCTTGTGCGTCATGTTATTTCAGAACATGTAAACATCACAGAACTTAAGAACTTCAGAGAAAAATAGCTTTTAATTGGGAGAAGAAGGATATCATCCCAATGACAGACCCACTGAGGATTGAATCATATCAGATTAACTGATGCAGCAAGAAGGAATACTTAGAATAACAAATTATTCATCTGCTGTATAGGTTCGTAGGTATATACTCTGCTTTCATAGGTATATACTCTGCTAACGACTACCAGGGCTTTTATAAGCCTAGCTGTGCAATACAACCCACTTGTATCCCTATGTATAATGGGCATTTATTAGGAGGGGGTATATTAGGAAGTTTCTAGTTGTTATGTGGGGGTTATGTTAGTTTGATCATCACTGTCTGCCTTTTGTTAGAGACATGGGGGCCAGTCCCCGGGGTGAATTTCCCTTTTTCTCATCCATTGCTCAAGTTTACACTTAAGTAGTGTTTGGGATGGACTCTGCTTCACATGGCTAGGGAGCCTGTTCCAAATCATGGGGATCATCGGAGGCACTATCTGTCGCGCCATCATGTCTTGTTTATGTCACAAGCAAATTTTAAATCCTTGGATCAGGTGGTTCTGATGCTACTCATTGTGTAGATGTGCAAAAGGTCCATCAGAGTTGGATTTGAGGATGCCTTGTATGCCAGGCATAGATCACTTCTCAGTAACCTGTAGGAGACTTACTGTGGTTAGTGGAACTATGCCTGGAAGTACTGCATATTGATGAGAAGGTCCAGTTCAGTGAGAAGATGTACAGAGAAAGGCAACAAACCTGTTGCATGGTCTTTGCAGAAGGAGGCAAGAAGAAATGAGAATAGGGGACATGACAGAATGCTGTAAGTATCCCAATGGAGTTGCTGCTTCAGTGAAAGTCCAAGGAAAAATGGCTTAGGGGTAAAGTTTGGATTTTTTTTCCCACAGAAAAGGGTTCTAGATGATTAAGGTTAGAAGTCTTGGGCAGAATAGATGTCGAGTTTAAGAAAGTTTATGATAGATACAGAGCTTTTTTTAAATAACTAGGCTGTTGAGTGTATCCATGTGGTGTTAATTTGTTTTTCTAGTCAGCCAGGTGATAAAATGTTCCATTTGATCACAGTATTTCTGTTCGATATGCCATTGTGTCAGAAATAGTGACTGACATTGTTCAGCTTCATTTTAAATGAAAATTGATTTATTTGTAGTCATATAAAGGCACAGAAGCACTTTACTATAACTTAGATGAAAAAAAGTGAATTTATTTGCAAAGCAGTGACATAAAACAGTGCCTGATTCTCATTTCATTTTTTCCACAGAAAACACTGGAAAGACTGAGAGCAAAAAAAATGCACTGACAGCTTTTAAATGAAAGTATTTTGAATATAATGGAGTTGTCCAACTGCACCTAAGTTATGCAATAATTGTATTATGTTTGTTATAGATTTTGATATATATATACATATATATATATATATATATATATATATATATATATATAAGGATTTTTGTAATAGTATTTAAAACTGAAGTGTAAATAAGTTAATATATTTAATATATGTGCACTTTTATACAGCTATGTTATATTCCTTCCTTCAAACTGAACTCCAGCTTCTGTGACAAACATTTTTCGTGTCACTCATGCTGCTATGTTGTGTGTCTGACATTTCCAGCTGAAAGTAAATCATTGTGTAAAGATTTTGTGTTGAGAGGAAATATTTTTAATCTATGTTTTTATGTAAATTGTAAAAGTACTGCAGTGTTTTCAGGCTTTTTGTGTATATTCCTACAGCAAGATGTTTAAAACTCAACTATGTATTGTATTATTATGACACTTTTTGGGTGAGTTAATGGCCGCTGTTTATGTATGAGGTAGCAAGCTTTCTAAGGGAGTAATCATTTTGAGTTAAGTAGATCACAATACGTCTGAAGCCACTGTATAAGAACAATGTATAAAGAGAAGCAGACAAAGCAGCAGTACACAACTAAATATTCAACTGAAATGTGGTAAAATCATTTGGCATCTTTTGTTAGAATAAAAAATAAATAAAGATCGAAAGGAAAACCTTAATGTGTATTGATTAACAAATGTTATCACCAGTTTTTAACTATGAAAAATTAATCTCATCACTTGGATAGCAGTCGTCAAAATCTGTTTTGTACAAGCCATTGTTTTATGAAATGATGAAGATCTTGTTCTTTTGGCCTGCAGAGTAACACAATCTGCTTATAGTTCCCAAAGATAAACAATGGAGTCAACATCAGCACTGTACCTTGGAGGAAAGTGAGCACATGTTATTAATTTTGAAATGTGGGGCTTTTTTCCTTGAGTTTCCGTTCTAGACTTTGGCTTGGTAGGAGTAACCTAGTTGACAAAATTAAGTACCTGGCTTTGTATATCAATTTTGATGATTTTTTTTTTATTTATTTTCTTCATTTCTTCCAGTAAGTGTATATGATTGTGTGTGTTTGTCTCTTGCCAAAGCTGGTTCTCAGCCTTCCTTGTTACAAGGCATCACTCTGTGGCTATGAGAATTCCTGTTCCCATTACAACTGTGTGTCATGGGCTCGCCAGCTGTGAACACCACATGCCAGTATGGGTCACTCTGCCATACATCTCAACTACTATGGTTTACACACAGCATTATAATTTTGGCCCCCAGATTTAGCCTTGCTCCTCCTAGATTCAGTGATATTCTTCATGAAATCAGACCTGTTTAAAGGTATGTATGTTATTAAATAGCTAATGCATATACAAAAATTTATCAATAACAATATGGATATGTGAAAGCCTTCTGTTCTGAAAAATAAAAATCTGCTCCCCTTTTGGACTGCTTGCTATGATTTTTCAATACCTAGAGGTTGAGATGTATGCATTCTGCAGTGAGTGACAGTCATGGGGTCAACACTGTAGTCTGAAAGATTAATCCTGATGTCATATAGAGCTCTTCTGACATTTACTGTGTGAGGCTTTACCTCCCCCTAGTAATGCCTTCTTAACTGAAAGTTGTTCTTTATAAGCGTCCAATTTTGGTGTGGTTGTCTTATCATTGTCCATGTAACAGTTTGTTTTGTAAGGAAGCACATAACTGGATGTAAGCTTGCATGTTTGATCTTACAGCATTGGTGGTATTTTGATTGCTGTACAGCTTTATCATATTTTTGCTTATGAGATTATAAGGTTATGTGTAGCTGCTTTGACAACTACTGTGTAGTGTAGACTGGCTCTGTGATGCAGAGGGATGTAGTGGTACTGTGACCCAGGCAAAAGTGGTTTGATTAGCAACCTCAGCACTGTAGGGGCGAGGCTGTCAGGGAGGAGAGACTAGGTGCATAGCCCACTTGCTTTTTCTGGTGGGAGGGGGTTGTAAGTGCTTGGCAAGTACGTGGGATATCTTGATTTGGCTGGTGGAGACTAGGGAAATTACCAGCTATGCTTGAAGTTGGGAGGGCAGGGCTGTTTGCTTGCAATGACCCTTGTGAAAGTGAGATGACCAAAGTGGACAGCCACCTGCAAACCCACTTCACTTTTGATGCCTAGAATGCACTAAATGGTATGGCTTAAAAATAAAAACCCCAACCTAACACTGACGGCTGCCTAAATGATGGACCCTCCCAGTTAACCCTCACCCCAGTGATGGGGAACAAATGGGTTGATTGATAAGGGGGGACTGATGATTGTCAGAGCAAGGGCAAAGATCGCAAACAATGCCCTGTAGTGTGGTAGTGTAGCCATGGATTACAGTATTACCAACAGTGAAATATACCTCTAGATGTTATTCATTTAGATCACTGCTGCAGTAGCCTAAGCTACTTGGGTTCTACTCTAGTGAATGGTCAGCTTTCAAAGCTTCAGGGCACTTTCCACATGCTCTTTCAGGAGGTCAAGGGAAGTTCCTATAAGACGGCACTGATTTAGTCAGAGCTGCAGAGGTATGCACCTTCAGCAGGCTCCATGAGCTCTTGGTCTGCTAGCGATCCTTCAGAGCTGGACAGGTAAGCATCTGTTGAGGAAAACCTTCCACTAAAATTTATTTTTCTGAGGAAAACTTGTGTTTTTCTGACTAAAGTGTTATTTTTTTCTAGGAAACTATGTCTTTATGGACTGTCATTGCATTTTTAAGGGAGTTTGTATGTGAACATTTTATTAAAAGTTCTATTTTTGACAGAATTTCCCTATACTTTGTAAATGTTTGTGTTTTGGGTAGGATATTATGGGAGAATGTCCATAGTTTACTTCACTTCCACTTGTTCTTTATTTTTACCAACTCACCCTGGCTCCACTACTGACTTCTAGGTCTCATTCTAGGTTTAGCCATGGAGCTAACTACCTGGCCTGTGGTTTTACCTTCCCCTGTTTGCAAGAAGAGTAAAGTTATTGGGGGTCTGTAAGTGTCAGTGTGGCTTCTGTTGTGCCTGAGACACTGGTGGCTCTACTGTGGCTGCTTTTGGTTCATCTGATTCCCTGTTGATCCTCTGAGGTTGCACCCAGAGCCACCAAGTTTGCCTACTATAGATTGGCTGTTTTTCCCAGGAAAGTTGAACACAATGAAAGAAAAACATCTTGAGGTTTCTATTTCTGTGGACAGGGAAGATTTGATGGGATTTTTAGGAGCTCATTTCTGTGTCGTCTTTGCATAATACTGCTTCAGGCAAAAATAATAGCAAAAGTTCCCTTCTGATGTGGATTGTCAGACAGAATAGTAGGTATTGTAGGGACATAATGGTAATTCAGGAATGTCTTCTCCATGTGAACATTCTGATTCTGAGGAAGGTATGGTTTCATATTTTCCTGTAGAAGATTTTTTTTTCTTTTTGTGAAACAAGATTAATTTTTTTTTCCATAGTGTGAGCAGGATTAAATCCCTGTTGCTCAGTAAAAGTATTATGATTCATTACAGTTGGGAATACCCAAATCTGCAGCAGTTCCTTCTGTTTTGCTTGCTTTAGAGAAGGTTTTTCTCACTGCTGCTGGTATGCCTGACAGTAAACCTCTTACCCCCCCCCCAACCCTAAAGCAGATCCAGCAGCAATTTCTCTGTCTGAAATTGCTTCTGCTAAACCAATTACTGCTGTTAACCTCATTCCCTCTGACAAAGATGGGAAGGCTTTTGACAAGTTAGAGAAGAAAGGGTATTCTACTATGTTTACTTTCAGGATTTTAAACTGTCGTGCTCATATGTTAGTTTTTACTTTTATTTTTTGAGAGCATGCAAAAGTTAGTAGTTAACCTTCCTTCTGCTGTGGTTAATTTTTTAAATGCCTCTTTAAAATATGCTTAGTAACATTAGAAGCAGATATCAAAGTTTGCCTATGATGCTGTTGGTTCTTCCTCCAGACCAGCTGCTTTGTGGGTCAGTAATGAGATTGTCTTGGCTTCGTTCTCTAAACCTTCATGAAGATATTTAGATTGAGGTTTTAAGTTCTTTAGACAGGAAAGTTCTGTTTGGCCCTTCTACAGCTGAGGTTCTCAAAATGTGTAATAAAAGGGGGAAGTTGATTCAAGGGGTGACTAATATTTTTCACCCCCCCCCCTTATTTTTCAAAGCAACTAAAAATTCCCTTTCTCCGCTCCTTTTTAATAAGCAGTTTAGGCAGCAAGGAGCTGTCAAATAGGAGTTTATAAAGCAATGGCAAAGAGGCTCCAAAAAGAAAGGAGAAGGGGATTTTCCAAGATTGTTGCACACTGATCAAGAGCATAACATCAGCTTTGCCAGTATGAAAACAGAAACGGAGGAAAAAGAAGTGCCAGTGAATTTTTTTCTTGTTAAAATTCACTTACTGGCTAATAAATACATTGCCTGGAATCCAACAAGGAAGAAATTTGAAAAATGTGAAAGAAAATCAGCCAGAAAAGGTTGGGTACAGATGGGTACTATCCATTATATCCGGAGGTTACAGAATTCCCTTCCATCAATCCCCCTTACAGTCAAAAAAGGCCTTTCCAGATGTTCCACCCAATCTGAGGGAGCAAGCAGTCATAGAAGTTTCAAAACTGCTAGAAAAAAAGAGCCATTCAGGAAGTCCCCGCAGACCAGCTCGGATCCAGAACTTACTCAAGATTCATTTTGGTACCAAAAAAGACAGGGGACTGGAGACCGATTCTGGATCTCAGCAGACTAAACAAATCTGTACAAAGAGAAAAGTTTCGGATGGTCACGCTACAGTCCATTCTACCCTTTCTTGGTCAGGACAGTTGGATGTGCTCGATAGATCTTCAGGACGCATACTATCATATCAAGATGGACAGACGTTCCAGGAGATTTCTTCGCCTTCCGGGTAGGGGCCAGTTATTACCAGTTCAGAGCTCTGCCCTTTGGTCTCACCTCAGCCCCCAGGGTGTTCACCAAGTGTGTATGGCAGTAGTCACGGCTCACCTGAGGCATCAAGGATTCCAGGTGTTTCCATATCTAGATGAATGGCTCCTCACTGCTTCCACCAGGCATCAACTCTTACAAGCATGGGATTATACAATCACATCATGCACTCAACTAGGCATCACAATAAATTTCGAAAAATCTGCCTTGTTGCCCTGTCAGTCTATCACTTACATAGGAGCAGAATTAAACACAAGGGAAATGTTTGCAAGATTACCACTGGGAAAGAGTGTCCACAATTCGTCAACAAGTGTTAATCCTAATGCAGAGCAAAAGGATTCAAGTCAGATATGTCCTTCAAGCTCTGGGCTCCATGGCAGCTGCCATTTTAGTTCCATTAGCGTGTTTCCACATGAGAATTCTTCATTGGCTTCTTTTCACACAGTGGTCCTTTCAGGAGCTTCCCATGTCTCATATGATCCTGATTACAGAAACATGCAAAAGGCACCTGTCCTTGTGGATGGACTCCCCACTAGTGTCTCAGGGCAGACCTTTCATACAGCCTCCACTGGTAGCCACAGTGACCACGGACGCCTCCCTGATAGGGCGGGGGGGGCATTATCTGGGCAGGACAGTCCAAGGCACTTGGCAACCTCACGAGTACCATCGGCATATCGATGTCCTAGAAATGAGAGCCATGCTTCTGGCGTTGTAAGCCCTTCAAGACTCTTCTTTCTGGGACTTTTGCAATTCAAACAGACATGTCAGTGGTGTGGTACATAAAAAAACAGGGCGGAACCAGGTCCTACCTCTCTGTGTCGAGAGGCACTCAGACTGTGGCAATGGGCAATTTCCTCCCAATGTTTTTTGATTGTGACGCACATCCCTGGGAGATCTAATGTCATAGCGGACAGGCTCAGCAGAACTATTCTCATGCCTTACGAGTGGTCTCTGAATCGGGAAGTTGCGGATCTTATCTTCTGCAAATGGGGACAGCCTTGCTGTGATCTGTTTGCCACCCCTCTCAACAGCAAATGCAGCAACTACTTCTCCCTTGTTCCGCTTCCAGGTCACATTTCCAGAGACGCTGTAGTCCACGATTTGCCTCAGGGACTCCTTTATGCTTTTCCCCCATTTCCCCTAATACCAAGACTCATACAGAAAGCAAAATCGTTAGGTTGCAAAATGATCCTCATTGCCCCTTATTGGCCTCGACAGATATGGTTTCCGTTCCTGCACCCCTACCTTGTCGATCAGCCCTGGATTCTGGATCCAATTCCAGATCTTCTGATTCATCAATCAGGCAGGTTGCATCAGTCCCTCCAAACACTCCAGCTTACAGCTTGGTTACTCCAATTCCAGCTTTAGCCAGGCTTCCCAGTATCTCCCCAGCAGTCCGTGATATTATTGTTTCCTCACATAAGTCTACTATGAGAAAAAAAACGTATGCTAGTAAATGGAAACGGTTTTCTTACTGGGCAGAGTCTAGAAATGTGGATCCTTTCTCAGCCCCAGTCCATGAAATTCTTGAATTTCTAGCACAACTTTTTAGTCCGGTACCGCTTCCGCTACTGTTAAGCGGCCATTTCAAATTTTTATATAGGATTGTTGAATTCTAACATCATGTCTCATAAGCTCTGTAAGGCTTTTTTGAGAGGAACATCTCTTCTTAGACCTCCAGTGAGAGATTCCCCTCCTCCTTGGGATCTTAATTTAGTCTTAACTTTCTTAATTTGGCCTCCTTTTGAACCGGCAGCATCATGTTCCCTTAAGATGTTCATCGTGCATACAGCTGCAGTCATAACAGATGGGTTCTCCTGCCGTCAGGTGGGTCCTCGGTCGGCCAAATTCCAAAGTCTAGGTCCGGTGTCGGTTGTCGTCGCTTCTTCCCTGACGTCAGTGTGACAGGGGTATAAAAGAACCAGCCGACGCCATTTTCTTCAGTCTTTCTTGCCGCGCGGTGCCCGAAGCAGAAGCAGTTCGCAAGTGCCGGTCGGCCAGCTCCTGAAATTACGAAAATTTTGCAACCGAAGTCTTCTTAAAAGCTAAGTACCCCGTTGGGGAAACTTTTCTTGCCTCAGACCGATGTCAGACAAAGTTAATAATTGTATTTCTTGTGGGAAGCAAATACCGCATAAGGATTTCCATTCCCTTTGAATTCCTTGTTTAGGCCCAGACTACGACGTCTCGGTCTGTCGCTTTTGTGCTACATTCAACAAACGCACTATTAAGCGTCGGGCAGAGTTCGCCCAGCATTATTTTGGGAAAGCATTTAACTATACTATGTCGTCGGATACTCCGACCCTGGTTTTGTCTAAAAAACGCAAAGACAAGGACCGACACTCGAGGTCCGCGGCCTCTACCGACACCACGCCTAAGCCGACTACACGTGGTCCGGTTCTCAGCGAGGCGCCTACGCAGCCCCTGATTACCGACGACACTTCATTGGCGGTGTCTCCTGTGCCCGAGGTCGCAGTCTCCTCGGCCCACACCCAGACTACAGATACCGAAGCCACTCTTGGCGGTGAATCTCAAAATGTGGACAGGTCCACCTCCTCTCAAGGTGTCTTCAGCCCTTCCTCTTCTTTTTCCATCACGGCTTTCACTAAATCTAAAACAGCCATGCATTCTAAGAGACAAGCTACACAGGGCCCATCTCCAGGCCCCATGCCTAAAAAACAGATGCTTAAAATGGCTGAGGATTTAATTACTCTTATCAGGGGTTCTCAACCCTCCCCCGGACAAAAGGCCCAGAGTGGAGGAAGAATCCCCCTCCTCTGATCAGGGCTCCATTATTTCAGAGCACTCTGATCAGGAACATTCTTACTCCCCTTTTGAAGACTCTGATGCAGAGGAGTCCATTCCCTCTGTATCCCCCCCCAGAGGATTACTCATTTGGGGAAACTTTGCATACCTTAAGAAAACACTTCCACTGGGAAGGCTAAGATTATTCAGATTCCAAGAAAAGGCTTAGGGAATTTCTCTTGCTACCTCAGCACAGGCCTCTGGCTATACCTCCTGTCTTGGACATACTAGATGATGTGTACTCGAAGGCCTGCCTTAACCCGGATTCTCTACCTCCAGCCCCAGTCAAGCCTGACAGGTACTACAGGGTTCCTGACTCACACCAATTTCTATACAAAAGCCATGCTGCTGACCCAGAAACTATCTCACAGGGCCCCAAGGGAATTAAGGCCTCCACTGCTAAAAATCCATTACCTTCCGAGAGAGATTCCAGATCCTTAGAAAGGTGGGGGAAAAAGGTATATACCTCGGCCACCTTAACCATGAGGGCATTAAACTGTCAGTTCCATATGCTAAAGTACCAACAGTTCTTGTTATCACAATTGAAAAGTAAAATGTCAAAACCTGAACAACCAGACTTGAAGGAGTTGCAGGATTTGATGCATAGTGCAGAACAAGTGGGTAAACATGCCTTACAATGTGGTTTTGATGCTCTAGAGGCGTCATGTAGAGCTGCTGTTACAGGATCAGTCATACGCCGACATGCCAGGCTCAAGGAACAAACCTTGCCAGATCATGTCAAAGCTAAATTACTAGATGCCCCTCTACAAAAGGATGTATTATTTGGTGCTAATGCTGAGGAGGTATTAAGGAAAATGGAGGAAAAGGCTAAATCAATGCAAACTGTGAAAGATTTTCTACAGGTACAACCCCCACGTTTCAGTAGAAATTGGCCTTCCAAAAATTGGTCCTTTCCAGCCACGGACAGACCCCAAAGAGGTAGATACAGGCATCCGAGGGGCAGAGGACAATCCCAAGGATCGTTTAGAGGCAGACAGTGGCAAGCTCCTACACAAAGAGGTGGTGAGGATAACTCGCAACCATTCAGAAAGCAAGCCCAATGACTTTCCCCCTTGCATGCCAAGCAAGACTCAAATGGCAGCACCCTTAGGCGGAAAACTGGCATTATTTTCAAAAAAAAATTGGCATATTGTCACAAAAGACAAATGGATCCTGGACATTATAAACAGAGGCTACAGATTCCATTTTCACACCCTTCCAAAAATGAGAGGCATGCCAAACCTGCCACACAATCAAAGGGCAGAGGCACAAAGACAAATTACAGATCTCATAGACATGAAAGCTATTCAAGAGGTACCTACGCACGAACAAGGTCAAGGTTTTTATTCCAGACTATTCCTGGTACCAAGGAAGGGAAAAGATTGGAGACCTATTTTGGACCTATCCATCCTAAACACATTTCTACTCGTACCAAAATTCAAGATGCACACTCTACAGCAGCTTCTTCCCATGCTGAGCAAGGAGTCTTGGCTGGTAACATTGGACCTCAAGGAGGCATACCTGCATATCCCAATCAGACAAAATTGCAGAAGATACCTCAGATTTCATGCAGGTTCAACCCATTATCAATTCTCTGCATTGCCCTTTGGCTTATCTCCTGCGCCCAGAGTATTCACGAAATGCCTGGCATCAGTAATTGCCTACTGCAGACTTCAAGGGATACAAATATACCCCTATTTGGACGACTGCCTGATCCAAGCGGACAGCAAGCACATTCTTCTGAAACATCTGGCTTATGTAATAATGTTGTTGAATTCTCTGGGATACACAGTCAACAAAAAGAAATCAAGGCTAATACCCTCTCGGAAAATAATTTTCCTGGGTGCCAACTTGGACACAAACACCCAGATGGCTTACCTCACGCCAGAGAAGCAGGGGCAACTAACTCAATACTTCAGAGCACTAGCAAATTGCACCAGGCTGACTGCAAGGAAAATCCTGCAGGCTCTGGGATTCATGGCATCTTGCATCTTACTAATCCCATGTGCAAATCTGCATATGAGGAAACTTCACTGGTACCTGAAAAAACTATGGTCTCAACACAGCCACAGTTTGGAAACAATAATACCACTAATTCCATGTCTTCAAAAGGAATTTCTGTGGTGGGCTCAAGCATGCCAAACAAACACAGGTCTCCCATTCAGCAAGCCTCAAGCAAATCAAGTCATCACAACAGACGCCTCGGACTATGCCTGGGGGGCGCACATGACAGATCGGTGCATTCAGGGCAAATGGTCCCAAAAAGAAAAGCGCCTTCACATCAATCAAAAGGAAATGCTAGCAGTAATAAATGCTATTATAGCTTTCAAAGACCTTCTGCAACCAGGTCAACTATTGATAAGAATGGACAACACCACAGTAATGTGGTACATAAACAAACAGGGAGGAACACATTCATACCCCCTATGCAGACTGGCCATGTCACTTTGGAACATGGCCATGGACTTATAAATCGAACTACAAGCACAGTACTTGCCAGGCAAGGAAAACACAGTGGCAGACAACCTAAGCAGAAACATGACAGATCCACACGAATGGAAGTTGCATCCTCAAGTTTTTACAGAGATAATCCAAGCATGGGGAAGGCCAGACATAGATCTCTTTGCCTCCCACAAAAATCACCAATTGACAAAATTCTGCTCAAGGATTTTTCATCCAAAGACCTGGAGAGTGGACGCTCTCTCTTTCAGTTGGACATCAATGACAGTTTATGCCTTCCCACCTCTGCCTCTGCTGCCCAAAGTCCTATTGAAAACCAGAGCAGACAGACCAAAGATGATTCTCATTGCTCCAGACTGGGCAAGACAACACTGGTACCCACTCCTGAGGAGCCTGACGCATTCCCCACCATGGACCCTGCCTCTAATGCCTCTTCTCCTGACTCAGCACAGCTTCAAAACTCTTCACAGTCAGCTAAAAACACTCAATCTAGCCGCATGGAAGATTCCTTAGCATCACAACAGAACCTACTCTCGAAGGAGGTGCAGGATGTCATTTTGGAGGCCAGAAGGCCGTCTACTAGAAAAGCTTACTCCGCAAAATGGAAACGGTTTTGTGTCTGGAATGAGAAAAAGGGCCAGGATCCTGGAAAACTGAATTTACCTCAAATATTACAGTATCTAGCTGAGCTGCTAAGCAGTGGACTTTCATTCTCCTCCATCAAAATCCATGCCTCAGCCATTTCTGCAGAATACAACACTGATCCACCCTTATTCTCTCACCCCCTCTTAAGACAGTTCCTCAGAAGGGCTAAGAATCTAAAATCCCCAAGGAAACAACCAATACCTGCTTGGGATCTCAATTTCATTCTGGAAAAACTGACCTTGCCTCCTTTTGAGCCAGCTGCCTCATCAGATTTGCAATATTTGTCCTGGAAAACAGCTTTCCTTCTGGCTATTACCTCAGCTCGTAGAGTTTCAGAACTACAAGCTCTCATGGCTGTGCAGCCTTTTATCATCTTCCATCAGGACAGAGTTTCATTACGAACCAACCCGTCCTTTATGCCAAAAGTGGTATCCAGGGTAGCTTTGAATCAGGCCATACACTTCCCTACCTTTTATCCTAATCCTCAAAACAAAGGGGAGAGATTACTACATTCCTTGGACATCCACAGACAACTGCGTTATTATTTGGACAGAACAAAGCCTTTCAGAAAATCAGAACAGCTCTTTGTGTCCTATGCTATAGGAGCTCAAGGAAAGCCAATTTCCAAACAGACAATCTCAAAATGGATAGCCCACTGCATACGCTTTTGCTATTCTTTTCATGGCAAAACTATACCTACAGGCATCAGATCTCACTCCACAAGGGCCATGGCTACCTCTGCAGCCTTTTTCAGAGGAGTTCCTACCAAAGATATTTTAGAAGCAGCCACTTGGAGTTCTGTGCATACCTTTTCCAAGCACTACCACCTTCCACTATACTCCAAATCTAGAGCGGGCTTTGCCACTGCAGTCTTGCAGGACATTCTGGCTCCTCCTAGTTCCACCTAGTGCCTACCACCCCTTTCTTAGCTTTGGGATTCTACCCATCTGTTATGACTGCAGCTGTATGCACGATGAACATAGTACAGTTTTGTACCTACCATAAATGTAGATGTTCGAGTGCTAATACAGCTGCAGTCCAGGTTTCCCTCCCTCCTTCCCCTCTTGGGACAGGCCTATTGGCTAACATATCTTCATGAAACCAGATTGGGGTATTCATTCATGATGTATTTGCTTGCACTACTGTATTTTGATTATATGGCATTGCTTTATTACACAAATTTATGTATTGCCTTCCTTCTGGGGGCACCTGACATCTGGGGCAAGAAAAACTGAAGAAAATGGCGTCGGCTGGTTCTTTTATACCCCTGTCGCACTGACATCAGGGAAGAAGCGACGACAACCGACGCTGGACCTAGACTTTGGAATTCGGCCGACCGAGGACCCGCCTGACGGCAGGAGAACCCCATCTGTTATGACTGCAGCTGTATTAGAACTCGAACATCTACATTTATGGTAGGTACAAAACTGTACTTTCTGAAGAGTCTGCTCCAATGAGCCACCCAGGATGTTAGGTGCTAGGGACGCTGTCCCAAACAGCAAGAACAAAGTCGAGATAGACAACTTAACATAAAGAAGTTATGTACCTACCATAACGTTCCATGTTAGTTGTCTTCATCTCGCCTTCCTTCTTGCGTCCCTCCGTCCTTCCCCCAGCCTAGTGGGCTGAGAGGAGTTCTTGTTTTCATTGGCTGAGTATTTTTTTCCTTATTGTTGTTCTGGCCAGGTTTTTCGTAACCTATTCTATAATTAGATGTATTGAACAACCAGTTTTTAGATAACTGATTTTCTCAACTTATGTCTTGGGATTAGCCATTACAAACGGGATCTGGGTAGCTTTTGCTAGGCATCATGGGATAAGGGGTAGCCTCGAGCCAGTAAACAGCTCTTGAGCTATTGAAGATGACTGAGTCGGAGCCGAGGATCAGCTCCGAACACAAACAGCAAGAAGGAAGGCGAGATGAAGACAACTAACATGGAAAGTTATGGTAGGTACATAACTTCTTTTTTTAGGTTAGATAATGCCTCTAGGTGCAGCCGTCAATTTGTTCCTTTCTGGAGGGTTAAACTTCATGTTATGAAGATGTACAGAGTTTTGTATGTTTGTTCCAAGTTAATAGAGGATAATGGTGTTTTGTATTTATTTATTTATTTTTTTTGAGGGTTTTCATTAAAACTAAAAGTCTTAAAAATGTGACATAGGTTCAAATGGATACATGAAAAAAAACTGAACAAAAGATCGGCCTGCCAAGCATTAGATTATACATGTGACACAAAAGCTGGAAATACACATTCAAAAAACTGTCGTGTAATAAGTGGGAACAGTATCTTTTTGTCATGATGGCTAAGCTGTTTATATTATTCTGGAACGTGAATGGCATTAAAGGCATAGATAAAAAGGAAATAGTATTGAATTATATGAAGAAACTCAGAGTGCACTGCAGGAGACAAATTTGCAAAGAAATGAGTATGTCAGTTTGACAGAGGATTTTAGAATGGATATTCAGCAGAATATGAGGGATATAGGAAAAGGGGGAGTAATTATACTAATTGACAGATGGTTTCTAATGAAGACAGATGAGGAAAAAAGACAAAAATGGAAGATTTGTGGTAGTAAGGGGCTATTGGCAAAAGATTACAATGGCATGTAGTTATATTCCACCGAAAACTGCTATTATGGAGTTTGGGAATTTTTTGGGAGAAATAATCAGCTTTCATTGGGGAATATTATTTATAGGTGGGGATTTGAATTTGATGTGCAAAAGTGAGTATGTATCAGAAGGACTTAGAAGGGACAAAGTAAGAAAAGAGGGTTGATTTCTGAAGACATTTATGAAAACATTTGGTATGGAATATGTGAATTCAGTACCAGGAACTTGGACAGAATTTACATATTATTCTCCAAGGTACAATAACTGGGCTAGACTGGGTTTATATCATAACATCAAAGTAGTAAAATGCTGAATGTTATAATATCAAACCCAAAACAGCGAACGCTGAAAATAGCGAAGCTGCAGAACATCGACTTCTTTCCTAGGGAAAGAATTTGGTGGGCTGTTTCTGCCGCTTCGCTATTTTCTCCACTGTGGTGCGAAGGTTATGGACCGGGTTAAGGTAAGTGTGCGAATGGACCGGTTTAAGGTGAGTGTGGGAATGGGATAGTTAGGGACTTAGGGTTAGGGTGCGTGTAAGGTGAGTGTGTGATAGAGGCCTTAGGGTTAGGGAGTGTGCGATCGTTAGGGACCTTAGGGTTAGGGAACGGGTAAGGTGAGTGTGAGATAGTTACGGACCTTAGGGTTAAGGTAAGTGGATAGATAGTAGTGTATGTACGATTTAGTGTATGGTTAGAAGTAGGATTTTAAGTGTATATGTGTGGATTACTTTTTTGGTGTGCTTGTGTTGTGTGTGTGTTTCTCGGAACACTATGTTCTGAGCTTTCGATTATATCACATTTCGAAATTCCACGTTCAAGCTTATGGTGTTCGATATTTTGGGATTTCGATTATGTGATATACACCCAACTAGACTAAATAGAAATTATATTTCATAGGAACATGTGCAGTTAATTGAAAGCTTTGACACACATCCAATAACTATTTCCAGTTATGCACCAATAAAAATTAAGATAGAACTTCAGGATAATGAAGAAAAATAAGATTATGGCATTTTTTTTACCTACTTGGTAAAAAGAGAAGAATTTAAGGAATGGTTTGTGGAAATTCGAGCAATTGTATGGAAGATAGAAATATCTTCAGAAGTTATAGCTAGTGACTGGGATAAAATGGAGATTAAAAAAAGGGGTTTAATAAGAGAAAGGTATGGTTAAGAAGTAATAGAAATTACTTGGGGGGGTGACAAAGGTTAAAGTATTGCAGAATAAGGGGAATTTCACAGAACAAGAAGAGCAGCAAATATATTGGGGTAATATGCATGAGTTTGAAAAGTTTGCAGTTAAGCAACTATTTTTTTTGAGAACAACTCCAAAGCACAATGACCTAGGCATCAGAACATTGAAAGAGTTTTCACCAAATTTAGTAAACCAATAATAAGAAATATAACCAGAGATACTGTAGATGCCTTGGAGATATTCCATAAATTTTATGAAGAATTTGTATAAGGGAGAGAAATGTGGAAATTGAGAGAGTACAAATGGAAATATTTATGGAAGACCTATTTATGCCAAGGTTAGAGGTAGATGCGGCTCAACAACTAGCATTTAAGTTAGGAAGTGATAAGATAAAAACAGGGATGTATAATCAGTCTTCAGGAAAGTCTCCAGGAAGAGGTTGTGTTCCTGTGGAAGTTTTGAAATTAAGAAGGAAGAAAGTGATAAAGATCTGGAAGATTTTGTTTTACAGTATTTTAAAAGAAACATCTTGGAAGACTATGTTGGCTGTGGTACCTAAAGATGGCAAAGATCCTTCAGACCCAGCTTCATATAGACCCATTTCAGTTTTAAATCACAGATCTGAATTAGTTAACTTCATTTATCTGCAACCTGTGGACATTCGGATCCATATCGGATCCAAGCCGGCAACATTTTTTCAAGCATCTGCTCCAAGATCTTCCCCTTACCCATAATCCCTCACATCTCTTACCTTCCCCCAGATCTCATTTGCCGCTTCATGCGTACGCATCATGGTCTCTCTAGCTCCAAGTTGGGTGTAGTAAGTGGTAACTTTTCTAATATATTTAGTGTGTGTGTGTAGTCATTTTTCATCCCTTTCCTTCCCTTCATTGTTCGTTGAATTTCTGTTAAAAAAAAAAAAAGGTAGTTTAAAAAGTTAGAATTTGTAAGGTAGAGTGTAGGCCTAACCCGACCTTAGTGCGTGTTAATTTTGAGTTTAGTTTTGGCTGAGTGGTTTTTGGTGATGGCTAAGCACCCAAAACCAACCTTTAAAAAATGCACAGAGTATGGCCACAAGCTTTCTCTGGCTGATGGCCCCACTGTTTGTTATTTGCCTAGGTGTTCCCCACCTATCTTTGCAGTGTGTGTGCAAGGTTCAACCCAAGGACATTGAAGGAAAGGAAGGCAAAGCTGGTAGCTAAGAGCCTGCTACTAGTTTCTGCCTTGGACTCGACAACCTTGACCTCGGCTCCAGTAGCCGATCAATCCCCCCCCCCTCAGGCTGGGACTCAACCTCCCTCTAAGCCTTCTGAGATGAGGACGAAATCTAAAGACAAGCAGGATAAGAGAGAGAAGGACAAGAGAGGGGAAAGGCACTGCAAACGGTCGCCAGAGCTCTTACTCAGCCCGCCTACAAAAGTTGTCAGGACTACCTCTCCTCGGCTCCACTCCCCGAGGTTCTCCCTGGAGGCAACTGAGCCATCGGACCAGAAGCCTTCTTCGAGATCGTTGTATAGGCCAGCCAGATCCGAGTCGGTCGCTTCCTCATGGTCGACTCGGAGTCTGTTGGAGCTTGACATGGACAGGATGATGCAGAGGTTCATTCAGACCCAAATCAAATGGGAGTCTTGCCAGGCCCCTCTCTGGCCAGAGAGGGGACTTCTATCCCCTTCTTCCATCCAGTATCACCTTCCCCGATCCGACCTGCAGTTTCGGGGTTTATGGATCTGAGGATCCTCGGAGCTGGGGGTTCAGCACTGACGGTTCCTCCAACCTCGACGCCGGCGATTACCTTGAGTTCCTCAGATCAGACCTGTTCGGATCCAAGCAACTCTCAGGGTTGAGAACAGGGAGTCGGATCCGAAGGAATGGAGGTGTCTTTGGCTCCGACTTTGTCAGATCCGAGACGTTCCTTTGGAACCCCGGCTGCCTTGACCTCGGCCCCAATACGGCAGAGCCGGAGAGAGCTTCCTCCTTGTTGGTTGCTAAGGAGGTGTGCTCCCCTTCGGCCTTCGAAGTGGTGGAGAAGGTTCTCTCCCAAGGATCGAGACCCCGGCCCATCGCCTTGGACTCCACCCATGGATTTGGTTACAACTCCCATCAGCTTGTCCCTGGGACAGCCCGTGCTAAAGGACCCCCAGGTGGATCCCATCGTGGAACCCCCCGTGACTTACGAGCCCTCTTCAGAGTGTCCCACTGAAGAGGGTCCCCGTAAGCACTCGTGTAAGAGGAGGTACATGGACTCCCCTGAGTCCATCATAGAAGTTACTGACTTGGATGAATGTGAGGGTTCCACCAGGTCACCTTCCGAGGATGTCATGGAGATCCTCCGCCAGAGGGGAGGTTGGTCAGCCCCAAAACCCTCTACGGATGAGTCAGTATTCCTGGAGGCCTTTGGCACAGGCCCATCTACATCCTGGGTGTCCCGTCCTGCAGATCCCTTAGTGGATCTCATTACCACATGGGCATGGAAGGAGCCTGACACCATAGAGCCAATACCCAAATGCCTGGACAGGATCTTCTCTCCTCCCACAGATAGACATGCCTGGTACAAGGGATCCCCAGTGGATGCTATGTTTCTTCAGAAAGCTTGCCGACTGGGGTGCAAAGTGATCCTCATTGCCCCATTCTGGCCTCGTCAGATGTGGTTCCCCTTCCTCTGGTCTTATGTTCTAACTCCTCCTCGGATTCTGGATCCCTGTCTGGATCTCATCTCTCATCCCTTGAGCATCTGTCTGCCCGATCTGGACAGCCTCAAGCTGACGGCTTGGTTGCTCCAGTTCCCCTGATTGCTAGGACTCCCGGTCTGTCATCTTTAGTAAAGACTATTTTCGTGGCATCCCCCAAAGCTTCCTCTTGAAAGGTTTATCACAGCAAATGGAAACACTTCTCTATTTGGGCTTCTCAGCGGAACCTAGATTCCTTTACAGCCCCGGTTCCTGCAGTGTTGGAGTTTTTGTCCAGTAATTTCCAACAAGGGGCTAGCTCCTCTACGGTAAAAAGTACAACTGGCAGCCATCTCTAATTTTCATGTTGATGAAAATATGAATGCTCTGGCCTCTTTGAGACTGTAAAGCTTTCCTGAAATGCACTTTTCTTTTATGCCCCCTGGTTAAGGATTCAGTCCCTCCTTGGGACCTTACACTAGTTCTGCAGGCATTGGTTGCTCCCCCATTTAAACCAGCAGTGTCAGAGTTTAAATTTTTATCCTGGAAGACCGCTTTCCTAGTGGTCATTACTTTGGCCAGAAGGATTTCGGAGATCCATGCTTTGTCTTCCGTGCCCCCTTACTTGATCTTTCATAAAGACCGGGTTTCGCTCCGCATGAACCCTTCTTTCTTACTGAAAGTTGCCTCTGAATCAAATACTAACCAGATGAATAATCTGCCTGTTTTCTTTCCAAATTTTCAGAACAAGAGTGAATATAAGCTGCATTTGCTTTATGTTCATAGACAGCTTCATTTCTATTTACATAGGACTAAACCCTTTCGTAAGTCTGACCAGTTATTCGTGTCCTTTTCTAGACCCTTTTTGGGCAAAGCCATTTCCAAGGTCTCCTTAGCTAGATGGATTACACAATGTTTACTGCAAGTCTATAAGGATAAAGGTCTGTCCCCACCTGGTCCTGTTAAAGCTCATTCTACCAGATCTATGGCAACTTCTGCTGCTTTTTAGTCTAGGGTTTCACTGGATGATATATGTGCAGCAGCAACCTGGGCAAGGTCACATTCATTTATTTCTCATTATAAGTTGGATTTGATTTTTAGAGGGAGAGCATCCTTTGGCTCTGTGGTGCTAAGGAATATCCTGCCATGAGGGCCTCCCAGGAGTTTTGGTAGCTGGGGACTCTGTCCCACAGGTTGCAGATAAATGAAGTTAACTACTTCAGATAAAGAAGTTATGTACTCACCATAACGTTCCATCTGAGTAGTTATACTTCATTTTCTGCAACTGTCCTGCCCCCGAACCTGTTCTAGGTTAGTGCTGTTATTGACTTGCTGATAGTTTAGATAGTGGCAAACTTGATCTGAGTGAAGGTAGGAGATGTGAGGGATTATGGGTAAGGGTAGGAGCTTGGAGCAGATGCTTGAAAAAATGTTGCCGGCTCTGATCCGAATACCCACAGGTTGCAGAAAATGAAGTATAACTACTCAGATGGAATGTTATGGTGAGTACATAACTTCTTTTTATAAAGTTTGTGTATACTATGTAAAAGAATGCCAAAGGTGTTGCCAAAATTGATATGGATCAGCGTGATTTTGTGGAGGGGAGACAAACATTTGAAAACATTAATAAAACAGTGATGATCCAGAGGGAATCAGAATATAAGAAAACACCTCTGTTGTTGGTGGGTCTTGATGCAGAAAAAGCATTTGCCAGAGTAAGGTTGGATTTTATGTGTAGGGCATTGGAAGCATTTGCATTCTGTGATACAATAATAAGGTTAATGAGAATGAAGCATCAAAGGCAAGAATTAAAGTGGGAAGGTTCCTCTCAGATAAGCTGTGTTTGAACAGAGGACACAGGTAGGAGTGTCCTCTTTTCTCTTTGCCAGTGGCTGTAAATACAAAGCAAAAAAAAAAAAAAAAAACAAGGGACTCGGAAATACAAGGATATAATTGGTATGGTAATCAAGAAAAAATGGATTTATTTGCAGATGATATGTTGTACCTGATAAATCCAGAAAAGGACATCTCAATGTTGTGGAACATTTTGAGACTGTTTCAAGTCTATTTGGGATATAAAATGAATAAAGACAAAATTAAGGTTATAGCCATAAACACAAATTGGTTCAGCAGTGCCCATATTTATGGGGGCATAAGATGTATTTTGGAGCATGGATTAAAAAGGCTTCTGTTAATGACAGCTAAGGATATGTGAGAAGAGGCTAAACAGAAGATAATAAAAAAAATATTGAGAAATTAGAAACTCTTATTTATGGATGTGGATAGTAAGATGCAAGCAGTAAAAATGTTTTTAGTCCCTTTAGTATGGTATATGGGCCAGGCATACATTTATCAACCTGAGGAGAAGTTGTGGACAATAATTAATAAAGAATTGAAGGAAGTTATATGGAAGGGAAAGAGGGCAAAAGTTAAGTGGGATAAGTTTATCCTTCAAGTAGAAAAGGTGGATCTGATGTCAATTTTTATTCTCTCCTCACTTGATGGGGTTGAGATCTGATCCGCCAGATCTGACTCAGCCATTGCAGAAGGTTGTGGCAACTTAGAATTCTCGAGTTTCTCCCTTACCCAGAAAGCACCAACCCTAATTACCTCAGATCTTGTTTGCCTCCTCACAGCAAAAGACAGTTATAGACTGTCAAGCTTTAAAATATAGATAAGTGGTTTTCTTATTAATAATTCTTTACATTTTGTTTTTTCTTAGTTGTCTTTCTCACATGTACTAGTGTACTCTATATATTACTGTCATTAGTAATTTTTTCTCCTTTTACCCTTTCTCTTTCATCTATGCTTTATTGTAGTGCTTAAGTACCTTTGTAGGTAGTTTTTCTTTTTTCTCCCCCTCCTTTCATTCTTAAACAGCAACAAAAAAAATGTATCTTTATATCTTCCAAGATCCCTTACTGCGGTGATGGCGAACCTTTTGGGTTTGGTGTGTCAAGAAATTACGAAAATATCTAACTTGACTCTGCTGGTGTCACCCCCCCCCCCCCAACAACAACAAATAAAAAAATAAAAGTAGAATTAAACAAACAAAACAGCATAGCTTTCAATACATCAGGGATAAATCTCAATAGAATCAGGAACAAATCTAGAAATGAGAGACACGGACAGATCTGAAGTAGGTAACTTCATTTGATCATCAACCTATGGGTATCGGATCCGACCCGGCAGCTTTCCAAGCCCCCTTACCCATAATACCCTGCTATCTCCTTCCACTCCTCAGATCTTGTTTGCCGCGGCTTTGTCAGGCACGTGTTTCTCGAGCTCCTAGTGTTTAGTGATTGTAAGTAGATTTTTTCTCAAAATCTGTCTTAAATTTTGTGTGTGTGGATAGTATAATTCCCTAGTTTAAACCCCTGAGTTTTACCCTCGTAGTTTAAAGCTTAGTGAACCCTTCCCCTTATAGTGTTTGTGTGGGTGCGTGTGTGTTTTAGTTTAGAAATCATGGCCGAGGCCCCAAAGGCCATCTTTTCTAAGTGCACTGAGTGTGGCCATAAGCATTCCCCAGCGGATGGCCACACTCAGTGCGTCCTCTGCCTGGGGGGTAGCACATTTGTCATTGGGCTGCCAAATTTGCGCAGCCTTTAACCCTGGGCCCTGAGGGATAGGAAGAATAAGCAGATTCTGGCGGATCTCCTACCCATGGAGTTGGCTTCCTCCTCCTCCCCCTCGATGGCTGCAGCCGCGGCTGCGTCTGCTCAGCTTGCTGTCCCCTCTCCCCTGGCTGGAACTCAACCTCCCACTTCTTCCCAGGGAGAGAGGGACTCAAAAAAAGATGAGAGAGAGAGGGAGAAAGAGAGGCATAGAAGCCACAAGCGGCGGGCCGACTTGGCCCCCTCAGCCCTGCCTGCTAAGCCCGACCATCTTCAAGGTCATCGCGGTGGCCCTCTCAGCCAGCTTCGGTGGCCTTCTCTAGGTCAACCCGTAGCCTCTCCGATGCTGATATGGACCGGATGATGCGTCATTTCCTCCAAACCCAACTGCAGATGGGAGTGCTGCTGCCTCCCCCCCCTCTGGGGGGGGGAGTTCAGCCACACTTTTGCCCCCAATAGCTCCTTCTCCGATCCACTATCGGGTTTCGGAGCCTTCAGATCTGAGGAGTCTCGGAGTCAGGGAGTCTGCGCCAATGGTTATTGCTACCTCAATGCCAGCCATGCACTCGAGTTTGTCGGATCCCCTTTCAGATCCAAGCTCTCTGGGCCGAGAGCTGTGCATCGGATCTGAGGGGGCCAGTGTGTCTTTGTCTCTGTTTCAATCGGAGCACACTTCCCTCTCGGGTCCGAGAGCTTTGGCTCCGACGCCGATCCCCGAGCTGGATCCGAGGGTGTTAACCATGGAGCCCAGAGAGATCGGTTCACCCTTGGCTTTTGATGTGGTGGAGAGGGTCCTCTCGAGAGGTTCGAGACCCCCTTGCTCTTGCTTCGGATCCCGCCCCCACTCCCTTGCAGCTGGGCTTGCCTTCCATCATCCAGTCCCAGGAACAGCCTGCGTTGACACCCCAGCCCGTTCCAGTGGTGGAACACGACCCTGTTGGTGAGCCCTCCTCGGACAGTCCCACCGAGGAGGCCCCTCACAAACATAAGTGTAAGAGGGAGGCACTTGGACTCCCCCAAGTCCCTCACGGAGGACACCGATTTGGAGGAAGGGGAAAGTTCCCCCAGGTCACCCCCCGAGGACATCTCCTTTGGAGACATTATGGAAATGCTTCGCCTAAAGGGGGGGTGGTCAGCCCAGAAACCTTCCTCGGACGAGTTGGTGTTCCTGGAGGCGTTCAATGCAGGCCCGTCTACCTCTTGGGTGTCCCCTCCAGCCGACCCCCTGGTTGACCTCATCACTACCAGGGCATGGAAGGAACCGGATACTATAGAGCCAATCCCCAGGAGGCCAGATAGGATTCTTAGTCCCCCTGTGGATAGGACGGCTTGGAGTAAGGGTTCCCTGGTAGATGCCATGGTGGTGGTGGCAGCCACCAAAAAGGAACTTGCCCAGGATAGTTCCTCAATCCATCCCCCTGATAAGGAGTCTCGAACGATGGATTGTTTCGGGAAGCAGATGTTTGCTTCAGCAACCTTTTCCATAAGGGCGCTGAATTATTTGGCCCATGTAATTAGACTTCAGCAGGATCTGGTGAAAGAATACGCTGAGTCTCCCCCTGAGTCCATGTTGGCCGAGGACAAACGGACCTTCTCTGCTCGCATGGCCACTCTGAAATCTGTTTCAAACATGTCTGTGTGACACCTTAAGGCGATGCTGGACCCGCTGGCTTCAGCGACCCCCTCCGTGGCATGGGAAAGTAGCCGCACAGACATGCCTGCAGTCAGATCTCTCCTGGTAGTGGCGCATAAGCCTTCTACCAGGAAAGTTTACAATAGTAAATGGAAGCGTTTTTCCATTTGGGCGTCTCATAGGAAATTTGACCCTTTCACTGCTCCCATCCAGCAGTGCTCGATTTCCTATCTCATATTTTTCAGCAAGGAGCCAGTTCTTCTACTGTAAAGGTTCAAATGGCTGCCATCTCCCATTTTCACATTGATGACAATCTCAATCCCCTCATATCCACCAAGATTTGCAAGACCTTTCTGAAAGGTACGTTCTTCTTGAGACCTCCTACTAGGAACCCCATCCCTTCATGGGATCTAACTTTGGTCCTTCAGGCTCTGACTGGACCTCCTTTTGAACCTGCAGCTTTTGTTGATTTGAAATTCTTGTTCTGGAAAACTGTCTTTTTGGTAGCGATTACCTCTGCTAGAAGGGTGTCGGAACTTCAGGCCCTCTATATTAAAGCCCCGTATCTTGTTTTCCATAAGGACAGGGTCTCTCTCAGGACTAACCCATCCTTTCTACCTAAAGTGGTGTCCAAGGCGAACATCAATCAGTCCATTAATCTCCCAGTTTTTTTCCCTAACTGTCAAAACAAAAGGGAGTACAAACTTCATTTGTTAGATGTTCATAGACAGTTACATTTTTATTTACACAGAACAGCTGCATTCCACAAGTCTGATCAGCTCTTTGTTTCCTTTGCAAAACCCTTCTTCGGTAAGCCTGTGTCAAAGTTAACTCTGGCCAGATGGATTTTGAATTGCATTCTGTTTACATACAAACTATCTGGTCTGCCGGAGCCTACAGGGGTTCATGCTCATTCTACCCGCTCTATGGCTACATATGCTGCATTCTGGTCGAGAGTTCCCTTGGATGACATTTGCTCTGCGGCTACTTGGGCGTCCTTTCATACCTTTATCTCTCACTATAAATTGGATTTAGTGTCTAGAGGTAGGGCGGCCTTTGGCTCTGCAGTGCTCCAGAATATCCTTCCTTGAGGACCTCCCAAGTTTTTGGTAGCTGGGGACTCTGGCCCACAGGTTGATGATCAAATGAAATTACCTACTTCAGATAAAGAAGTTAGGTACTCACCATAACGTTCCATCTGAGTAGGTAACTTCATTTGTCAGCAACCGACCCTCCCTCCTTCCCCCTAACCTGGATGTCCTTCAAGGATGCATCTGCAGTCTTTACAAATGGGTTGTCCTGTCGTCAGGCAGCCCTTCGGTCGGCCGGATTCCAAAGTCTGGGTCTGGCTTCGGCTGGTGTCGCACTTCACCCGACGTCATTGCGGCAGTTCTTCGGGTATAAAGGCATCAGCCGACGCCATTTTCCTCAGTCTTTCTTGCGCGTGGCCCAAGCAGAAGCTGTTCGCAAGTGCCGGTCGGTCAGATCCAGAGATTACTACTACCGAATACTACTTCGAAGACTTCTATAAAGCTAAGTACCCCGTTGGGGACTCTTTCTTGCCTCAGCCGATGTCAGAGAAAGTTAATAACTGTTTATCTTGTGGGAAACAAATACCTCATAAAGGTTTCCACTCCTATTGCATACATTGTAAAAATGACGAAAGGCAACAACAGGAACCTGAATCAAGGACCAACAATGAAAAACCAAGAGAATTTATTCACAGACACGTCCACCGACTAAGCGCTTTCACCTAAAAAGGCATCCTCAGAGTCGGTTAGAACATCACAATCAACATATATATACATAATTAGAACTTATTAAACAATGACATCACATTTTAAATGCACCAATGAGCCCAAGCACTGCCTCAATCCAATTAAAGATACAAAACCTATTCTAATACAATTCTAAAAAATGTTAAAAAAGAATTAGAACACAAAATAAATCACAACAATTAACTGCATACTATGACTTGTACATATACACATACACTTATATGTTAAGAAAACTTACAAAAATATAAATATAAAATACATATATCTCAGCCTGGAGACCTTGAAAATGATGACTCTGTTAAACAGAATAGAATAGGTGCAGCATAATACAATACCCTCACCCTTTGAATTAAATACAACTTGCTTTCTGTTTTAACACTGGTTTGATGGATATACATTCATTGATACCCGGACACCTCATGGCATTTAATCTCACCTGCCATTGAACTTCTATTGCATACATTGTTTAGGCCCAGACCACGACGTAGCAGCTTGTCTAGCCTGTGCTTCTTTTAACCGACGGGCGCTTAGACGTCGCTCGGACTTTGCTGAGCAGATTTTCGGCTCCGATTTTGCCTACATTATGCCGTCGGATCCTTCGACTACGCAAATAACCAAAAAGCGCAAAGAAAAAGACTGACACTCGCGGTCCGCGGTTTCGGTCGAAACCGCGGTTAAGCAAACCACGAGTGTCTCGGTTTTGGCCGAAACCGAGCAAGCGGTTCTTTCTTCTGCCGATAACTTGCCTTCTACCGAGGCCTCTTCTATCCTGGTAGAAACGGCTTCTGAAATCCAACCTTCTGTTGCGATTTCACAGGATTTATCAGACACCATTCCCCTAGATATTTCTACCCCTGCACGTGGAGCTGCTAGGCCTCCTCCAGCTATGTCTATTAAGGCCTTTGCCAGGGCTAAAGCAGCCGAAACATCAAAACCTGTGCCTGCCAAGCCCCCCTCTCACAGGCCCAGCACCAGCTCCCATATGCTTTCTTTGGCAGAGGATCTCATCTCTTTAATTTGTGGAGCCCAGCCTCATCCAGACAGGGCCTCTCTCCCTCCGCCAGAAAAGAGGCCTAGAGCAGAGCCCCCTGAGCCAGTAGCCACAGATGATTCCTCTGATGACTCAGAACATACAGACCCTCCTGAGGCTTCTTATTCTCCTTACGAAGACTCTGATGCTGAGGAGTCCATCCCTTCAGCCTCTCCTTCTGAGGAATTTTCCTTTGGGGAAACCTTGCATGCTATGAGGGAACAATTTCAGTGGCAGGGCCAAGATTTCTCAGACTCTAGAAAAAGGCTTAGGACCTTTCTACACTTGCCACAGCATAGGCCTTTAGCTATACCTCCAGTTCTATCTGTTGTTGATGATGCATTTAATGATGCTTGCACGGCTCCTGATACTTTGCCTCCGGCTCCTGCTAAGCCCGATAGGTACTACAGGGTCCCGGACACTCATCACCACTTATATAAGGCCCCTTTTGCAGATCCAGAGACTATCTCCCAGGGCCCTAAAGCTGTAGCAGCTACTTCTTCTAAAAACCCTCTTCCCTCTGAAAGGGAATCCAGGTCCTTAGAGATGGGGTAAAAGTTTACACCTCTGCTACTTTGTCAGCTAGAGCTTTGAACTGCCAATTTCATATGATTCAATATCAAGAGTTTATGCTTGACCAGTTGACTAAAAAGCTGTCCTCTGAAGAATCTTTAGATAAAAAGTATGTTCAAGAAATGTTACATAACATACAGCAGGTTAGTAACCATTCTTTAAAATATGGCTATGATGCACTGGAGGCTTCCTTTAGATCAGCCATGACTGGCACAGTTATCAGGAGGCATGCATGGTTGAAGGAACAGGCATTACCAGACCATGTCAAATCTAAGCTTTTGGATGCACCTATGGACAAGGTCAATTTATTTGGTGCCCCCGCACAGCAGGTACTAAAAAAGATGGAAGAGAAAGCAAAATCTGTGCAAACAGTAAAAGATTTCTTACAAGTTCAACCTCCAAGGTTTAGCAGGAATTGGCCCTCCAAGAATTGGTCCTTTCCGGACTCCTCTAAGGCACAAAGAGGCAGGAATAGGCACTCTAGAGGCAGAAACCAATCCAGGGGTGCCTACAGGGGTCGCCAGTGGCAGGGTAACAACCAACGAGGCACGGATACAGCCACCACCACTACAACAACTCAATCACAGTGACTTGGCGGTGGCACCGCCTACCAGGGAACACACTGGAAGCACCCTTAGGCGGAAAGCTAACATTATTTTCAAGAAACTGGCACTGCATTACAAGAGAAAAATGGATTTTGCAGACTATAGACAAAGGTTACAGGTTCCATTTCCATACTCTACCAGGAAAGAGAGGAATGCCAAACCTACCACCTTCTCAAAGGACAGAAGCTCTAAAACAAATATCTCAATTATTAAGAATGCGAGCTGTGGAAAAGGTACCATTTATGGAGCAAGGGAAGGGATTTTACTCCAGGCTCTTCCTGGTTCCAAGAAAAGAAAACAAATGGAGGCCTATTCTAGACCTGTCCGCTTTAAACACATTCCTCATTGTTCCAAAATTCAAAATGCTGACCCTACAGCAGCTTCTCGACATGCTGGGCAAGGAGTCTTGGCTGGTAACTCTAGATCTCAAGGAGGCATACCTGCACGTCCCCATAAGACCAATTTGCAGAAGATACCTCAGATTTCTTGCAGGATCAGAGCATTATCAATTCTCAGCATTGCCCTTTGGCTTATCTACTGCACCCAGAGTGTTCACGAAATGCCTGGCATCAGTAATCGCTCATTGCAGACTTCAGGGAATTCAAATTTATCCCTACCTGGACGACTGCCTGATACAAGCGGACAACAAAAACAAACTAACAGAAGACTTACAAAGAGTCATCTACCTGCTACAAGCTCTGGGATATACAGTCAATACAAAAAAGTCAAGGCTGATTCCATCCCAAAGAATAACCTTCCTGGGTGCAGAACTGGACACATCAAAACAAATGGCATTTCTAACTGCAGAAAAGAAAGAGCAACTTCCTCTCTACTTCTTGGCATTAACAAAGCAGAGCCATCTAACTGCAAGAAAAGTGCTACAAGCTCTAGGCTTCATGGCATCCTGCACAATACTGGTCCCTCATGCCAGGCTTCATATGAGAAAGCTACAGTGGTACCTAAAGAATTTGTGGTCTCAGCACAAGCACAGGCTAGAAACCAAAATTCCAATGATCCCATGCCTGAAGCAAGAGTTCTTATGGTGGGCTCAGGCCTGTCAATCAAACACAGGACTGCCCTTCTGCAAAAGTCAACCAAGACAAACCATCACGACAGATGCCTCAGACCTCGGTTGGGGGGCCCACATGATGGACAAGTGCATTCAAGGCCTATGGACTCAAGACCAGCTGCATCTGCACATAAATCTAAAAGAAATGATGGCAGTAAAATTGGCAATCCAGGCATTCAGACCTCTTCTCCAAGAAGGCCAGTTGATGATAAGGACAGACAACACCACAGTTATGTGGTACATCAACAAACAGGGAGGCACACACTCATACCCTCTATGCCGGCTGGCACTGGACCTATGGGATGTGGCTCTGAGCTACAACATTCAGTTACAGGCAATTTATGTACCAGGAAGGAAAACATTCTAGCAGACATATTAAGCAGAACTACAACAGATGCCCACGAATGGATGCTGCATCCGGACATTTTCAAAACCATCACAAGAGAATGGGGATTACCACAAATAGACTTGTTTGCATCCCCATTCAATCACCAGTTGAAGAAATTCTGCACAAGGACCTACCACCCACTTGCTTGGAAGGTGGACTCCCTATCCTTCAGTTGGAAAAGCCTGACAGCATACGCATTCCCACCACTTCCTTTGATGCACAAGGTGCTTCTCAAGATCAAAGAGGAATGTCCGAGGATCATTCTGATAGCCCCAGACTGGCCAAGACAACATTGGTATCCACTGCTGAGGAGCATGTCCCGGGAACAAATATGGACACTGCCCCTGATCCCATTACTGCTGACACAGAACAACTACAACATTCTGCATCCAAACCTAAAAACTCTGCAGCTAACTGCCTGGAACATTACATAACAACAATTAACCCAAATTTATCCCAAAGGGTTAAAGACATAATCCTGGAGGCTCGTAGACCTTCAACAAGAAAGAATTATGCAGCAAAATGGAAAAGATATCTCATCTGAGTACTGCAAAGGGGCAAGATGTGACACTGGTAAACATAGCCAACATCCTGGAGTACTTGGCGGAGCTCTTCCATACAGGCCTGTCCTATTCCTCCATCAAGATACATGCATCAGCTATTTCAGCAGAATACAGCTTGGATCCTCCTGTCTTCTCGCATCCTCTGCTCAGACAGTTTCTGAGAGGAATTAAATTGTAAAACCTCCCAGGAAACCTCCATTGCCAGCATGGGACTTGAACTTTGTGCTAGAAAAACTGACTCTACCTCCTTTCGAACCAGCAGCTACAGCAGAATTGCAATACTTATCCTGGAAGACTGCTTTCCTGCTGGCAATAACTTCAGCAAGAAGGGTCTCTGAACTACAGGCATTAATGGCAGTACAACCCTTCCTGATCTTCCATCAAGATAGAGTGTCCATGAGAACAATCCTACATTTATGCCTAAGGTGGTATCCAGAGTCTCTTTAAATCAGGCTATCCACCTTCCTACATTCTTCCCCAATCCACAGAACAGGGGAGAAAAGCTCTTACATACTTTGGATGTACACAGACAATTACGCTACTACCTGCACAGGACAAAAAACAATAGAAAAACTGACCAGCTTCTGGTAGCATATGCAACAGGAAAAGAAGGAAAACCAATTTCTAAACAGACAATCTCCAAATGGATAGGAAATTGCATTAGATTTTGTTACTCCTACCATGGAAAGAAAACTCCAGAGAATATCAGGCCTCACTCCACAAGGGCTACAGCCACTACCACAGCTTTCTTACGAGGAGTGGCTACCAAGGACATTATAGAGGCTGCTACTTGGATCTCCGTGCATACATTTGCCAAGCATTATAACTTACCTCTATACTCTAGATCCCGTGCTGGTTTTGCCACTGCTGTTTTGCAAGGGATCCTGACTGCACCATAATCTATTCTCATTTCCTCCTCCCCTAGTTTAGCTATGGTATTCTACCCATTTGTAAAGACTGCAGATGCATCCTTGAAGGACATAGTACAGTTTTGTACCTACCATAAATGTAGATGTCCGAGAGGAATGCATCTGCAGTCAGAATTACCCACCCTCCTTCCCCTCTGAGGTACTCCTAGGGTTCTTACCAATCTTCAGCTAGCTTGGGGGGGATCTATTATGGTGTATTTGTATATATGTACATATATGTTTATTTTGTGTGTTTGCTCTCTACTATTTGGAAACTTTGGCATTTATCCAAATTTAGCCATCCAAGAGGGCACCTGGCATCTGGGGCAAGAAACACTGAGGAAAATGGCGTTGGCTGATGCCTTTATACCCGAAGAACTGCTGCAATGACGTCGGGTGAAGTGCGACACCAGCCGAAGCCAGACCCAGACTTTGGAATCCGGCCGACCGAAGGGCTGCCTGACGACAGGACAACCCATTTGTAAAGACTGCAGATGCATTCCTCTCGGACATCTACATTTATGGTAGGTACAGAACTGTACTTTCTTTGATTACCTGAATCCTAGGATGGTTTCTCTGGTCATTTGTTAATCCTTAGGTTAGGATTCTTCAGGTTGTTGTTTTGTTGTTGTGAGGTTATATAGATGGGCAAACGCGATCTGAGGATTGGAAGGAGGTAGCAGGGTATTATGGGTAAGGGGGAGGAGCTTGGAGCTCGGATTCCTAGCTTGGAAAGCTGCCGGGTCGGATCCAATACCCACAGGTTGCTGACAAATTAAGTTACCTACTCAGATGGAACGTTATGGTGAGTACATAACTTCTTTTTTTAAACTACTAGTATATTTATTTGAGACCCTGGCAAAAAAAACTGAATGTGAATTAATGCACATTATCTAAAGTAAAATAAGTCTATAAATCTAAATCTGATGATGTTAATCTTCATTCATTCATGACTGATGTGTCTTAGTTCCATCCTCGGAACTGACTCGACCAATATAATAAGCTCGCGCCAGCTAAAAACTCGGGAGCTAAGGTTACCCATAGTGCCCCCTCCTCATTTCATCCAGATCTCTTTTGCCCCATAGAGTTTCAAGATGCATCAGTCCAGCTCTCAAGCTGTTTCTTTTTTCACAAAATATTGACCTTGTTTCTTTTATAATTGCTTATAACTCTTCTATTCTTAGTCATTTATACCTTGTGATAATTTACTACTGGTACAAGTGAGAATTTTTCCCTTTTATCTTTACTGGTATTTCTTAGTACCATTGTTGGTACAGGCCCCTCCCTTTCCCTTACTCTTTGGTAATTTACATATACCACTATTGGTATTTTCCTTTCCTTTCCCCTTTTGGGTATTTTTCTTCCTTTACCGTTGATATAGAAAAGAAAAAAAAATGTCCTTTTGCGTGTGTGACTATCGTTGACAGTATTTCTCTTTACTGTTAAATTTCTCTTTTTCATTGCTGCTGGTTTATTGTTTGGATAGTAGTATTACGGGGGACAAAAGGGCACTACTGGTTTCAAGTAATGTGATACTTGTGGCAGAAAGATACCCAACTCCGATGGCCATCTCTCTTGTGTCTATTGCCTGGTAGTACTGCACTTAAAAGTTCAACCCTCGTGCAAACTATGCAAGGGCTTTTGTGCCCGCACATTAACCGAGCACAAGAATAAGTTAGTCCTGAAGGGTCTTTTAAAAACCTCTTTCTCGGAGGCTTTATCTGAGGTGGAGGTCTCAACCCCTCCTAAAAAAGAGTTGAAGAAGAGGAGCCAGTCTGTACCTTCATCTCCTCATAAGAAGGAATCGAAAACCACTAAGGCCCAGGTTCATACGGATCTGAAACCAAAAATTGCTAAAATTACTTAGACATCTGTGTTGGCACCGGAGTCAAAAACTCCATCCATGGTGCCGTCGTTAACCACGGAACTGACAATGACTACTTCTCCCACAGTACCGACGCCTTTCACAGTACCACAGACCCTCTCGGCACCAAAAGTAAGTCCCCCCATTTAGAGGTCATTCCCCCTCCCCCTCATCACAACCTTTCGGGCTTCCGACCGTGGTGCCAAAGGTCGACATACTAGCCAGGACCAGATATTCTCCGTCAGTTGAGCCCTTTCTTGGACAACAACTAAGTCCATTCCTAGATCGGCCTGAATCTCCATCGGGGATTTCAATCAGTTCCACCAGGAGTCTTTCAGAGCTCAATATAGTGAGACTTGTGGATCAGCTTCTAGCAGCCAGAGGCATCCCAACCCCTTCTAGGACCTCCCTCCCAACTGGAGCAGAAGGTTTTTCTCCACAGATTCCAACCTACATTCCTCCTTCAACCTATCCACAGGTCTTGGAGCCATCAATATCGATGCCTACCCCAGTACCAACCTCTTCGATCCCATTGGTAGATCTTACATTGATTCCGGAGCCTACCTCGTGGACCACAGCTCAGTCAGAGCCAACTCACCCTCGGGACCGTGACTGGTCTATCAGCACTGTGATCCCTAGTATGGAGCCAATTTTGTCTATGGTGCTGTCTATGGTTCCAGCTGCTTTGACAGCTCTGAGTCCTCTCGTGGTACCTTCCATGGAGGTGGGCTCATCGGAGTGGGGTGTGACTCCGGTTCCAAGGTTGTCTTTCTTCTGGGCTTCCATCTCTCTTCAGGCGTGCCTGCATTCCAGGTTATGGAGAGGGCACTTACCGCAGCAGGCTCACAGTTGGCTCCCTCAGTGCCGGAATGCCATATATACATGCCCTCTGGTTCGCAGCTGCCACAGTCCACGACTGTGGGAGATCGGGCATGGGAAAAGCAAGGCACCCTACTGAAGTGCACCCTCTCTTCGGAGTCGTCTTCTGATCTTCCCCCTGAAGAGCCACCCCGTAAGAGATCATGCAAGAGGAAGCACATTGATTCTCCAGAAGAATCCCTCATTGAAGATACAGAGATTATGATGAGGTGGAAGGTTCCCCATGGAAACCTTCTGAGGATGTCTCTTTTGGAGACATACTGGTGATCTTGAAACCAACCCTTCCTCGGAGGAATCTGTTTTCTTGCAGGCTTTCTGTGCCAGACCCTGTACTTCCTGGGTGACCCAGCCTGCAGCTGCCTTGAGAAAACACGTTGTGACACCATTGAGCCAGTCCCTTGGAGACCAGACAAAATACTCTCCCCTCCAGAGGATCAGCCTCATTGGTCCAAAGGCGTGGCAGTAGATGCTATGGTGAAGGTGGTTACCAAGAAAGAACTCACAGACGAGAGTCCTGCTGTTCATCCTCCAAACAGGGAGTCTTGGACAATGGACAGACTTGGGAAGTGGGTTTATGCTTCAACAACCTTTGCTATATGGTCGTTGAATTACTTGACACATTTTACCCATCTCCAAAGGGACCTGATTACAAAACTTTCAGGTACATTGGTAGGAGCAGTGTCTGATGAGGTACGTGACAAAATTGCTTCACAGCTTGCCACCCTGGAAACCATATCCAACTTGTCCATGCAATCCAAAGGTATGGCCAGAGCAGTGGGTACAGGCATTGTCATGAGATGTCATGCCTAGATGCACTTGTGCGACTTTGTGGACCCTTTCAAGTCTTCCTTTGTTAACTCTCCCATTGATACTTTCTTTCTCTTTGGCCAAAAGTTAAAGACATGCTATCCAAGTGCGAGGAGGACAGAAAGACCCTATCTGCTGTGGGCATATATTTTTCCACTCCCCAACGATCCTATATTTGGAGTCAGAGAAGTGGAAAAATGTAGTTCAGGAAAAACCAAAGACCATTCTGTGACACGCGTGGCGAGTTCCCCCCAGGGCAGAGGGGGAAACTCATCAGGAAGATGCCCTCCCCATGGCAGAGTGGGGGTCCATGTAACCAGGGGTCCAGAGATTCCTTTTCTGGGCATCCCTGCCAGCGCTCTGCACCCCTTAGCTTGGCACTCAATAACATCAGATTCCTGGGTGCAGACGATAATTAACAGATGTTACCACATCCTCTTCGATCTTTATCCAAGACCCCAAAGGAGAATCCCCAACATTCTACCCAATCAGAGGGACATAGCAGAAGAAGAAATTCGAAAGCTGCTCGAAAAAAGTCTCATCCAAGCAGTCCCACCAGACCAGATAGAATCCGGATTCTACTCAAGATTCTTTTTAGTGCCAAAAAAGACAGGGGACTGGAGGCCAATCCTGGACCTCAGCATCCTGAACAAGTTCATCAAATAGACCAAATTCAGGATGGTCATGGTTCAGTCTATTCTCCTATTTCTGGAAAAAGACGACTGGATTATTCTCGATAGATCTTCAGGATTCATATTACCATATAAAAATGGACAAACGCTCCAGAAGATATCTCCGCTTCCAGCTGGGAGCCAGTCATTACCAATTTCGAGCACTGCCCGTTGGTCTCTTCACAGCCCCCAGAGTGTTCACCAAATGTATGGCAATAGTAACAGCTCACTTGAGACTTCAAGGATTCCTGGTGTTTCCATATTTAGACCATTGGATCCTTACCGCCCCCTCCAAGCATCTACTGCTTCTTGCCTTGCATTACACCCTACAGCTAGCACGACTCCTAGGAATATCTATAAACGAAGAGAAGTCACAACTACCACCTACTCAAAGCCTAGAATTTATAGGAGCAGCATTCGACATGAGGACTTGCATTGTCACCCTTCCTTATCACAGGCTTTACAAACTAAGATCTTAACTCCAAGTGATACTTTCTCAGGACAAAGTCCCAGCTCGTTTAGTCCTTCAACTGCTAGGATCAGTGGCAGCAATGATTACTACAGTTCCCCTAGCAAGACAACATACGAAATTATTACAATGGCTCCTAGCCTCTTAGTGGTCCCAATTAAAACATCCTATGTCTTACCCAATCCGCATAACCAAACACTGCAAGTAAAATCTGAATTGGTGGATGAAGCCAGATATGGAACTATGGAGTTGTCCCTTCTCACCCTCTCAGCCCAAGGCCGTAGTGATCATGGACCCATTCCTGATGGGGTGGGGGGGCATTTTCAGGGAAAGACAGTCCAAGGCACCTGGTCCCCCTTAAAGGTCAACTTGCATATCAACATCCAAGAACTGAAGGCGGTGCTTCTGGCGTTGCAAGCATTTCAATCTGCCCTCCCTTCAGGGACAATTGCTATTCAATCAGACAACATGTGAGTGGTCTGGTATGTCAACAAACCGGGGACTCAGATCCTGTCCATTGTGTCGGGAAGCCATGAGAGTATGGCAATGGGTGATGGCCTCCAATCGCTTTCTGGTAGCAACGCATATTCCTGGGAGCTCCAATGTGATTGCGGACAAACTGAGAAGATGCACTCTCCTGCCTCATGAGTGCTTTCTCAATCCCAAAGTGGCAACAGAGATTTTTCGTCGCTGGGATCAGCCTTGCTACGATCTATTTGCATCCGTCACCAACCACAAATGCAGCAGCTACTTTGCTCTAATCCCCCCGCACGGGGAGTCCCCGAAGGACACTCTAGCACACAATTGGCCGCTGGGACTGCTTTACCCCTTCCCTCCCATCCCACAGTTTCTAAAGAAAGCTCTTCAGTTAAGAAACAAATTAATCCTCCTTGCATCCTATTGGCACCAACAAATCTGGTTCCCCTTCCTTTGGCCTCATCTGGTTCACTGCCCGTGGACTCTGGATCCAACTCCAGGGTTACTGTCACACCCACAGAGGCTGATCCATCCAAACCTATCGAGCCTGAAGCTGACATATTGGTACCTCCACTTCTGTTAATTACTAGGCAAAATAACATTTTCTTCCCCTGTATGAAAAATACTTCTGACTTCTCATAAACCATCCACCAGAAAAATGTATCATAGCAAATGGAACAGATTTGTGTTTTGGTCTTGGGAGAAGGGTCTGGACCCCTTTCTAGCCCCCATTAGTTTAGTGTTGGAGTATTTATCAACCTTACTCCATTTAGGAACTTCAGCTTCTACAATCAGGGTCCACTTAGCAGCTCTCTCAAACTTCCGTAATGGTTTCCAAGATTCCTCACTAATATCTTACCATCTCTGTAAAACCTTTTTAAAAGGAGTCATGCATATAAAGCCACTCTTCAAAGAGCCCATTGAACCTTGAAATTTGACACTGGTTCTGCAAATTATGACTCGTCATCCCTTTGACACTGCTGCCTCTTGTGATATAAAATTCTTGTCTTGGAAGACTTTATTTTTGGTAGCCATTACCTCGGTGAGGAGAATATCGGAATTGAAGGCCTTGAATGTAAAACCACCCTTACATATTTTCCACAAAGATGGAGCATCTCTTTGGACTAACCCTTTTTTTCTACCCAAGGTTGTCTCAAAGTTAAATATCAATCCCTCGACCTACTAGTTTTCTTCCCAAATTTTTCTAATAAAAGGATAATATTGCTTGCCTTTATTAGATGTACATAGTCCTAAGTAGAAACATAGTTGTCTAAGTCTTTCCATAAATCTAACCAGCTGTTCCTGTCCTTTTCAAGACCCAAGTTAGGAAAATCAGTTTCCAAAGTCACTTTGTCAAAATGGTTGAGAGACTGCATCTCTTTTATGTATCAACAAAACTAGATATGTTTAACTACCAAAATCAAAGGGCATTCAACCAGATCAGTTGCTGCTTTGGTGGCTTTTCATTCAAAAGCTTCTATGGATAACATTTGCACAGCAGCCACTTTGGCTACCCCTCATACCTTTGTCATTCATTACAAATTGGATTTGGTCTCCAGAGGGAGAACATCCTTTGGCTCAATGGTGCTCAGGAATATCCTTCTGTAGGGCTTCCCAGGACACAAGGTAGCTAGGGACTCTGTCCCATAAGTCATGAATGAATGAAGATTAACATCATCAGATAAAAAAGTTATATTCTTACCATAACATTCCATCTGTGTTGTTGACATCCCACACACCAACCCCCTCCGAAAGACTCCTGGAGTTTCAGATTTGGTCCTGGTCATATGTTAGGATATTTGCTCAGACAAAGCCTCTGCTTTATTATCTTTGTGGGCAAACTTGATCTGAAGAGATTAGGGGAGGGGCACTATGAGTAGAGTTTTTGGCTGACACAAGCTTGTTATATCGGCCAAGTCAGTTTTGAGGACTGAACCAAGACCCATCAGTCATGAATGATTGAAGATCAACAACACAGATGGAACGTTATGATAAGAACATAACTTTGTTTTATTATTAAATGTAAAAAATGGACAGTTTTCAGAGGGATTAAGAGGGACATTTGAGACGAATGTTAAACAGCACATGCTTAGAAATACAGATTACTTGCCCTTTGCAAAAGTGTAACCACAAAGAGAAAACAATGTCAGCACTGTCCTTTGCAGATTCTATCAAGACAGTATACTGAAATAGTATCTGAGGTTAAAACTTCCTTTCCTCTGCAGCAGTGTTGTTGAAATGGCTCCTGGCACAAAATAATTCAATGCACATCACACAAGCCAACGAATGCAAAAGCAGTTTCTTTGGTGGCGCAGGTATTTGTGAACACTGGCATGTCGCCCACAATGTTGTCACGTGTCTGTCACCTTTGACACGTGTGTCATAGGTTTGCCATCACTGCCTTACTGTTAATTAGACTTTATAGTTACAGTTTTTCACTGTTGTTGCTGTTAGTGTTTTGTTCCTGACATTCGTTTTTTCAGGATGTCAGAAAAGGAGAAAAGCCCGACAGGCTTTAAAAAATCTAATAAATGTGGTCAAAAAATCCCTCTTTCTGACTCAAATACACTTGTCTTGGGCTCCTCCACCTTCAAGAAAGCTTGTCTATTTGTCATGCATTCAACCCAAGGGCCCAGGTTGAATGCAAAACCAAACTAATTTTAAAAAGATTACTTCTGTCCTCCTTCAATGAGGCACTATCTGGAGCTTCTCAAAAATCAAGAAAAATGTCTCCAACTTCTCCAAGCACCTCAACAGCCTATTCTAAGGTTTCAGAGAACTCCCTTAAAAGACCTTTTTCAGATCCCTCAGATATGTCAGATCTGAAAAACAAAAGACCAATATTTTCAGATCTGAGTGCTTCTTTGAATCAGAAACATGTTAAGAAACAGTCTTCGGATCAGACTGTCTCTTCGGATCTGAAAATTACTAAATTTAAAGACGCATTGGATCAGACCCCCTCTGGTCTGACACAAAGAACTACGGATGTGGAAATTTTATCCAGGACCAGATACTCACCGTCAGTAGACCCAATTCCATCCAGGGTCCCTTCTCCATTTTTAGAGAGACCAAAATCTCCTTCAGGGATGTCCACTTGGTCTTCCAAAAGCTTTACGGATGAGGATTTAAAAGAGGTTAGTGAGAAAGAACAGTTAAACTTTTAGCTCCTACCCCATTGGATCAGAATATGTATGCATCCCCTACTCCACCTTTATCAGTTCCTCCTCTGACTCCCTTCAAGGTCTCAGAGCCCTTGGATCCTAGTCACCTGGGCCCATCTGCTTCATATTTGAGGATATATTTATTCTCAGATCCGAAGCTTGCTCTGAGCTCTTGGAGCCAGTTCTACCCTGTCTGGTCTGAGGTACTTCATTAAACTCCAAGGTTTTCAGAGCCATCTCTACACCTCGAATCCTTGACAATGGTCAATTCATCTCTGAATTCGGTCTTGTGTGGACTGTCCTCAGGGCAGGGTGGGATCGTGGATCAGAGACTTGCTGTCTCAGATCCAGGATCTTATCCCTCGCTGGGACAGTCTGCCTTTGTGGCCATGGAGAGAGCCCTGTCCACCCTTGACTCAGATGGTACATATCCCCCTCAAATCCTGTGTCTACATCTGTCCCATCTCTGCATCTGGAGTCTCAGTTATCCTCTCCACAGGGACAGCAGGTACCAAAACCTCAGGTTTCCAATCAGGGTATCAGCAGATGTTAAGTTGTCAATCTCGCCTTCATTCTTGCTGGATGGGTTCGGAACCAAACCTCAGCTCCGACTTGGCCTATTACTAAAGCTCAAGAGCTATTTTTTACTGGCTCGAGGCTATCCTATGTCCCATAATGCTAGGCGTCATATACCCAGATCTCATTTGCCGCTTCAGTTACAAGGTTGCGTTTTTTCACTGGCTCCAGGTCGTATTTAAAATTTTTATATTTGCAGTTAGTTTTTGTAATTTTTCTCTTAGTAGTTTTTGTCCTAGTAGTGTTAGTAGTGTACCGACTAGTTTTCCCCTCCTTTTCCCGGTAGTTTCTTCTCTGTTTCCACCCTTAAGGTGGATAGGGCCTTAGGTCCTTTTCTTTAGTTGGTAGTTGGGGGAGTCCCTTTGAGTGTGTGTGTGGATTCTTGTTCCCTTCCCTGTAGTGAAGTTTAAAGTAGTTGTTGTGTGGGTCTTTTCAAGTTTTTGCATGTGTTGTGTTTTGTATGCTTGACCAGACTTTCTGTCCCGGTCCTGTGGTATCGTGTCCAAGGATACCAAGGTCTCAGGATTTAAGAAGTGTGACTCGTGCTGTCAGAAGATGTCTCTGACAGACGGTCACACTTCTTGTGTATATTGCTTGGGCCCTCTGCACCTGCAGGACTCCCTTGTTCTGTCTGCCATGCCTTCAGTCTAAGAGTCTTGCAGGAACGCAGAAACAAGCTAATCCTTAGGGGCTTGCTAAAGCCTGAAGGTTCTCCAATGAAGCCTCCGTCCGGTAGACCTTCTAAGCCCGCCAAACCGTTGGCTCCATGTCCGGAGCTGGTGCCGAGCGGACCTCCTATCTCATCGCTTCCGGCCAGATCCGATACATCGAGGCCTCAGTCGGCTCCGACTTTAGTGTCTGAGCCGTCTCCAAGCCGAAAACGTTTCCGATCTCCTTCCTTGGAGTTGGTGCGTTCGGCTCCGAAGTCCCCTTTACTATCGGAGCGGAGCCATAGGTCTCACTCCACTCGGTCTTCCAGGCTGTCGGATCATGACCTCGAGAGGGTAGTCAGTAGGCTCTTAAAGTCGCAGGTGCTGGCCCAGATGTTGCATAGCCCTTCTCATCAGACAGTGGCTACCCCAATGCCTGCTCCAATTCCTCCTCTGACTCTTCCTTTGAGCTCGGAGCCGGAGGTTGTCGGGGTTAGCACCGTTGGGGTGTCGGAACTGATACCACTCTTATCGGCTCCTATCCCTTCCTTGGTTTCGTCCTTGGAGGGATCCGGGCGCCGAGACTCCCTCATCGGCTCCGATGGGGCGAGTGGCATCGGACCCTTGTCCGACCCCGTTCTCCCTCTCGGAGCCTTGGCGCAGGTGAGTTCGGCCCCGACATCAGCCTTGGAGCCATCCCTCTCAGTGCCGGGGGGAGCCCTTATCTCTTCGGAGTTGGGTCCCTCTTCCCTGCCTGATAGGGGTGCCTTTGAGGTCATGAGGAGCATGCTGGCTCCCATACCGGCACCACGGTCGACCCTGTCAGCCCCTCCCCCTATGGTGCCTGCTTCGGCCTCTGCCTACCCTCCCGACCCCAAGCGTGGAGAATCAACGCTCCAGGTAGCCCCATTGGGCGTATCCTCCTCTTCCAAGGCCTCCCTGGATCCTGCAGGTGAGCCCCCTCGAAAGAGAACATGCAAGAGGAAGCATGTAGACTCCCCTGAGTGAGTCACATCAGACACCGACTTGGATGAGTCGGAAGGGTCCCCAAGGTCCCCCTCTGAGGATGTCTCCTTTTCTGACATCCTGGAGATTCTCAAGCAGAGGGGGAAAAAGTCTGCCCTCAACCCTTCCAAGGACGAGTCGGTGTACCTAGATGCATTTGGTTCTCGCCCTTCCACCTCCTGGGTGTGTCTGCCTTTTGACCCACTCATGGATGTGGTGGCTCGAAAGGCATGGACGGCTCCGGATACTATGGAACCAACTCCCCGGAGGCCTACAAAATTTATTACAGCCCCTTCTGACAGGCAGTTCCTAACTAAGGGCGTCCATGTTGATGCCATGGTGGTGGCGGTGGCCACTAAGAAGGAGTTGGCTGACCCTTCAGTACCTGTCCATCCTCCTAATAAGGAATTTAGGACTATGGACAGGTATGGTAAGCGGATGTTTTCTTCAGCGGACTTTGCCTTGCGGTTGCTGAATTATTTGTGCCATTTCACCCGTCTTCAAAGAGACCTTCTCAAAGAACTGGGTGATACCTTATAGGACCCATCAGCTGCAGGGTCTCAGGAAAAGATCAACTCCCAGCTGGCGACCCTGAACTCGATTGTCAACTCCTCCATGTGGCTCATTTCCTATGCAACCGATGGGGCGAGTAGGGCTGCAAGCACGGGTGTTGCTCTAAGGAGACACGCCTGGATGTGGCTTTGTAACTTTGCTGACCCCTTCAAGGTGTCCTTCACTAACACCCCCTTTGATGGTTCTACCTTGTTTGGACCTCAAGTGAAGGATACATTGACCAGGTGCGAGCAGGAAGGCAAGACTCTCTCTGCCGTGGGCGTCTGTTTTTCCACTCCTACTAGACCATATCCTAAGGGTCAGAAGAGTGGCAAAATGTGGTTCTGCAAACCTCCGGGAGTACTGCCTGACGCACGTGGTGAGCTTCCCTCCAGGGGCAGAGGAGGGAACAATAATAGATGCTGCCCAAGGGGCAGGGGGGTCCGCAGAATCAGGGTAACAGAGAATCTTTCTCTGACAAACCCTTCCAACACCCCTGAGGAGTTGCCTGACTGTCCACCTTCGGAGGCAGTCGGGGGAAGACTATCACTGTACCCAGAAGCCTGGCATTCCCTCACGCAAGACAAATGGATACAGTCGATCATATCCGAGGGTTACAGAATTCCCTTTATTCACTCCCCACAACAACCAAAAGGGCTCCTTCCAGACGTTCCACCCGGTCTGAGGGATCAAGCAGCACTAGAAATTTCAAAGCTGCTAAGAAAAAGAGCTATCCAGTCAGTCCCAGCAGACCAGCAAGGATCCGGAATTTACTCCCAAGTTCTTTTTGGTACCAAAAGAGACGGACTGGAGACCTATTTTGGATCTCAGCAGGCTGAACAAGTCTGTTCAAAGAACAAAGTTCCAGATGGTCACGCTACAGTCCATTCTACCCTTTCTGGGTCAGGACAATTGGATGTGCTCTATAGACCTTCAGGATGCGTACTACCATATCAAAATGAACAGGCGCTCCAGAAAGTTTCTCCGCTTCCGACTGGGAGACAGTCACTACCAATTCAGAGCCCTGCCCTTTGGCCTCACCACAGCCCCCAGGGTGTTTACCAAATGCATGGCAGTGGTCGCGGCTCACCTGAGACGACACGGATTCCAGGTGTTTCCATACTTAGACGACTGGCTCCTTACTGCCACCACCAGGCGTCAACTACTCCATTCCAGAAATTATGCTGTCCAAACTTGCAATGAGCTAGGTATTTCTATAAACTTCAAAAAGTCTGCCTTGTCACCTTGTCAGTCTATTACCTTCATAGGCGCCGTTTTAAACACTGTGGCGCTATCAGCAAAACTGCCTGTACAAAGAGTTTCAGACATTCGCAATCATGTTCAGATCCCACTACAGGAGAGCATAGTCCAGGCCAGATTCGTACTAAAAACCCTAGGCCTCATGGCAGCAGCAATCACATTACTGCCCCTAGCTCGCTTTCACATGCGGATTCTGCAGTGGATGCTATTTTCCCAGTGGTCCTTCCAACAGCTTCCAATGTCACACAGCATTCTAATCACTCAGTTATGCAAAAGGCACCTTTCTTGGTGGATGGTCTCCCCTCAGGTACTTCAGGGCAGACCTTTTGTCCTTCCTCTTCCTGTTGCCACTGTGACATTGGATGCCTCCCTGATCGGGTGGGGGGGCACTTTCAGGGCAGGACAGTCCAGGGTGCATGGCAACCCTTTGAATGCCACCTGCACATAAATGTCTTGGAAATGAGAGCGGTACTTTTAGCGTTGCGGGCCCTTCAAGACTCTCTACCCACCGGGACTATTGCAGTTCAGACAGACAATGTCTGTAGTGTGGTACATCAACAAGCAGGGTGGAACCAGATCCTACCCCCTATGTCAAGAAGCACTCAGACTTTGGCAGTGGGCAATCTCTTCTTAACGTTTTCTGGTAGCAACACATATCCCCGGGAAGTCCAACATCATAGCGGACAGGCTGAGCAGAGCCATTCTCATGCCCCACGAGTGGTCTCTCAACCAGCTAGTAGCAGAAGGAATTTTCAGAAGGTGGGGTCAGCCTTGTTGCGACCTTTTTGCAACCCCTCAAAACAGCAAGGGCCTAGACTTCGTCACCCTCTTCCCTCTCCCAGGTCTTCCCCCCAGAGACGCTCTAGTCCATGATTGGCCCCGGGGTCTTCTGTACGCTTTTCCCCCGATGTTCATCATGCATACAGCTGCAGTCATAACAGATGGGTTCTCCTGCCGTCAGGCGGGTCCTCGGTCGGACAAATTCCAAAGTCTAGGTCCAGCGTTGGTTGTCATCGCTTTCTTTCCTGACGTCAGTGCGTCAGGGGTATATAAGACACAGCCGACACCATTTTCTCCAGTCTTTTTTGCCGCGCAGTGCCCGAAGCAGAAGCAGTTCGCAAGTGCCGGTCGGCCAGCTCCTGAAATTACTAAAATTTGGAAACCGAAGTCTTCTTTAAAGCTAAGTACCCCGTTGGGGAAACCTTTCTTGCCTCAGACCGATGTCAGACAAAGGTAACAATTGTATTTCTTGTGGGAAGCAAATACCGCATAAGGATTTCCATTCCCTCTGTATACCTTGTTTAGGCCCAGACCACGATGTCTCGGGCTGTCGCTTTTGTGCTACTTTCAATAAACGCACTATTAAGCGTCGGGCGGAGTTCGCCCAGCACTTTTTTGGTAAAGCTTTTGATTATAAAATGTCATTGGAGACTCCGACTACCGTTTTGTCCAAAAAACACAAGGACAAAGACCGACACGCGAGGTCCGCGGTCTCCACCGACACCACGCCAAAACCGACTACACGTGGTCCGGTTCTCAGCGAGGCGCCTACGCAGCCCCTGACTACCGACGACACTTCTCTGGCGGTGTCTTCTGTAACCGAGACCCGCAGGTGCCTCGGCCCATACCCTGACTACAGCTACCGAAGCCACTGTGAGTGTTGAGCCTCTTAATGTGGACAGGTCCACTTCCACCCATGGTGTCTTCGGACCCTCATCTTCCTTTTCCATAAAGGCCTTTACTAAGTCCAAATCAGCCATGCATCCCAAGAGGCCTGTTGCACAGGGCCCATCTCCAGGTCCCATGCCTAAAAAGTAGATGCTCAAAATGGCTGAGGATTTAATTACTCTTATCAGGGGTTCCCAACCTCCTCCGGACAAGAGACCCAGAGTGGAGGAAGATTCTCCCTCTTCTGACCTGGGCTCCATTATTTCAGAACATTCTGACGAAGAGGAACACTCGTACTCCCCTTTTGAGGATTCTGATGCAGAGCAGTCCATTCCTTCTGTATCTCCCCCAGAGGATTTCTCTTTCGGGGAAACCTTGCATACCTTGAGGGAACACTTCCATTGGGAAGGCCAAGATTTTTCAGATTCCAAGAAAAGACTTAGGAAATTTCTTTTGCTACCTCAGCACAGACCTCTGGCGATTCCTCCTGTCTTGGACATACTTGATGATGTTTACTCGGAGGCTTGCCTTAATCCGGATTCCCTGCCTCCTGCCCCAGTCAAGCCTGATAGGTACTACAGAGTTCCTAACTCACACCAATTTCTTTACAAAAGCCATAATGCTGACCCTGACACCATTTCTCAAGGCCCAAGGGAATGAAGGCCTCTACTGCTAAGAATCCATTACCTTCCGAAAGAGAGTCTAGATCCTTAGAAAGGTGGTGAAAAAAGGTATATACCTTGGCCACCCTAGCCATGAGGGCCTTAAATTGTCAGTTCCATATGCTTAAATATCAGCAGTTTCTGTTATCACAATTAAGGAATAAAATGTCACAACCTGAACAACCAGATTTGAAGGAGTTGCAGGATATGATGCATAGTGCAGAACAAGTGGATAAACACACCTTACAATGTGGCTATGATGCTCTAGAGGCCTCAAGTAGAGCTGCTGTTACAGGTTCAGTCATTCGTAGACATGCCTGGCTTAGGGAACAAACCTTGCCTGATCATGTTAAAGCTAAACTACTAGATGCTCCTTTACAAAAAGATGTATTATTTGGTACTAATGCTGAGGAGATACTACGGAAAATGGAAGAAAAAGCTAAATCTATGCAAACTGTCAAAGCTTTTCTACAGGTACAACCACCACATTTTAGCAGAAATTGGCCTTCAAAAAACTGGTCCTTTCCAGCCACGGACAAGCCCCAAAGAGGTAGATACAGGCGCACAAGGGGCAGAGGACAATCTCAAGGATCATATAGAGGCAGACAATGGCAAACTCCAGCACCAAGAGGTGGCGAAGACAGTGCACAACAATACAGGAAACAAACCCAATCACTTTCCCCTTTGCATGCCAAGCAAGTCTCAGCTGGCAGCACCCTTGGGAGGAAAGCTGGCATTATTTTCAAACAATTGGCATATTATTACAACAGACAAATGGATCCTGGACATTATAAACAGAGGCTACAGATTTCATTTTCACACTCTTCCAAAAATGAGAGGCATGCCGAACCTGCCACACAATCAAAGGACAGAGGCTCAAATACAAATTTCAAAGCTCATGAACATGAAAGCTATTCAAGAGGTACCTACTCACGAACAAGGTCAAGGTTTTTATTCCAGACTATTCCTGGTACCAAGGAAGGGAACCGATTGGAGATCCATTTTGGACTTATCCATCTTAAACACATTTCTACTCGTACCAAAATTCAAGATGCTCACCTTACAGCAGCTTCTTCCCATGCTGGGCAAGGAGTCTTGGCTGGTAACATTGGACCTCAAGGAGGCATACCTGCATATCCCAATCAGACAAAGTTGCAGAAGATACCTCAGATTTCTTGCAGGTTCAATCCACTATCAATTCTCTGCATTGCCCTTTGGCTTATCTACTGCGCCCAGTGTATTCACGAAATGCCTGGCATCAGTAATTGCCTACTGCAGACTTCAAGGGATACAAATTTACCCTTATTTGGATGACTGCCTGATCCAAGGGGACAGCAAACACATACTTCTGGAACATCTGGCTTATGTAACACGGTTATTGAATTCTCTGGGATACACAGTCAACAAAGACAAATCCAGGCTAACACCATCTCAGAAAATAATTTTCCTGGGTGCCAACTTGGACACAAACACCCAGATGGCCTATCTTATGCCAGAAAAGCAGGGGCAACTAACTCAGTACTTCAAAATACTAGCAAATTGTACCAGGCTAACTGCAAGGAAAATCCTGCAGGCTCTGGGCTTCATGGCATCTTGCATTCTTCTAATCCCATGTGCAAAGTTGCATATGAGGAAACTTCAATGGTACCTAAAAAACCTATGGTCTCAACACAGCCACAGTTTGGAAACAATAATACCACTAATCCCATGTTTGCAAAAGGAATTTCTATGGTGGGCCCAAGCATGCCAAACAAACACAGGTCTACCATTCTGCAAGCCTCAAGCAAATCAAGTCATCACAACAGATGCCTCAGACTACGCCTGGGGGGCACACATGACAGACAGGTGCATTCAGGGCAAATGGTCCCAAAAGGAAAAGCACCTTCACATCAATCAAAAGGAAATGCTAGCAGTGATAAATGCAATTACAGCTTTCAAGAATCTCCTGCATCCAGGGCAATTATTGATAAGAACAGACAACACCACAGTAATGTGGTACATAAACAAGGAGGAACACATTCATACCCCCTGTGCAGGCTGGCCATGTCACTTTGGAACTTGGCTCTGGAATGACAAATCGAACTTCAAGCACAGTACCTGCCAGGGTTGGAAAACACGCTGGCAGACAATCTAAGCAGAAATATGACAGACCCGCACGAATGGAAGTTGCATCCTCAAGTGTTTACAAATATAATCCAAGCGTGGGGAAGGCCAGACATAGATCTCTTTGCCTCCCACGGGAATCATCAATTGACAAAATTCTGCTCAAGGGCATTCCATCCAAAGGCCTGGAGAGTGGACGCCCTTTCTTTCAGTTGGGCAGCACGGACAGTTTACGCCTTCCCACCTTTGCCTCTTCTGCCCAAGGTGCTCTTGAAAGCAAGAGCAGACAGACCGAAGATGATACTGATTGCTCCAGACTGGCCAAGACAACACTGGTACCCACTCCTGAGGAGCCTAACACATTCTCCTCCCTGGATCCTACCTCTAATGCCTCTTCTACTGACTCAGCACAGCTGCAAAACTCTTCACAGTCAGCTGAAAACACTCAATCTGGCTGCATGGAAAATTCCTTAACACCACAACAGACCCTACTCTCCAAGGAGGTGCAGGATGTCATTTTGGAGGCCAGAAGGCCATCTACTAGAAAGGCTTACTCCGCAAAATGGAAACGGTTTGCGCTTGGAATGAGAAAAAAGGCCAGGATCCTAGAAAACTGAATTTGCCTCAGATATTACAGTATCTAGCTGAGCTGTTGAACAGTGGACTTTCATTTTCCTCCATCAAAATCCATGCCTCAGCCATTTCTGCAGAATACAACACTGATCCACCCTTATTCTTTCACCCACTCTTAAGACAGTTCCTCAGAGGGGCTAAGAATATAAGACCTCCAAGGAAACAACCAATACCAGCCTGGGATCTTAAATACTTTCTAGAAAAATTAACTTTGCCTCCCTTTGAACCAGCTGCCTCAACAGATTTGCAGTATTTGTCCTGGAAAACAGCTTTCCTTCTGGCCATTACCTCAGCTCATAGGGTTTCGGAACTACAAGCCCTCATGGCTGTGCAGCCCTTTCTCATCTTCCATCAGGACAGGGTTTCCCTACGAACCAACCCATCATTTATGCCTAAGGTAGTATCCAGGGTAGCTTTAAATCAGGCCATACACTTACCTACCTTTTACCCCAATCCTCAAAACAAAGGGGAAAGGCTGCTACATTCCTTAGACATCCATAGACAGCTACATTACTATTTGGACAGAACAAAGCCTTTCAGGAAATCAGAACAACTCTTTGTGTCCTATGCTGTAGGAGCTCAAGGGAAGCCAATTTCCAAACAGACAATTTCAAAATGGATAGGTCACTGCATACGGTTTTGTTCCTTTCATGGTAAATATGTACCTGCAGGCATCAGATCCCACTCCACAAGGGCCACAGCTACCTCTGCAGCCTTTCCTCAGAGGAGTCCCTACCAAAGATATTTTGGAGGCAGCCACTTGGAGTTCTGTGCATACCTTCACAAAACACTACCACCTACCTTTATACTCCAAAACTAGAGCAGGCTTTGCCACTGCTGTGTTGCAGGGCATTCTGGCTCCTCCCAGTTCCACCTAGTGCCTACCACCCTGTGCGTAGCTTTGGGATTCTACCCATCAGTTATGACTGCAGCTGTATGCACGATGAACATAGTACAGTTTTGTACCTACCATAAATGTAGATGTTCGAGTGCTAATACAGCTGCAGTCCAGGTTTCCCTTCCTCCTTCCCCTCTGGGTACAGACCTAGTGGCTAACTCCTCATCTTACAACTTGAATAGGTTATCCTTCTATGATGTATTTGCTTGCAACTACTGGTTTTTGATTATATTGCAATGCATGATTATATATTATATATTTTATATATATATATATATATATATATATATATATATATATATATATATATATATATATATTGCCTTCCTTCTGGGGGCACCTGACATCTGGGGCAAGAAAGACTGAAGAAAATGGCATCAGCTGTGTCTTATATACCCCTGTCGCACTGACGTCAGGAAAGAAAGCGACGAGAACCGACGCTGGACCTAGACTTTGGAATTCGTCCAACCGAGGACCCGCCTGATGGCAGGAGAACCCATTTGTTATGACTGCAGCTGTATTAGCACTCGAACATCTATATTTATGGTAGGTACAAAACTGTACTTTTCCCTTAATTACTCAGTTAATTCAGAAAGCAACTGCTTTGAGATCCAGAATGATCCTTATTGCCCCTTACTGGCCTCGACAAGTTTGGTTTCTGTTCCTGCAACGTCATCTGCTGGAACAGCCCTGGCATCTGGACCCAGTACCAGATCTTCTGACCCATCAATCGGGCGGGCTGCATCAATCCCTCAACCTCACAGCTTGGTTGCTCCACTTCCAACCCTAGCCAGGCTTCCCTTAATCTCTCATTCAGTTCGCAACATCATTCTCACTTCTCACAAATCTACTACCAGAAAAACTTATGCTAGCAAATGGAAGCGTTTCTCTGTTTGGGCAGGGGAAAAACAAGTGGACCCCTTTACGTCTCCTGTCCAAACAGTTTTAGAGTTTTTGGCAGAACTTTTTCAAATGGGTTCTTCTTCGGCCACCATCAGAGTTCAGCTGGCAGCTATTGCAAATTTCCACGTTGGCTTGTCAGAGACTAGCATTATGTCCCACAAGCTCTGCAAAGCCTTTCTAAAAGGAACATTCTTACTTAGGCCTCCGGTAAAAGATCCTCCCCCTCTGTGGGACCTAAATTTGGTGCTGTCATTTTTAATTCTCCCTCCTTTTGAGCCGGTGGCTTCCTGTTCTTTAAAGCTGCTCTCGTGGAAAACTCTCTTCTTAGTAGCTATCACTTCAGCAAGAAGGGTATCGGAACTTCAAGCCCTTTGTGTTCACCCTCCTTACCTTGTTTTTCACAAAGATAGAGTGTCACTTAGGACTAATCCATCCTTTTTACCCAAAGTACTCTCTGAAAAAAATCTGAATCAGACCATCGATCTGCCTGTCTTCTTCCCAAATTGTACCAATAGGACGGAATGAAAGTTACATTGTTTAGATGTTCACCATCAATTACGCTTCTACCTGAATAGAACTAAGCAGACGAGGAAATCAGACCAGCTCTTCCTCTCTTACACGGAAGGGAAGCAAGGCCTGCCTGTTTCCAAAGTAACCTTGTCCAGGTGGTTGACCTCTGTTATCATGTTGGTTTACCAATTGATGCATAAAGTGCTCCCTTCTAAGCCCAGGGCTCATTCGACCAGAGCATTAGCTTCTTCAGTAGCCTTTCAGGCAAGATTGCCAATGGATTCCATTTGTGCAGTGGCCACATGGGCCTCTCCTCATACCTTCATTTCTCATTACAAGCTGGGCATGGTCTCCAGAAGCCAGGCTGATTTTGGTTCCACTGTACTCAAGAGTCTGTTCCATTGAGCCACCCAGGACCCGGGTGCTAGGGACGCTGTCCCATCCAGCAAGAATGAAGGCGAGATTGACAACTTAACATTGAGAAGTTATGTACTTACCATAACGTTCCATGTTAGTTGTCTTCTTCTCGCCTTCTTTCTTGCGTCCCACCCTCCATCCCCCTAGCCTGGAAAGACTGAGAGTATCTTGTGAGATTTTTCGTCACTAGGGTTATCTCCTCAGCTAGCTCTCTTTCTTCTCTTGATATCTCTTATAAGAGATATGTATATATTTACAAGAGTTTATATATATATATATATATATATATATATATATATATATATATTCTCTATTGTGGTGGGACATGTATGTCCATAGTGTTAGCTATCAAATGAGATCTGGGTATATGACGCCTAGCATTATGGGACATAGGATAGCCTTGAGCCGGTACAAAATAGCTCTCGAGCTTTAGTAATAGGCCGAGTCGGAGCCGAGGTTCGGCTCCGAACCCATCCAGCAAGAAAGAAGGCGAGAAGAAGACAACTAACATGGAACATTATGGTAAGTACATAACTTCTCATTCTTCTGACACCTCCCCAGAGTACCTCACTGAGGAGGTCCCCAAGAAGAAAACATGTAAGAGGAAACATTTAGATTCCTCTGAATCTGTCACCATAGATGCAGATTTAGATGAAGATGGAGAGACTGTGGTCACCTCCTGATGATGTCTGTTTCAGAGACTTAATCCTGAAATACAGAGATGGCTGGAAGTCCAGCAATCCTTCGTCGGAAGAATCTGTACTCCTGGAGGCATTCGTTACTGGCCCGTCTACCTCCTGGGTGACCCCCACCTGCCAATGAACTCATTAACTTGGTCTCATAGCAGGCATGGAAGAATCCAGGTACCATTGAGCCAATTCCCAGGAAGCCTGATAACATCATGACTCCAGAGGATAAACAGTTTTGTTCCAAGGGTGTGCCTGTTGATGCCATGGTCATGGCAGTGACCACCAAGAAGGAACTCACGGACAAAAGTTTCTTTGTTCTTTAACCCCCAACAGAGTCTTGGGTGATGGATACATTTGGAAAGCATGTCTATGTTTCAGCAACCTACACCGTAAGGTCTCTGAACTATTTGGCACACTTCACAAGGCTACAGAGGGATCTGATTAAGGAGCTATCAAACACCCTCTCAAGATCCATTTCTGAAGAGGTAAAAGCATCTGTCACCTCTCAGTTGGCTACCCTGTAATCGATATCTAACTCTTCCTTGAAGATCATTTCTAATGTAGCAGAAGGAGCCTCAATGGCAACAGGTTCTGGCATTGCCATTAGGAGACAATCCTGGATACACTTATGTAATTTTGCGGAGCCATTTAAGTCTTCATTCATCAATGGTCTTTTTGACAGTACTTTTCTTTTTGGCCCCAAGGTAAAACGTCCAGGTGTAAGAAGGATGGAAAGACCCTTTCTGCTGTGGGGGTACATTTTTCCACCCCCTAGAGATCCTTTTCAAGCAATCATCAAAGCTGTGGAAAAATGTTCAGGATACATATGGAGGAAATTCCTCCAGGGGTGGAGGGCTGGTACTCAAATGGTAGACACTCCCCTCGCGGCAGAGGTAACCTGCAAAACCAAGGGTAAACCCTTTCAGCTCTCCTGAAAGGAGGCTTGATTTTCCCCCTCTGGAGGCAATTGGGGGTCGTTTGTCCCTGCACCAGAGAGCCTGACTAGAACCAACAACAGATGCTTGTGTGCAGAAAATCATTTCCAGAGGCTATATAATATTATTTTCCCATTATGCTCCCAATTCAAGAAAATCCCCCGATATTCCACCCAGTCAGAGGGAACAAGCAGCAATTCAAATTCAAAAGCTGCTGGAAAAGAATCATCCAAGAGGTCCCCACAGACCAGATAGAATCTGGAACTTACTCAAGTTTCTTTTTAGTCCCAAAGAAAACAGGGGACTGGAGATCAGTTCTGGATCTCAGCATCGTAAACAAATCCATTCGAAAGACCAAGTTCCAGATGGTCGTGGTTCAGTCCATTCTTCCTTTTTTGGAAAATGACAGTTGGATGTGCTCATTAGATCTTCAGGATGCGTACTATCATATAAAGATGAACAGGTGATCCAGAAGATTTTTACGCTTCCGGCTGGGATCCAGTCACCATCAGTTCAGGGTCCTGCCCTTTGGTATCACCACAGCGCAAAGGGTGTTTATCAAATGCATAGCAGTAGTAGGAGCTCACTTGAGACTGCAGGGATTCTGAGTGTTTCCATACTTAGATGACTGGTTTATTTCCCCCCTGTCCAGGCATCAACTCATCACAGCAAGACAAAAAGTAATCCAGACGTGCTGTATTAGGAGTCACCATAAACTACCAAAAGTCTCATCTAGAACCAAGTCAGAGTCTAGATAGAGTTCATAGGAGTACTGCTTGATACAAAACCAACTATAGCCTCACTTCCCCTCTCCAGAGTTCAAACAATAAGATTGCAAGTGAGAAAGATAGGTTGCAGTACCAGAATCCCAGCACGCTTGGTCCTTCAGGCTTAGGGATCAGTGGCGGCAGCAGTAACATTACTACCCTTAGCCAGATATCACATGAGAATTTTTCAATGGGATGCAGGCCTCGCAATGGTCAATACTTCATCTCCATGTATCTGCTCAGGTATGAATCACCAATATATGCAAAAGGGATCTGTGGTGGATTCAGTCAGAAGAGGTTATACAAGGATGTTTATTCATCCCTTCTCAGCCCAAGGCCATTGTGACCATGGATGCTTCCCAGCTGGGATGGGGGGGACTCTACTTGGGAAAGATAGTCCAAGGCACATGGTCCCCCAAAGAGGCCAATTTGCATATCAGTGTTCTAATGTTGACAGCAGTGCTTTTTGCATTGCAGGCCTTTCAGAATGCTCTCCTTCAGGAATGATTATGATTCAAACAGACAACATGTTAGTTGTTATATATATTTAGACATAACAGTGCATATTCACTTCTGTTTATTAGAATATATATTTAGTAAAATATAACTGCATGTACACTTCTGTTTGCTAGAATATATGTAGAACGATATGGTCACTTAGATGCCGGTACATTTCTGTTTGTTAGCAAGTATACATTAAAAGGTTAAACTGCTCTTAGCTGAGAAGCAAGGAAAAAATGGCATCCAACTGAGTGTATTATAAAATGTCCGATACCTGGTACAAGCTTCAAGGGAAACAGATAAGAAACCAGGTTCAGGGAGTATCAGAAGAAACATTCACAACAGAAACGACTCCCTAAAAGTTTGATTATTCACCTTGAAACAGAATACAATGAAGAGACTGTATGACATCAGAAAAATACCAAAGTACTAACTTTGAAAGTTCCCAACAGACTGCAAATTCCAAAGACTGTTTTCATTAAAAACATTATATAAAGTATATTGAAAGTTATGATAGATCTGATTTTTTTGTTAGATCTGGTACACTGGAAAACATTATCTATGCTGACTGAGAAGTTAAATCTGGTACATTAAAACCTGTAAACTGTGACATTATTGTACATGTTGTCTGTTATATAGACAAGTTATTTTATTAGTTACCGGTGCAAAAATTAATATATAGTGCTGAAAAGGTTAATAGTCTGCAAAGTTCAGTGTATTAATCAGACTTTGCTTTCAGTATGCAGAAGACATCAGCACATCTGCATTTAATTTTTCATTAGTGGTTTGGTACATCAGCAAACAAAGGGGAACCAGATCTTACCCCTTATGTCAAAAAGCACTGAGGGTTTGGCAATGGGCAATTTCTTCCAACCACTTTCTTATAGCAATGCATATTCTGGAGAAGTCCAATGTATTAGTGGACAAACTGAGCAGATACATCCTACTACCTCATGAATAGTCCCTCAACAAGAATGTAGCAAAATTGATTTTCTGACAATGGGGTCAGCCTTGCTGCAATCTCTTTGCATCTCCTTGAACACCAAGTGCAGCAGCTACTTTGCTGTAATCCCCCCACAAGAGAGTCACTGAGGGATGTTCTTCTCCACGATTGCCCCCCTGTCTACTTCATGCTTATCCATCAATTTCTTTGATTCCATAGTTCCTACAGAGAGCTACCAGGTTGAAGAGAAAAGTGATCCTCATTGCTCCCTATTGGCCTTGACAGATTTGGTTTCCCTTCCTATGGTCTCATTTAATTCATCAAACCTGGATTCTGGACACAGCTCCAGATCTGCTGTTTCACCCAACAGGCATGATTCATCCGAACCTTCCCAATCTCAAGCTCATGGCTTGGTTTCTCCATTTCCAGTAAAAGCCAGACAAACCTATGCTCTCATCTCCTATTTGCCACATTTATTTTCCCTTAAACCATCTACGAGGAAACGTTATGCTAGTAAATGGAAGAGATTTGTACACTGGCTTGTTCAAAATCATATCAACACCATTTCTGCCTTGATTCATAGCATTCTCGACTTCTTGATGTTAGTTTTTAATCAAGAAGCCAGTGCTTCAACAGTTAAAATTCAGTTAGCAATAATTTCTAATTTCCATAGTGGATTTGATGGTTCCTCAAATGCTTCTCATAAACTTTGTAAAACCTTTAAGTGAGGCACACTCCTTTTAAAACCTCCATTTAAAGATCCTACCGCTCTATTGGATCTCAATCTGGTACTGCAAGCCTTGATCCAGCCACCCTTTGAACCTGCACATGACTGTGATCTTAAATTTCTTTCTTGGAAAATTGTATTATTGTTGGCCATTACTTCTGCCAGACAAATTTAAGAAATTCAGGCCTTTTCTGTGAAGCCTTCATATCTTATCTTTCATAAAGATAGACTTACACTATGAACTAATCCATCTTTTTTGCCCAAAATAGTATCAGAATCCCATATTAACCAGTCCATCAATTTACCAGTTTACTTTCCAAATTATTCAAATAAAGGCGAATATTTATTGCATTTATTGGATGTTCATAGACATTTGCACTTCTGTTTATACAGAACAAAGGGCATCCGATCTGTGAATCAGTTATTTGTTTCATTTGCAGATGTGAAACTAGGTAAACCGGTGTCCAAAGTCACCCTACCCAGATGGCTTATAGGCTGCATCACCATTATTTACAAAAAATTGAATATCCCTTTACCAAGGCAGATATGTGCTCATTCAGCCAGGTCCATATCAACTTCCTCTGGTTTTCATTCAAGAACTTCCATAGATGAAATATGTGCAGTAGCAACTTTGGCTCCCCCCATACCTTTGTCACCCATTGCAAATTGGATTCGATATCAAGAAATATAACATCATTTGTCTCAATTGTGCTTAAGAATATCCTTCCTTGAGTCCACCCTGGGATTTAGGTAGCTGGGGACTCTGTCCCATCAGTTGAGGACAGAATGAAAATTGACAACATGAGATAAAGAAGTTACTTACCAGATCCATCTGTGTTCATATTCATTCATCCTCCAACCCCCAGCCTTATAGTTTTTTTCCCTGGAAGAGCGAGTGGATATAAAAATGTTGTATATTCCAACCATAATAAAGCTCCAGATATAGCCTTGTCTAGAACATTTTCTATTTTTACTTGTATGTCCCTACATATAAGAAAAATTACTTTATACTATAGCAGCAAACAAGATTTGAGGTAATTGGGGTTGGTGCTTTCTGTGTAAGGGAGAAGCTTGAGAGTTCTAAGTTGCCACAAGCTTTTGCAGCAGCCAAGTCAGATCTGAACCCCATCAGTTGAGGAAGCATGAAAATGGACAGCATTGATGAACATTATGGTAAGTACATAACTTCTTTTTTATGTTTACCTGATTTTTTTTCAGACCTACACAGTTAAGGCTCATATACACAACATAAGCAGAAGGTTGTAATTCCAAGTAGAAATGGATAGATATGTTGGAGGTGTGTTGGAGAAGAAAAAGGTAATCGGGGAACATAAATTTTGGGAGTGTAATGATTTGGCAGATTTAAAAAATTTCCTACAGATTACTCTGTCAAAAATATTGGGGGAACAAATGGCTGCAAATAAGGAAATGATTCTGAACTGGGACACACGATCTGAATAAGGCCTTGTTAAGTTTAATTTTGTTGGCTGCCAAAAAAGTAATTACTAGAAAATGGAAATCAAAGTCCAAACCAACTAATTGTATTTAACATATTGAATATAAGACAGAAAAAAAACTGGAAGAGGGATCTTTATAAAAGGGAAGGAGCAAATTACTTAGAAGTACATGGAAATTGTGGGAACAATACATGCATAATAATGTTCTGGAGGAGTGAGGTTTAAGGGAAGGCAGGAATTTGCAGTTTTTTATAACATTGGCCTGATAGTGACAAAATATATGTGATGTATATTGTATTTAAATGGAAAAATGTTATAGTGGTTTGTTTTCTTTTAGTATGTTTGCTTATGTGTTAAGTGATAATAAAGGTGTTGAAAAGATCAGAAAATAAAGGAGAAGCCTCTAAAAATCTAGGACAGTCCTTCCCATCAGTATGACCTCTTGCCTATTCAAACCCCCCACCCTGGCAATCTCTCCATCTTGCTAAGGCATAATTTTCCCTTGTAGCAGCAGACTGTGGTAGACAAATGAGTTTTAAATGCAATTCAGCAGGAATATCCTTGACAATGCTGAATCCCTTCCCCACTTTTAGGGGTTTCCTACTTGCTCAATGAGCCAAGCCTCCTTGTTTCCTCCCAATCTGCATTAAATGTTTCACATGGAGTAATGGAACTACTGTCTCTGCTAGATGGGCAAAGGCTTTGATTCAAGGATTATTCTCATATTAATGAGTGAAGGATCCTGTAGGCCTGTACCTGACCTTTCCTTTCTAAACATTTATGTCAATAAGTTGAGAGACTGGTGGGATGCTGTTAAAAGTTTGTCACTGAGATTTTCTTTTTTCTGATTGTTTTATTTTTTTCAGTCAGTGGTTCATGGGACTTCAAGACTAATGGATCAGACTTGTCAGTAGGAGCGATGGTAAATAGCTTGGTCTCATAAAGAGGATTACATATCTCTATTACAATGACTAATGTGAGTAGAGCAGGTGAAGTGATTCATTTGAATGTGGGAGGCAAGAGGTTCAGTACTTCTAGACAGACTTTGACGTGGATCTCAGATTCATTTTTTTCAAGCCTTTTGAGTGGGCGTATTTCTACACTGAAGGATGCAACTGGTGCAGAAATCAAGGTCACGTTTTAAGAACGGACAGCTGACAGACAGAAATCTTTTACTCTGCCACTGTATTCTGCTAGTCAGTAACTGCTGATTTTACTGCCTAGGTCGAGATCTAACCCTTAACAACCTAAGCAGGAAATGCTTAACATTTGTGAAGATTTTTATAGATGGAGACCCAACTGTGTTTGCATCTATTTTAAATTTTCTTCGTACCAAAGAACTTGATCATAGCCCTGCGTTCCTGAGTGCCTGCCTTTCCACTCCTAGAAGCCCAATGAAATCCAAATTAAGGAACTGAGTCCTGAAGTGGATTTGCTCTTCCTTGTCACTAAGACTTGGCACCCTCTATAGTCCTTGTGTGAAAGTATGTCCTGCTACTGTATTTTTAATTTAAAAACCTCCAGGATATTTGTATTCCCTCCCCAGCTAACCAGCAGCCTACCTAGCCCCCCCTCTAGTAGCAGTTAAGTTGATCCTCTCTCGCCCTCTCCTATATCCTTGCCCTTAGTATAACACTCACTTCTCGATCACCACATCCCAGCTGCATACTCTTTGCTTGCTCTATCTCTCGTTCTTCCAGACTTGGTCATTAGGTGGCACCCTATTCACTAGATACCCTTATACTCCTTGTTTCCCACTAGAGTCCATGCCTTTCCTGCCATCCTACTAGTCCTAACCCTTTTCTAGTTCTGCATTATATCCATCTCTACTACCTCACTCAGCTATCTAGCGACTTTTCTATCTCTCCCAATCTTCCTATTTTTTTCCTTTTACTTATCTCACAGTACACCATCACTTGCACTGAACATAGTGCCTTTTTGACGTCTCACTGATTGTTTTCTGTGCCTTGGTCCCCTCTCTAGCTCTTCCCATTGTTTCCACATTTATTATAGCTGCATCCCTGCCCATACTGCACTACCCTAGTCTCCTTACTCTTCTTTTTCCTTATTCTCTCTTTCTCTCTCTAACTCCTAGACCTCTCCTCCCTACTGCTTTCACAGCTCTAGTCTATAGCTTCGTAATTTCAAGATCTTGCAATCACTGGTATCCCCTACTGCTCTCTATTAACCCTGGCCACCCCTTCCCCTCTTTTCCCTTCCTCCTTCTATCCATTTCCTGTCTCATATTACAAATATACCCCCCTCAAAGCGTCTCCATCCCTATTATTTTCCCCTTAGGCTGCTGTGCGTGTCACGGGCTGGAAGCAAACGTCCATTGTGAGTACATAGTTGCATTCTTAAGATGGTATTTCGAATGTTTGTTTAGTCTTATGCGACACTCATTTTTGTTGTCTATGAATGTTTTTATTTAACTCGCATTGTTGGTCGCACTTTACTGAACCTGCACCATTAGTTTCTGCTGCTAGACTACCTTTATTTTTACAATTGCGTCACTGGGACCCACGTGGAGTGCTTTTTCAATCGGGCAATAACTAACCAAGTAAACCTTTTTACTTCATTATAGCCAGCTTCTGCTTAGGCATTCCATTGGTGTTTTTTTTTTTGTAAGTCGCTAACTATATTGCTGGTTTATTTGTTCTCTGTTGCTGGCTATTTCAGGCCTATTGTTTTTGTAGTCAACTACAGTGAGTACCTAGCCTGTAACCCTACTACTTGATATCGCGCTTTGCTTAAGCGCTGTGTTCCTAGATTCTGTATGTTTTCCTCAAGTTGGAAACACTATAGCTGGTAAATTTGTTGGCTTATTTCTGACATGTTGATTGGTAGGCAACTACAGTAAGTTAGCGTGTTTATTATAACTCCATCCAAGCAGCATAATTAGCTTTTTCTAGCAACTCGTGCTTGCTTCTTGAATCCCCCTTTGACGCAGCTGCTATATCAGGCTGCATTTGCTGCACCGCTCTTGCTAGCGTCCACGTGGTTCCCAACTATGCAGTGTCTATATTCTTAAGCTGGAAGTAATATTTGCTTATATAACACCTGTAATACTAATGAATATAAGCTGAATTATAACAAAGGTGATACATTTGTGTCTAGCGATAATTCCGCTAGTTTTCTATTTCCCTTTCAGCTCCTACTTTTCTTAAATACAGGCGTTTGTGGCTGAATATTATATTGTTCCTAAGGCTAACATTTGTTGTACCTAAACAGACATATTGCAAATTACTGTTGTTGCTAAAACTAACTTTTATGTTGTACCTAAACAGACATATTGCATAATTACCACTGTTGCTAAGGCTAACTTGTATATTGTACCTAATCAGACATTCTGCACAAAACTGTACTGATTGTGTGTTCTGCTTTGTATTACCCTTCTCTTGTGTGTGTGTTTTACACTTTGGTAACGGGTCTGCCTTTCTACTCTATCTCTAGACTTAGAATATAAGATATTAAGTTGGTTGTCTCTTATTCAACACCTTCTGGCTGCTGAATTTACCTACTTATCTTCTCTCTCCCTCATATTTTTACCAGCCCTGCATTCCTGAGTGCCTGCCTTTCCACTCCTAGAAGCCCAATGGAATCCAAATTAAGGAACTGAGTCCTGAAGTGGATTTGCTCTTCCTTGTCACTAAGACTTGGCACCCTCTATAGTCCTTGTGTGAAAGTATGTCCTGCTAATGTATTTTTAATTTAAAAACCTCCAGGATATTTGTCTTCCCTCCCCAGCTAACCAACAGCCTACCTAGCCCCCCCTCTAGTAGCAGTTAAGTTGATCCTCTCTCACCCTCTCCTATATCCTTGCCCTTAGTATAACACTCACTTCTCGATCACCACATCCCAGCTGCGAACTCTTTACTTGCTCTATCTCTCGTTCTTCCAGACTTGGTCACTAGGTGGCGCCCTGTTCACTAGATACCCTTATACTCCTTTTTTTCCACTAGAGTCCATGCCTTTCCTGCCATCCTACTAGTCCTAACCCTTTTCTAGTTCTGCATTATATCCATCTCTACTACCTCACTCAGCTATCTAGCGACTTTTCTATCTCTCCCAATCTTCCTATTTTTTCCTTTTACTTATCTCACAGTACACCATCACTTGCACTGAACATAGTGCCTTTTTCACATCTCACTGATTGTTTTCTGTGCCCTCTCTAGCTCTTCCCCCTCCGTTCGCCCTACGGGCAAACTCCGCTCCCCTACCCTACCTCCAATTCCCACCCACCCCCAGTTACCTTAAACTTATACATCCTCAGCCACACCCCAATTTACTCACAACCTATCACAACTCTAGCCTCATTCACACCTACAAACTCCCAACTCCCTTCTTACTAGCACACCCAATTCCATACCATTAAAGCACTACTAATTTCAAACCTTGCATAGCTCTCCAAACTAAACATGCCCCTGACTATTTAACCACTTTTCTTACTCCTACTTCTTAACATTCTACTTTTATACTATACACTTACATCCTATGAACACTACACCCTTAGCAGATCCCTTAGCTTACATAAACACACAAGCTCTGTCCTTCCTCTAGCCAAACAAACCTATATTAACCTCCTGGCATCTTACCCCTACCTTCCCCCTCACTACCACAGGATACTCCTCAACAAGTACCACACTACTAGAAAGTTCTACCTAATACCCTTCAAACAATCAAAATTACTATCACTCCCTCTATCACTCTTATTGTCACATGGAGACATTCACCCCAACCCTGGCCCACACAATTCACTCCTCCACACCCTCTCAAACCAAGCTACAAACAACGTGCACTCTCCTTTCTCTTCTAACTCCCTGTCAATAGCACACCTAAATATTCGTAGCATTAACAATAAAATTACACAACTCCATGCTTTAATTGACTTCTACTCATTTGATATCCTCTGTCTTACTGAGACCTGGCTTAAACCAGGTACCAAAGACAATGAAATTATTCCACCTGGCTATAGCATTTTAAGGAAAGATCGTCTGAACAAAAAGGGTGGGGGAGTTGCCTTACTTTATAAATCTGAACTCCAAGTGACCTCAATTGACTCCCAGCCTCCATCCCTTGCCAATGCTGAAATACTCTGTAGCAAATTCCAAGTAAATAAAACCAAAGCCTTATACATAATATGTTCCTATATCCCTCCTGGTAACAACCTAAATACACTTGAAAACATACTTAGCTGGCTCTCATGTCACTTCCCCCAAGAAACTATCATCTTAGGAGACTTTAATATTGATTGGAACTCCTGCATATCCCCAAAATCCACCCATCACCTCAACCTCTTTAGTTTTCAACAAACCATAAACTCCCCAACTAGGGTTCACAAATCTACCAATAAACAAGCTATCCTGGACTGGATATTGGTCAACAATAATCCCCTCTCATATAATACTGGAATACTCCCAGACAATATCAGCGACCATCTTCTTACCTACATCACAAAACAAAAAAACAACAATCTCAAGCAAACTATCTTTCGTACTATACGTAACAAAAAAAATTCAACCTTCCATCTTTCCTTAATGAACTTCATGTATGTAACTGGTCAGCTCTAAAACACCTTCCACTTGATGAAGCAGTTACCCATTTTAATAATACATTCCTCCGAATTCTTGAACGTCATGCCCCCTCACGCTTAATTAGAACAGGATCCAAAGCTGCCCCTTGGCTTTCTAAAGAAACCAAGAAAACAATGCTATTAAGGAATAAACTATGGGCAAAATGGAGATCCACTGAAAACCCAACTGACCATCAAAACTTCAAACACCTCAAAAATACTACAAAAAAACTCACCCACCTTGATAAAAAAAATATTATCTTCAATATCAACAAAATCATTACCATAACCCCAACAATTTCTAGTCAGGAATCAATAAACTGCTCCACCCAGGGAATACCAAAACACCTACTCCAGCTAACTTAGCTCAGTTCCCCCCACAATACTATAGCCAATACATTCAACAACTTCTTCTCAGAAACAGTCACCACTCTAGCAAAGACCATGACTCCCCCCCTTCTAAAACCCTCCCTGAAAAATTACACCCCCACTTTAAAATTTAATACAGTCTCCACAACCCATATACGTAAGTTACTCTCAAAACTTAAACCATGCACTCCCTCAGCCGACACACTACCAGCTGAATATCTACAACTAGCAGCAGCAGAAGTAGCATACCCAGTCTCTATCTTAATTAACAGAACCATAACCGAATCTACAATTCCTTCCCTCTGGAAAGTCTCCCATATCATTCCCCTGCATAAAGGAGGTACCTCAAATGAACTTTCTAATTTCCGTCCTATAGCCTTACTATCACCTCTATCTAAAATCATGGAACGCTGTATACACCAACAACTTTTACGCCATCTTTTACAAAATATCCTACTTGCTGACTCCCAACATGGTTTCCGACCTTTCCATAGCACCTCCATTGCACTTCTCTCCTTCACAGATACCATCAACAAAAATCACAATAACAACCTATTTTCCTCTGCTGTATTTCTTGACCTCTCTAAAGCCTTCGATATGGTTAACCATCAACTTTTACTTGACACTCTGACATCATTCTCACTTGACTCTTCAGCTCTTCACTGGTTCAACTCATATTTGAAAGATAGGAAACAAGCTGTCCTTTGGGACAGTCATCTATCCTCTCTGCTCCCAATCACTATCGGTGTCCCTCAAGGATCCATCTTAGGTCCCCTCCTCTTCTCCATATTTATAAACAACCTGTCTACTTCACTCCTAACATCCACTTGTAGTCAGTATGCAGATGATTCAACTATCATCTGTTCTGCTCCATCTCCAGCTGTACTTCATTCTTCAACCCAAAAAATCTTTTCAGCAGCTGAAAAATGGTTCCAAAGTATCTGTCTCCTCCTCAACCCCCCAAAAAAACAAACTATTACTCTTCTCCCCAACCCCTAAGTCTATCCCTCTTTCCTTTTCTATTGTATCTAACAATGGCACTATCATATCACCTGATTCTTCTACTAAACTTCTAGGCTTTACAATTGATAATCAACTTAACTTTGATTACCACATTGACCTAACCATCAAAATAGTTAATAAAAAGATAGGTGCCCTCTATAGACTCAAGCCCTTTCTTACTCCTACCACCAGGGTGTCCCTTGCCCAAACACATCTCATCTCTACGTTATTGTACACCTCTCCATCTCTTATAAACCTGTCAAAATCTAACCTTCAAAAACTTGCCACAGCCTACCATAGCATTGCCTCAGGCTCCCCTTTTCGAACCCATCATTGTGTTAATCTCAAAAAGCTCGGTTGGCTAGAGCTACAAAATCTTATTCTCCTACATCAACTAGTTATTACCTTTAAAATACTCCATTACCCTACCAATACACCCATACTTAATAACCTTATTGCCCCTTACAAGAATCTTAGTTCACTTCGATCAGCTAAACTACTAGTTGCATCTCTCAAATCTCACAATAAAGCTGGTGACTCCTTGTTCACAAATGTTGTTGGCTCACACTGGAATAAACTTCCCATAGAACTGACCACTCTAGGAATCAGCACAACTTTTCAAGAAATGACTAAGGAACTATTTCAAATCTCACTGGCTTTGTCCTTGCTCTAATCCTGACTGACCTCAGCATCTTACTCTCCTTACAGCTCTTTACTCTACTCCTCTACTTGTCACTATCCTATCACTAGTGCTACCCCCCTCTGTAGCTCTCCTTGAATTTCACTTCCTTTTTTAATTTCCATTAGCACCTTCTGCTCTTTCTACTTGACATATTACTACAACCAGTCTTATATCCTTTCTATTTAAACCTATATCCTGCTACATATGGAACTACTCTGTTTCTTAAAAATAGTACCCTAGCACTAAAAGTGTTATCATTATTGTAAATACTGTATATATGACTATTAGACTTAGGGATGAGTCACTATTTTCTCTCCTTCAACATTAGTATGATTGCATGGTTAAGATTATAGAACTAGGAATCCTCACTGTTTTGACTATATTCTATTGTATTTGCTTCTATACTATTACTAAGCTATTTTAGCTCTCTTACATGCCTATAATACTGTATCCTATTGTGCTTTTTTTTGATGTACCTTGTTATGTTATGTTTGTACTAGTACATAGCGGAGCTTTTCTCCTCGGGCCTCTGCTGAAAATGGACATATATCCAGCCAGACTAGCCCGGTCAACAAATGTAAAATAAAATAAATAAATAAAATGTTCAAAATGCTTTCCTTTCAGTCCATTTTACCTGTTTTCCTTTCTCTAGCTTCCATGGTAAAACTAGTCTTAAAGGATGTTTAGCATGAGATTCCCATTTACAAGCAGTTCCAATGCATTTTAAGATATTCTGCATCTGGCTTACATTATTAGCCCTCCACCTTAATCCTTCAACTCTCTGCTGCCTTCAAGGCATTCACATTTTCCATATTTGGGTGACTGTCTAACTTTGCAGACTTTTTTAGCTGACAAGAGTCTTTACCAGCTGTTCAGAATCCACTAATCAGTCTGGGTTTTCGAATAAGCTTTCAAATATCTTCTTTCAGCCCTTCTTACAGAATTATATTTCTGGGATGGCTGCTAGATTTGGCCTTGGGAAGAGCATTTCTTCCTAAAGATAATGTAGAGATGTTTCAGCTGTTCTTCCTGAGTTTTCTAAACCAGAGTCAGGCATCTGCAAGGACATTTTTCAGAATTTGATGTTCTTGGCTTTGATGATGGTCATGCTTCCCCTGGCCAGTCTCTGCATGAGAAAAATCCAGTGGTATATCAGGTCAGTCTGGACTCAGCATTGTCACCCTTTTATCTTTTCAGATCCCCATTTTAGAATACATGAAAGGGGAGTTTTTCTGATCTCTTGCAGTCCAGGTCTCCTATTCTTCCTTCTGACCCTTCTCCAATTTGTCATTGTAGATGCATCAGACCTGATGTGGGGAGCAGTTTCTAAATGGGTGAAGATGCAAGCTGTATGGGGAATCTACATAACAGACAGAAGTACATAAATGTCAGAGAGACAGCAGTGATCAATACTTTGAAATATGTAAATCATCTCTTGTCCTCTGGACTGCTGCAGGTTTACAGAGATAGCACAGTGGTGATGTACATGAAGAAAGTGATACCAGATCGTACTCTCTTTTCAGACTTGCAGTGATTGGCCCGAAGATAGCAACTCGGCTCTGTTTGACTCTGCAGGCTTTATACATTCTGTCTGACCTAAACTTAGTTTACAAACAAGCTAGGCAGGTCCAGGGCAGACCCTCACAAATGGAAACTTTGTCCTGGGGTCTTCCAAGAATTATCCAGCTGTGTGGAACATCTCAGGTAGATTTGACTCCTGTCAGAACAGACAAAGAAATTCTGCTCCAGAATTCCTTGCAAACAGACCCGGGAGACAAGATGTCCTTTCATTTGCATGGAGAGGAATAGTCATGTATGCTTTTTCACCCTTTTCACTGATATCCAGAGCTTTTCAGAAGAACTCCCCAGAAATAGTTTTGGTGACTCCCTTTTGGCCCAGACAACAGTGGTTCTCTCTTATTTTCTATTTGGCCAATGACAATAACTACAGGCTTTTCCAAAGATTGGATTTGCTCATACAAGACAAGGGATGCACCCCAACCTGAAAAATCTTCAGTTAGCTGCCTGGTTGATAGAATCTTTTTTAACAAGAAACATCTGTATTAAATTATCACGTATGACATAAGGCAAATCTAACATTTATATAAATGAAAACAAACCACATTGACAATTGCAGTTGCAAACATTATACATTACAAACCACAATGACACAATTATAGTTGGCAACATTATACATCACTTATAATCTATCCAGTCATTGTCAGTCAAACATTGCATAGCTCATTCAAATTCTGCCTTCCTTAAAACCTCATTCCTCCTGTGCATGTATTATTTCCACAATTCCCATTTTTTTCTTATGTAATTTGCTCCTACCCTTTTCTAAAGATCCCAATTCCAGTTATTTTATCCATGTTATATTCGCTACTCCTAGTAAAGTTGGTTTAAACTCTAATTTCTATTTTCTAGCAATTGCTTTTTTGGCAGCCACCGTAATTAGACTCAGAAAGGCCTTATGTGTCTAAATAATTTTGACTCTGTATCCTAGCTTAAAAAATAATTTCTTTAGTTACACCAATTTACTCACACAGTATCTCTGACAAAGCAGTCTCTGCAGGGAATCTCTAAAGTCTGCTAACATATTACACTCCCATAAAATATGTTCCCAGTTGCATCTTTTTTCCCCCATCACACCTCCAGCATTTGCTGTCTACCTGAGGGAAAATTTTTTGGAGTCTACTTAGGGTATAAAAATACTTATGTAAACACTTCCATGCAACGATCCTAAATCTTCTACACCTTGTTGCTTTTTTGAGTGACATACATATATCCCCAATTGTTTCTTTGTGAATTGCTTATCCAATATCTCTTCCCAATCCTTTCTAACCTCCTCTGATTGATTCTTATAGTTACTATGCAATACTTTATATACAGTGCTAATTATTCCTTTTTTAATGGCAGCTTCTGTTCTAAATTCTACTAAAAAACTACCAGCACTAGTCTTTCTTTTAGGACTCCCCATTTCTTTCTGTTTGCCTATACTCTGATATCAGTCCTTGATAGGAAAGGCAATGACCTGCAGTCCAAATAATCTCTCGGCATATTCCCATTCTATTACCTTTCCGCTCTCTAGTTATTTGCTCCCAATACCTTGGTTCCTTTGCCAGTTTTCTCCAATAAATTCCAGTTCCCTCTTGCCTATTGTCTGCATCCCTAATTGCAGTCATCTCTAGCGGTAGAATCTCCTTTCTCCATTTCCATGTTGCCTTATTTCTTAGAATACATTCTGCTACTTTATGAATATAATATTCTGTATGATTATTGTTATTCTCCTTAAGTGTTTGCATACAAATTCCCAGTATCTCCCCTTGTCATCATTATCCCTTTTAACTTTGAATTATATTTTTTTTGCTTGTGCTCTGTATAGGAGCCTTAACTGTGTTGCTCTGAAATACCCCATTCAAATTGGGTAATCCCAGTCTGCCTTGTTCTAGTGAAAGAATCCACTTATCCCACTTGACTCTTGCCCTTTACCCCTTCCAGATAAAATCCTTCAGCTCTTTATTTAATATTATCCATAACTTCTCTGGTTGATAAAAATATGCCTGACCTGTGTACAAGACTAAAGGGACTAAAAACAGCTTGCATCTTACTATAGATATCCATGTAACAGAGCTTCCATTTTCTCATTTTATGTATCTTGCCACACCATAATCATTTTTAATCCATACTACTAAATATTTAATTTTATCAGTTCTCCATAAATATGGATATTGCTGAACCAATTTGTGTGTGGGTACATAATTTGCCACCATTGCCTTTGTTTTAGCTTCATTCATTTTGTAGCCCAAAAATATTTGAAACTGTCTCAAAAATGTTCCATGACACCATAATGTCCCTTTCGGGTTTTGGCAGATATAATGTCAGCAAACAGAGCCAACGTTTCTTAACTACCATACCAATTATATCCTTTAATTTCTGAGTCCCTTATTTTCTTTGCCAGCGGCTCTAAACATAATGAAAATAAAGGGGAGAGAGGACACCCTTGCCTGGTTCCTCTACTCAGGCACAAATTATGAGATGACCTCACCCACTTTAATTTTCATCTCCAATCCTTCATATATATCCTCCTAATCAACCTTATAATTTTATCAATGAATGCAAATGTTTACATTGCCCTGCTTATAAAGTTCCAGCTTATTTTGTCAAATGCTTTCTCTGTATCAAGACCTACCAACAGCAGTGGTATTTTCTTACATTCTGCTTCCCTTCAAGACCTTTATCATTTTTTTCCTCCTAGCATTCAAACTTCCACAGGAATACCATCTATTCCTGGGAAATTACCTGTAGATTGGTTATACATCATTTTTTATCTCATCTTCTCCTATAGATTCATAGGTTTCTAGGCTAGCAGCCCTAGAGCCTTTACAAGCCTGTTAATCCCAAGTATCCTAATTTGTTCTTTTTTGGGTAGTTCACAGAATGGATTTATGAACAGAGTGGGTCTGTGATCAACACTGGCTACCCCTGTCCATGAGGGACATGGGTGTCACCCCAGGGGAGAATTTGTGGTCTCCCATCCAATTAACTAGGTTGGATTTGAATAGGGTCAGTGAGTAGCTCTGTTTTACATGAATAGGGAGTCTATTCCAGAGAAGCAGCAGTCTCTGGGAGACATATCTGTCTCTGCAGCATGATCTGTGAATGTCAAAGCAAGGTTGAGATCTCTAGAGCAAGTGACTCTTGAGCCATTTGACTTGTGGACTTGCAGCATTTCCATTAGAGCAGGGTTGGAGATTGCCCTATAGGCCAGGCACAAGTCACCTCACAGCAGCCTATAAGATACAGAGTAAAGTGATGGGGCTTTCAGCCTGTCCACTTAGATCATGGTTTGGAGCCCCTGTATTTTCTTAGTGCGAAAATTCTGAGGTTTCTTCAGCTGCTGCAGGTGTCTGGTGAGGTACATGCAAAAGGGTGCATTATGGTCTGATGACAGTTGAGTACAGTAGAGTTGTAACATCCCTTGACCTGGATGCTATGCCTTTGCTTATGAGGTGTGCTACATAGAAGGCATTCCTTACAACCATGGAAACTTGGTGGTCAAAGTTCAGATTGCTATCAACCTGTGCTCCCAAGTCTCGGACCAGTGGGTTGGAACTCAGTTCCATCCTAACTAGTCTATCCTATTAGTAATTGAGCATCATCTACATCTAACACTGGCATATTTCATTCTTCCATAAACATTTCCATGTGTACCTTTTCTTGATTTCCATATTTCTCTGCTTTATACAGATTTTCATAAAATTTCCAAAATATTTCTAGTACCACTACAGGATCTCTGGTTATCTTCCTTGTTATAGGTTCCCTAAGCTTTGTGACAACCCTATCTACTTTATGTTGCCTGAGTCGTGCTAAAAGTTTTTGTGCTCTGGAGTTATCAAAACACAGTTGCTTAATAGCAGTCTTTCTTAGTTCATGAGTGTTACTGGTGTAATCCCGTACAGGTGGAGGTTGGATTACATCAAGGATCAGCTCTGAACCCTTTCGTATTTGCAATGGTGATGGACAGGTTGACAGACAAGATCAGACAGGAGTCCCCGTGGACTATGATGTTTGCAGATGACATTGTGATCTGTAGTGAGAGTAGGGAACAAGTGGAGGAGACCCTGGAGAGGTGGAGATATGCTCTAGAGAGAAGAGGAATGAAGGTCAGCAGGACTAAGACAGAATGTATGTGTGTGAGTGAGAGGGAGGACAGAGGAATGGTGAGGATGCAGGGAATAGAGGTGGTGAAGGTGGATGAGTTTAAATACTTGGGATCAACAGTTCAGAGTAATGAGTGTGAAAGAAAGGTGAAGAGAGTACAGGCAGGATGGAATGTGTGGAGAAAAGTGTCAGGAGTGATTTGTGACAGACTAGTACCAGTAAGAGTGAAAGGGAAGGTCTACAAGAGGGTAGTGAGACCAGCTATGTTATATGGGTTGGAGACCGTGGCATTGACAAAAAGGCAGGAGTCAGTGCTGGATGTGGCAGAGTTAAAGATGTTAAGATTTGCACTGGGTGTGACGAGGGTGGACAGGGTTAGGAATAAGTAAATTAGAGAGTCAGCCCAGGTTGGAAGGTTTAGAGACAATGCCAGAGAGGCAAGATTACATTGGTTTGGACGTGCTGAGGAGGGATGCAGAGTATATTGGGAAAAAGATGCTAAGGATGAAGCTGCCAGGTAACAAGAAAAGAGGAAGGCCTAAGATGTGCTGAGGAGGGATGCAGAGTATATTGGGAAAAAGATGCTAAGGATGAAGCTGCCAGGTAACAAGAAAAGAGGAAGGCCTAAGATAAGGTTCATGGATGTGGTGAGAGAGGACATGCAGGTGGTTGGTGTGACAGAGCAAGATGCAGAGGACAGGAAGAAATGGAAACAGATGATCCGCTGTGGTGACCCCTAACGGGAGCAGCCGAAAGAAGAAGTGTTGTAATCCCTGATTTTTTGTTTAGCATTTTGCAATTGTTCCTCCATGTTCTGTGAGATTCCCTCTATTCTGCAATACTTTAACCTTTGACAATCCCTCTAAATAATTCTTGTTACTTTTTAACCATTATCTTTCTTTTATTTCCACCCTATTTTTCAACTCCACTTTAATTTTAATGCATTCCCAAGCTATATTTTCAGAAGAAATTTCTATGTTCCCTAATAACTCCGGAATAATTTCCACTACCTATTTCTTAAATTCCTCTCTTTTTAACAGAGAGATAGGAAAGCACCAGTGTCTTATTTTTATTTCATTACACTGCATTTTTATTTTAGTTATTATTGGTGCATGATCTAAAATAGTTATTGGGTGTGTATCAAAACCTTCAATTAAATGTCCATGCTCCTGTGAAATATAAGATCTAATGTTGTTAATCTTCCCATTCATCACTGATGAGTTATCGGTTCCGTCCTCGGAACCGAGTCGGCCTTGTAGCAAGCTCGGGTTAGCCAAAAAAACTCTCGAGCTAAGTCTCTACCCAGAATGCCTCTCTCCCTGTTACCCCAGATCTCATTTGCCACATAGCAGTAAAAACTGTAGCAGAGTAAGAACCACACTGAATCACAAAAAATTAAGTAAGCACTTTCATTTACTTGTATTAGCAAACTTCATCAGACAAATCAAAAACGTTACAAATCTTATATAAGCTTTCTAATTATGACATCACACTCATTTAAGAAAACCAAGCCTCATAGCAGTAAAGTCGCGTTTTAGAAGAGCTCTTAGATAAGTACATTTTATTAAAAATATAGAGCTATAATCTATATTTTCTCTCTCTTTCCTTCGATAAATAGTTACTCTACCCACTTATCTTTACTGTCAGTATCTTCTAAAGTGCCATCATTGGTAAGGCCCTTTTTCCCTGAGTTTTTCCCCTCTTCCATTTACTTTTAACTCTTAACAATAATAAGAGTGGATTCCAAGGGACACTTGGACATTTTTCTTTCTTGGGCTTGTTCTTTTTCTTGTAATATTTTCCCTGTCAGGATGTCAAAAAAAAAGAAGGGGGGGGGGGAGAAGATGAAGGGAATGCCAGGATTTAAACTGTATTTTTATGTAAATGTAAATGACCTAATCATGACTTATTTTACGATTATGTGTACTGTTTGGGTGTGTCACATCTCTCTATACATCCTCCGATGCAACATCTCTCTGTGTTTTTTTTTCAACCAGTGCCCTCTTCGTGTGTATGAAATAAATACTGAAAGGAGTACTAAGGTCTTCCTTTTTCAGCAGCCTTTTTTCTGTTACGGGGGTCTCAACCCCTCCTATTAAAAGCGAAGAGGTTCCACTCAGACTCTTTTCACCATCGGGTGATAAGGACAAACCATTTCGGTTCCAGTATATACCTCAGCTCCGAGTCTCTTGACACCGAGCGTGTTGAAACCTTTGGAACCATTGCCAGCTTCAGTACAGATATAGCCCTTGGAACCGATCATCCAACGTACTACCACCTTGGTTCCAGTAGCTGCCGGGGCTCTGAGCTTTTCCTTGGCACTGAGCATGTTGAAACCTTCAGAACCATTGCAGGCTTTGGCACAGATACAACATTTGGAATTGATCATCCAGCTCACTATCACTTTGGTTCCAGTAGCTACCTTGGCTCTGAGCCTCTCCCTCAGCACCAAGCATGTTGATACCTTTGGAACCGATCATTCAGCTCACTATCAGTTTGGTTCCAGTAACTACCTTGGCTCGGAGCCTCTCCCTTGGCACCGAGCATATTGAGGTGCTTGGAACCATTGCCAGCTTAGGCACAGATAAACCCTTTGGATCCAATCATTCAGCTCACTAACATTTGGTTTCAGTAGCCACCTCAGCTCCGAGTCTCCCCTCGGTATCGAGCATGTTGAAATCTTTAGAACCATTTCCAGTTAGGCACAGATACACTCTTTGGAACTGATCATTCAGCTCACTAACATTTGGTTCCAGTAGCCACCGTGGCTACGAGTCTCCCCTCAGCACCGAGCATGTTGAAACCTTTGGAACTATTGCTAGCTTTGGCACAGATGCAGCCTTTGGAACCGATCATCGAGCGCCATCCAACTTTTATTTGTTTTTCGTAACGCCTTTAACACCAGTTTTAATGCTAGAAACTTCGGTACCATCAGTCTTGACACCATGGACCCAATATCCTTATTCTATAGACCCATCCCTAGGTCATGTATACAGGACATGAGACACCCCGATTTCCCTTCTACAACATGTGGTGCACCCTGTGGACCAGCTTTTGGCAGCCAGGAAGTTATCCACTCCTTCCAAGATCCATTCGGATCTGAAGTCTCCTGCTATGACACACTTTTGGCACCCATTACCTCGGCACCAATACACCTTCTTTCTTTGGTTCCAATATCATCCTTCAGTCCACCATCCTTGCGGAGTCAACCCCTTCTCAATCTGGAGACTGGAGGACAGCGCTTCGGGATGAGGCACAGAACCCTTTCTCCTCCTTTCTGCCCTCGATACGTGGAGTCCTTGGCCGAAGACATGGATTATGTTCTTAGGGAGGGTCCCCCTCGGTCACCTTCTTCGGAAAACCTGGAAGCAGCAGGTGGTTAGGAACCCATCAACCCTTCATCCAAGGGGCCCCTGTTTCTACAGGCTTTTTCACGCCAGCTCATCATGGCTGAGTGCATGAAAGAGCCCTCACACCTTTGACACTATTCCCTGTAGACTGGACAAATACTTTTCCCCTGTGGACAGTCAGCTTTGGCCCTAAGGGTTACCAGTTGATGCTATGGCACTGACAGTGGCCACTAAGAAGGACGTGGCTGAAGGAAAATCCCACTGTTATCCGCCCAACAGGGAGTCCTGGGTGGTAGCCAGACTGGGAAAGCGGGCTTTCCTACACAGATGTTTACTGTACAATCAATTAACTATTTGGCAGTTGTCACTAGGCTCCAGAGGGACCTGATAACAGAGCTATCTGAATCACTCTTGGGACTGTTATCTGATGAGGTCAGAGACAAGTGGACTTTGCGTTTCACAACCCTGGAATCAATACCCAACCCGCTCATGAGGTTGAACCCACATCCGACCGAAGGATTGGCTGGGGCAGTAGATTTGGACTTTGTCATGACCTGTCGTGCCTGTGTGTGCATTTGTGACTTTGCAAACTCCTTCAATTCTTCTTTGAATACCTCCATTAAAGCATCATCCCTTTTCGGTTCCAAAGCAAAGGACATAGGTGCTAACTAGACGGAACACTATGTCTGCTGTAGGCGTACATCCTTAAAGAATCACAGGAGTGGAAAATCAGGATACAAAATCTTAGTCCTTTCATGCCCCTCATGGCGAAGGTACCTCCAAGGACAAAGGTGGTAATTATGGAAGACACCATTACTCAGGCAGAAGGGGTCACCATAATCAAGGCTGTAGGGACCCCCTCTCCAGACAACCTTATCAGCGTTCTTGAGGAGCATTCCGATCCTTTTCCTCCAGAAGTGATCAGGTATTTTTTCTCCCTGCACCAAGCAGCCTGGCTCTCTTTTGCCAACATTGGCTGCAGACTATCATCACCAGAGCTTACTTCATTCCCTATTTTTCTTCTTAAAAAAATAAATAAGTAATAATAAATATATATATATATATATATATATATATATATACATACATACACATACATACATACATACATAGGGTTATCCAACCTGTTCCATCAGACCAGCACAGATCTGGATTCTAATCAAAATTCTTTTTGGTGCCTAAAAAGACAGAGGACTGGAGACCTATTCTGGGTCTCAGCAGTTCAAACAACTTGTCAACCAAACTGAAATTCCGAATGGTCACGGTTCAGCCCATTCTCCCCTTTTTTGGGATGAGACAATTGGATGTGTTCAATACATCTTCCTGATATGTATTACCATATCAAGATGGATAAATGCCCCAGAGGTCTACTCCTTTTCCTTCTAAGGGCTAGTCACTATCTTTCATGCACTGCCTTCCGGCCTCACTACAACCCCAGCGTGCTCACAGAATGCATTGCAGTGGTCACAAATCACTTGAATCTGCAAGGACTCTGGAAGTTTCCATATTCAGACAACTGGTTCCTCACCCCTCCCCCAAGCCTCCCAGTAACTGCATTGCTTCATACTCTCTCTCTTGCATGACTCTTTGGAATTATAATACATTGGGAAGAGTCAAAGCTCACTCCTACACAACAGATAGTCATTGGAGCTGTTTTCAACACCCAGTCTTGTCTAGTATCGCTCCCAAATATCAGGCTACAGCGTCTCACACTCCAGCTCTGGGTGATACTCTAACAAACAGTCTCAGCCGGGGAAGTACTTCATACCCTTGTTTCAGTGGCAGCTTCGATCCCTTTCATGCTTCTAGTGAAGCTACATACGCGGATCCTGTCGTTGCTCCTTCTTTGCAATGCTTCCTCAACTATCACTCTCTCTATTATCAGATTCCAATATCCAACTCTTGCAAACATGGCTTCTTAGGTGGATGACGCCAAATGCAGCGCTTTAGAGTCACCCATTGTAACCTCTTCAGTCCGCAACCATGGTGACCATAGATGCTTCCCTGATCAGGTGGGGAGCCATTCTCAGGAAAAGACAGTCTAAGGCACATGGTATTCCTCAGAAGACCACCTGCATATCAGTGTTCTGGATCAAAGAGCAGTGCTGTTAGCATTGCAGACCTTACATCTGGCTCTCCCCTCTGGGACTTATTGAAATTCAGTCAAGACAATTTGTCAGTGGTATGGTATTTCCACAAGCAAGGTGTAGTAACCTTGTTCTACCTTATGAGGCAACACCAATGAGTTTTTTGGTTATCAGCGATAGCTTCCAACTGTTTCTGATATCGCACATCCCGGGGAGTTCCATCGCAATTACGGACATCTGAGCAGAAGCTTTCTACAGCCTCATGAATGGTACCTCAACCCCGAGGTGGTGACTGAAATATTCAGCCACCAGGGCCAACCTTGCTGCAATCTCTTTGGCTCTCTTTCTAACAATGAGTGTAACATCGGTTGAAATGTAAAGTAATTCACAGACCTCCCTTCTGGCCTCAACAAGTGTGGTCCTTCCTTTCTTCAGCCCAGCCTGGTATAGCTGCCTTGGACACTAACTTCCCCTCCAGATTAGGTAGCTCATCCCCTCTCATGCCTTCCGTTTATGCAAAGCCTTCCTTAAAGGAATTTCCTCATATCAGGCCATCTTTCAGATAACTTCTAGAGCCTTGGACCCTTACTCTAGTCCTTCACTCCTTGACACAAAACCCGATTGAACCAGCCGTGAAACGTGGCATAAAGTTTTAGTTTTGGAAATGTTTATTTTTGATAGCCTTCATGTCTGCCAGAAGAATCTCAGACTTGCAGACCTTGTGTATAAAGCATTCTACTTGGTTTTCATAAAGACAGAGTATCATATCGGACACATCCATCCTTTCTCCTCTTAAGTTATTTCTGATTCTTCCCGGGAACCAGGTTTGCCTTCACTCCTTAGATGTACACAGGCAACTGAGTTTTTACATAGATGGGGCTAAAGTTTTTCTTAAGTCTGAACGAAGGAAGAATCCATCCTTTCTCCCCTAAGTGATCTCTGATATTTTTCCTTTAACCAGAATCGCCTTCACTCCTTAGATGTACACAGGCAACCGACTTTTACCTAGACAGGACTAAATCTATACGCAAGTCAGACCAACTTTTCATTTCCTTTTCTAGCCCAAGGAAGGGATTTGCTGTATCAAAGGTCACCTTATCAAAATGGCTCAGAGACTGTATTTCCTTTCTTACTCAAATACAAATGAGCCTGGACCTCATAATATCAAAGCATATTCAACTACAGCTATAGCAACCTCTGTAGCTTTCCACTCCAGAGCCTCTATGGACGACATCTGCGCAGCAGCCATTTGGGATAAACCACACACCTTCATCAAACATTATAAGTTGAATATGGTCTCCAGGGGAAGAGCTGCCTTTGGTTCAATTGTGCTCAGGAATATTCTTTCATAAGGGCCACCCAGGTTCCTCAAGGTAGCTTGGGATTTTGTCCCATCAGTGATGAATGGGAAGAAGATTAACAACATTATATAAAGAAGTTATGTCTTACCATAATGTCTCCAGAGGAAGAGCTGCCTTTGGTTCAATGGTGCTTAGGAATATTCTTCCATAAGGGCCACCCAGGTTCCTCAAGGTAGCTTGGGATTCTGTCCCATCAGTGATGAATGGGAAGAAGATTAACAACATTATATAAAGAAGTTATGTCTTACCATAACGTTCCATTCATGTTGTTGATCTTCCATTCATCACTTCCCATCCTCCGTCCCCCTCCAAAGGCTCCTGGGGGATGCTTTGGGTTTATGTGGTACCTTAGGTTATTTGTGCAGAAGTGGCCTGCATTTTACTTACTTTTCTCTAGCAAATTCGATCTGAGGTAACAGGGAGAGGGGCATTCTGGGTAGAGACTTAGCTCAAGAGTGTTTTGGGCTAATGCGAGCTTGCTACAAGGCCAACTTGGTTCCGAGGACGGAACCGATAACCCATCAGTGATGATTGGAAGAAGATCAACAACATAGATGGAACGTTATGGTAAGACATAACTTCTTTTTCTGTCTAGCCTAGCCCAGTTTTTGTACCTTGGGAGATAATATATAAATTCACTCTGAACTCCTACTGCTGAATTCACATCTTCCATGCCAAATATTTTCATAAATTTCTTCAAATGTTTTGCAATATATTTTTCCCTTCTAGGCCCACTAGATACATCCTCACTGCTGCAAATCAAATTCCAGATCCCATCTGTAAGTAATATTCCTTGCTTAAAGCTGATTATTTCTCCAGAATGTTCTTGCGCTCCATTATACCAGTTTTAGGTGGACTATAAATACATGCCAGTGTAATCCTCCTGCCTTGCCAGTAGCCCTTTGGTTCTACAAATCTACCATTATTATCTTTTTCCCTCTTCTATCACTATGGGAACTCCTCTTGCAATTAATACAAGTACTCTCATTTTCTTTTGTCTCAGATATTCTTCTGAATTACCATCCTGAAAAAACTTTCTTTTATCAAATGTACATGCTCAGTTCTCTTCAAATTTGTCTCCTGTAGCATAGCTATTTGCGCTCTACATTTTTAATATAGTTCACTACTCTTTGTATATGTATCTGTGAAACCATTTACATTTAAAGATACTACATAAAGTGTTGTTATTATTCCCACCTGTTGTGTGTAACACCTTTTTTAAATGTCTAGTTTCAGCTTTTGTGTTACATGCATACACTAATGTTTGGCAGGTTGATCTTTTATACAGTTGTTTCATGTCATATTCATTTGAACCTATGTCACATCTTACAAAACTCTCTGTTTTAGTGAAAACCCTCAAAAAAATAACATCCCAGAATACCCCTAAAACCTATTAATTTAGCACTAACACACAAAACTATGTACATCTTCAGATATGAGGTGGAGTTTGTAGCTAAACTTGGAAGATGTGTTGTGTAATTAGTTTTTGTACTTTAATCTTGGGTAATTTTATCTTACAGTGTTATCTGTTATTGAATGTAAAAGTTAGAAATATAATTTATCTTTTCTATAGTATCCAGAACAGACTTGGGTCACAGAGTACAGTATCCCACTATGTTTTTTTCTGCATTATTTACTGCATCAGTTTCTACCAGTTAAACCTAGAAATGATGATTTATTTAGGACTGAAGCTGATTGTAGTTTTAGTTTGAAGATTATAGTATCATGATTCATGTCAACTGCATAATCTTTCATTATATAAAATTACATCATTTTAAAGAATACATTTGTTTTTCCAAACTTATTTGACTGAAAGTTTTGTTTATTTCATACACACACACTGCATACTTTCAATATCTCATATAAAGTTCCATCATAAGCACTGCCACATGTTCAGTCATAGAGTGAGTGAATTTCTCTATATGACAAATTTAGATCTGTATAATATTTTAAATGATTTTTTAACAGCACTGCCAGCTGCATGCAAGTTTCTTTTTAAACTTGGTTTGTGAGAACTAAGATGATGTCATTTTAGACTGTGTGTAATAGCTTCACATACACTGATGTGAATAAACTGTCTTCATCAGAGTTATGTCAGAAAAATGTTTTCCAATATTTCACAATATTTTTCCCATAGGAGTCTGCATGTCCTCATTGCATTCATGTGGGGTTTCTCCTGGTGCTGTGGTTTCCTCCCACATACGAAAGACATGCAGTAGGTGGACTGGACACTCTAAAGTGGCCATAGGTGTGTGTGTATGCGAGTGTGTGTGGTGTGGAAGAACTGCTGAAGCAGGACTAGCCACCCAAAAATGTAAACCTTGGATCTAGATGATTGTTACCGTTGAAGTGACACTCCAACCCCATGTGCAAAAATGGGAAAAAAGTTGTTATGGATGGATTTTTTCCCACAAATTTATTTTTACATTAAAAACAGTATCTGCAGTAAAGTCTCAGTTACCTCTTACTCTGCTTCCTGGTGTTTCCTTGTGTCATTTTTCTCTCATATCTTCTCTTATATAACTATCCTCCTTACCCCTGCAATTCCTACCTCAGTAAATGCACCCTGCATGTCTCCCTCATTTCTCTTCTTCCGATAACCTCTTTAACTCCCTGCATCTCTCACCTTTACACACACTTTAATTCACTTGCCACTAACTGAAAGTAACGTTCAACTTCAGACTAGCTGTACTTATATCTCCCTACTTCATCACACTATTCAGGTACTGTTACTATCATACTGTAATACCTATTCTGATTCTCACCTATCACAAGAGATGGAGTAAAACTGTTAAAGATGAGACAGAATGGGTGAAAGTAAGGTAGAAGTTGAATAGATGGAGGAGGAGTGAAGGTTGAAATGAAGAGGGAGGTGATGCCCAGAAAAGGTTAGGTGAAAATGAGAGGAAGGGAAACAGGAGGAGATATAAATCTTAGTCTGATAGTCATTATTTAGAATATTAGTACAATTTAGCTCAGACATGGATTTTTTTTTTTACTAAAGGAAGAAGTATAAAAAATTAAGAAACACTGGATTGTCATTTGTTGTGAAGTATGTGTTGTGTTATCCATTAAGAATTGTGTAAGTGTAATGCCATTAAAGAAAAAAAACACTAATTATATTCTGTGCTTTCTGCAGAAGAATCACTAAGCATTCAGCAGTATCATTTACCTATTAGATGCAGTGTTACTTCAGATGAGAACCATGTGAACTGTTGGGTCTGGCCACTTGTGAGCAAATAAGGCCTCAAGTTTACATAAGTGTCTGATCATTAATGCTTCTATTTAGAATAACAGAACTTGTCTGGAAGGTCTAAGAGAGCCTCTCAATGGGTCTCCCATTAAAAAGAAAATATGGCAAAAATAGTAATTTACTTAATTATTGTCTGTGTAGACACCAGTTGCATTATTTGGTCTCTACAACTGCTACTATTACAGTCTGAAGGTCTTTTTCTTTAATTATACATACCTTGTAAACAGTAATAAGCTGAAAAATATGTTTGATGCTTTTGCATACCGTTCACATTGCAGAATTAATTCTTTCAAGACAAGCCCCTAGCTTACAAAATATGAAAAAAAATATTGCTTTCATTGATGCTAAAGCACAGAATAACTGCATCAATTTGGGAGAATATTTTCTTCAATTTTTTGGGGGCTTGAAATGTAATGTTGATAATTCAACCTCTGACTGTTTTAAAACTGCAGAGAAACCTGCCAAAAATGTATCTACATGTGAGTAACATCAGTGACAAAAACTTTTAGCACAACGACTTGGGTAACAGGACATTGAAAGGGTTGTTGCCAAACATAGGGAACCTATAACAAGAAAAGTGACCAGAGATCCTGTAAAGGTTTTAGCGATATTATGGAAATTTTATGAAATGTTGCATAAAGTAGAGAAATGTGGAAATCAAGAAAGAGTACAAATGGAAATATTTATGGAAGACTAAATTATGCAAAGGTTAGAGGTAGACAAAGCTCAACAACTTACAGTTAAGATAGGAGGTGATAAGATAAAAACAGTGATGTATAATCAATCTTTAGGAAAGTCACCAGGAACCGATGGCAGTCCTGTGAAAGTCTGGAAATTAGGAGGGAAGAAAGTGATAAAGATATTTTGTTTAACAGTATTTTAAAAAGGAGGGGAAGCACCAACATCTTGGAAGAAAACTGTGGTGGTTGTGTTATCTGAAGGTGGCAAAGACCCTTCAGACAGTTTATATAGACCCATTTCTATTTTAAACAATTGGGTTGGGAGGGTGACTTAATGGCTAAGGTGTTTGCCTTACAAACACAAGGTGCAGGGTTTGAGTCTCACAAGGGATAACTGGCTAGGCTTAAAATGGCTCGCAAGGGCAGTTAGCTTAGTACTAAACTATGAACCTATTATAAAGTGTTTATGTCTATACCAGCTAAAAAATGGCAAAGATGTTGCCAAAATGGATAGATATGGATCAGTATGGTTTTGTGGAGTGAAGGCAAACAAAATTACTAGAACAAAGATGATCCAGAGGTTATCAGAATGTAAGAAAGTACCTATATTGTTGATGAGTCTTGATGCAGAGAAACCATTTGACAGAGTAAGCTGGGATTTTATGAGTAGGGCATTGGAAGCATTTTCATTCCCGGATACAATAATAAGGTTAGTTAGATGGATTTATGAAGGTTCTCAGATAAGCTGTGTTTGAACAGAGGAACCAGGCAGGGGTGTCCTCTTTCCCCTTTGTTATTTGCTTTATATGTAGAGCCATTGGCAAGGAAAAGAAGGGACTCAGGAATACGAGGATATAATTGATATAGTAATAAAGAAAGGTTGGCTTTATTTGCAGATGATATTATTTTGTACCTGTTAAGACCAGAAAATGACACATTGGTGTTTTGGGACATTTTGAGACACTTTTGGGGATATAAAATGAATGAAGATAAAACAAAGGTTATAGCTATAAATTATGTACCCACACACAAATTGGTTCAGCAGTAGACATGATAAGATGAAGCATTTAGGAATATGGATTAAAAAGGCTTCTGTTATGACAGCTAAGGATATGCTGGAATAACCTAAACCAAGGGTAATACAAAAATTAAGAAACTGGAAACTCTTATTTATGGATATGGATAGTAAGGTACAAGAAGTGAAAATGTTGTTATCCTTTTAGTCTTGTATATAGTTCATACATACTTGTGTGAACCCGAGGAGAAGTTGTGGACAATAATTAATAAAGAATTGAAAGAAGTTACCTGAGGAGAAAGAGAGCAAGAATTAAGTGTGGTAAGTTTGTCCTTCCAATAGAACAATGTTTAGGTTTACCTGATCTGAAGGGATATTTAAGTACTACATAGTTAAGACTCGTATACATGGTATAAACAGAAGGTTATAATTTAAAGTGGAAAGAGATAATGATGAAGCAGGAAGGAAGTTCAAGAAATAGAGAGAGAGTGAGATTTTGGATGCAGATCCTTAAGGAGAGTCATAATTACTATATTCATAAAGTAGCAGAAATTATTCTAAGAACTAAGCCAATGAGAGAATAGAGAAAGGACATTTTGCCAGTAGGGATGACTGCAAGTAGGGGTAAAAGCAATAGGGGGCTGCCATTTACTGGACAAACCTGGCAAAGGAACCAAGATACTGGGAGCAAATAACCAAAGTAGAAAAGGTAACGAGAGTGAGATAAGGACAAGAAGACATTTGGATTGCAGGCTACAGACTGCCTTCCCTACCAGGTTTTGATCTCAGAGTACAGGCAAAGAGAAAGGGATAGGGGAATGTTAAGTGAAAGACCTACTCTGGTAAAGTTTTTAGCTGAATCTCAAACAGAAGCAGCTGTTTAAAATGGGATACTTAGTAGGGCATATAACATATTGTATGATAACTACAGGAATCAATCGGAGGAGTTTAGAAAAGATTGGGAAGAGAGACTGGAAAAGCAATTTGCAAGAAAACAATGGGAAGACATTTATATGGCTCCCAAGTATGCAACCAAATCCAGAAGGTTTAAGGTCTTTGCCCAAAAGTGTTTGCATAGGTATTTTTATACCCCAAGCAGACGTCAACCATTTTTTCCTCAGGTAGATAGCAAATGTTGAAGGTGTGATAGAGAAGAAAGGGGCAACTGGGAACATATGTTTTGGAAGAGTAATGAGTTGCTAGATTATAAAAATTCCTTACAGAGTACTCTATCAGATATATTGGGTGAGCAAATGGCTGTAAGTAAGAAAATGATTCTTTTGAGCTGGGATACAGGATCTGAATTGCCTATACTTAGTAAACCCTTATTAAGGTTAATTCTGGTGGCTGCCAAAAATGCAATTACTAGAAAATATAAATCAAAATCCACACTAACTATATTTGGGGTATTGAATATTATAAAAGAGATAGAAGAACTGAAAGAGGAATTTTTAGAAAAGGGAAGGAGCAAGTTACAATAGATGATATTATTTTGTTGTTCAAAGATTCAGAAAAGCATATTTCAGTGTTGTGGAACATTTTCAGACAGTTTCAAGTCTTTTTAGTGTATAATATTAATGAAGATAAAACAAAGGCTATAACTGTAAATTATGTATTCACACACAAATTGGTTCTGCAATACTGATATTTGTGGGGACATGATAAGATTTATTATTTAGGAGTATGGATTAAAGAGACTTTTTTATGCCAGCTAAGGATATGTGGGAAGAGTCTTAAAAGATAATACAAAGAATTAGAAACTATAAGGACTTCTTTATGGATATAGATAGTAAGATACACGCAATGAAAATGTTTTTAGTCCCTTTTGTTTTATATACATGACAAGCATGATTTTATGAACCAGAGGAGAAGTCGTAACTAAGGAAATTATTCTTTTGAGCTGGGGACATAGGATCTGTATTGCTTAGACATAGTAAGTTCTTAGTAAGTTTAATTCTGTTGTCTGAGAAAAAGCATTTACTAAAAAATAGACATCAAAATATAAAGCTGACCATATTTGAAATACTGAATATTGTAAAAGAGATAAAAGAACTGGAAATTGTATCTTTAAAAAAAGGAATTAGCAAATTGCATAGGAAAAAATGGAACCTATGGGAACAGTATATGCAAAATAATGTTCAGGAGGAGGAGGAATGGGGGTTAAGGGAAGGTAGGAAATGAGCAATTTATGTAATACTGGACTAAATGAGAGTCACACTTTTTTCTTGGGGGGAGTCTCCCAGAAAAAGGAAACCTAAAGTTAGGCATTTTTTTCTCCTGCATCTCCTAGGTCAGACAAGTAGGGCTGGCTGTATTTTGTTAAAGGTTAATTTAAAGACTTTCAGTCTTTAAATTCTGATTCTTCCCTTCATTTATAAAGGAAAATATTTTCCTTTCTCTCAGATTCTGATTTTCAGTCTGAGGAACAGAATTTACACTTAGACTGCGTTTGTCATGTTCCTAGTTGTCTTTTTGTGATACAGCTGCCAGAATGAAGGAGATATTTCAATAGTAGCAAAAAGAAATGCTGGAGTCACAGTAAATATGTTATGATTTGCTATGGGCGGATTTTCCTCAGTCTGCAAATGTTCCTCCTATTATGCCAACCTTAAAGGATGCCTTCCCATAACTAGCAGTTTGCTGATAGTCAGCCACCTGCCCCCAGAGAGTCAAATAAATTAAATAAGGTTCTCCAGATTCACAAATTTCTTTTTCCAAACCCTAAATTAAACCCTGCAGTAATTTCTCTGACAAAACCATCTTCTGCCAAGCATCTTATGGCAGCTAACCACATTCCTTCTGATAAAGATAGGAAAGCTTTTGATAGGTTTGGTAAGAGAGTTTATATTATGTTCAGTGTAGTATTCAGACTAGTGAATTATCAGGCTTACACATCTAAGTTTCCTTTGGCTTTCTTTAACAATATGATAAAGTTAATTGCTGACCTCCCTTCTTCAGAGACAAAGACATCTTTGAATTCTTTATTCTCTTCTGTGTCTTAGGCACCAAACATATTCTAAAATGTTCTTATGTCATTGCTGATGCTGTTTCTATACCAGCTGCTATTGTGTCAGTAATAATTATGGTACTAATAAATAATTTCAAATCTTTGAACCATCTTTGGATTCCAGGCCCTCTCCTACTAATCACAGACAGCACTACAGGGAATGTGGTCCATACACAAACACAGAGAACTCTTTTCCTACCACCTGTGCAGACTAGCTATGGCAGCCTGGGAAATAGCAACTCATTCTGTAACAGCAGAATATTTTAACAGACAAGGTGAACAGGACCAGGACAGCCCCCTTTCCAGAAACAGAAGTTGCATCCAGGGGCTTTCCTGGAATTGATCAAACTGTAAGAAACACCTTAAGTAAAATAATTTACCACCATTCACAGCAGACAGTGAAAGAAATTCTGCTCCAGAACTCCTTGTACAAAAGCCTGGAAGACAGATGACTTTTCATTCCCATGGACAGGGATGTTTCCATATGTCTTACTACCCTATCCTGTGATAACCACACTTCTAAAGATTTAGAAGGCTGTTCAAAGATGATACTGGTAACTTTCTTTTGGACCAAGCAAAAATAAGTTTTCCTTCTTAACTTGGCCAAGGGCAGTTACCATAAGCTTTCTCACAGGACAGGAGTTTGATATACACCAGCCTTCAATTTCTTCAACTCATTTCCTGGATAATAGAATTTTAAAACCTTTTGACTTCCAAGATGGCTGCAGACTGGTCAGCAGCTTAGTTTAGGCTCACCTACTGTGAGAATGGAGGCTGAGAGAAAAGGGCCAGCAACTCTGCTAATTCTAGTAAATTCAGTTGCTGGCTGGTAAGTGCACTGCCTGGATGCCAGCAGAGGGCCTGAGGGGGGGAGTCAACTGGAATGGTTGGGGTGAGGACACTGGCTAGGAGGAACCTGCAGCTCTTCTGCAGGCAGCAGTTTGAGCTCTACCTTTCGCACAAGACATGGCTTCTAGTGATCTACAGGAAGAAGTAAATCAAATGTACTCAGGGTTGATTGAAACAAGACATTGAAGGAATGTATTAACTCAAATAGCGAGGAGGTGAAAAAATGAAAGGGACTTTAAAAAGCTATTCAGATGAACTGATAGAGCTGCAAGAATTAAAGGTTGAAATGAGAAAAGGGTTAGCTGAGTGTGGGGCTGCACAGGAGGAGCTGTTTCAAGGGGTGGTAGAGTTGGAGGACAGTGTGAGTGGGGAGGGCCTGGGATTTTCTCCTGTGCCAGAGAAACTGGAAGAAACAAATTATGCTGATTTTGTGAAGGCACAGGTGGGCAACTGGACTGGTATTCCACTGCATGATTTGTTAATTGAAGGGGTGCATCATGTGTGTGCTCCAGGCCTGGCCATGGGAAGGTGGCCAGGGGCTGTATTGGTAGGAGTGAAATCATGCCAGCAGAGGGATTTGATCCTGATGGGACTGTGGCAGAGAGGCCGAGTGTTGGAGATTGGAGACAATGGACTGTTAGTAGAGAATGGTTGTTAGCTGTGTTCCAGGCAGAGTAGAGGCAGGTTTCTCCCAGTGACTAGTGAGTATTAAGAGGTAGGTGTGGGATTTGGGTTGCTGTGTCCAGCTGTTCTGTCTTCAGTGTGCTTTTTCCTGGAAGATTGGGGTCATTTTTTTGATGCAGAGCTGGCTGGGGAGGAGATGCAGGGGTTTGTCTAATGGGGGTTGGGACATTGAGCATAAGGGGACTCTGCTTCTCATTCTTCTGATAATAAGGCTCATGGAGAGACTTTGCCAGTTGAGCCTTTTCTAATTTTACAAGGGGGATGGTTGGGAGAGTAGGAGAAATGGGAGTGCCTTGGACTTGAACTGGAGTCTGGGGTTGGAAGGTGGAGATGGGCAGGGAAAGAACCAGCAATGCTGAAGTTGATGAATGGATGTGGGATTATGAGGCATCAATCACATTTCTGAAATATGGCTTTACAAGAAAATGTGGAAAGATTGTACTTTTGTTGACTTTGTTGGACTTGTAGTGGACTGGAAGGCATGTGCCCCTCTTCATGTTGTTGATGTTTAGAAGGACACTAAAAGGAAAGGGAAAAATATGTCTGGCAGTTGGCTTAGAGGATTAAGGAGCTGTTAATGAGCTGTTTAATGTGGTCCAGTGATGCAAGGTTAGATTGTCTCAGCTTCCATTGCCTAACTGTGTGACTCTGAGTGAGTCACTTAACCAGATATTGCTCCTGACTTACTTGAGTTTGAAAAAGGTCTATGGAGATCAGTTCTCTACTCCAGAAAACAAATACAAATAAAAACAAAAATAATTTAAGAACAATAAGTGTGTGACAGTTTTTGACTGCAACTATATTTGTATAAAACACTTCCTGATATAAATTGCAAGTTATATAGTAAAGCATTTTTCAGTTATTTTAAAATCAATGAATAAGGAACAAGTGTTTTTTTTTATAGAAGCTTTGTCAATGACCTCTTCCTAATATGAGCAGGAACAGAAGTTGACTTAGCATAGTTTTTCCAACAAATAAATGCCAGGTCCTCCTTCCTTAGGTTTGTTATTAATAAGTCACGTAATGAAAAAGAGTTTTTGGATGTTAAGATCTATATGAAACTGGGTAATGATATAGGCACTAAGATATATAGGAAAAGGTTTTATATGAATACCCTTTTATACAGAACAAGTATGCATCTCAATTACATATTTAAAAATGTGGAAAAGGGGCAGGGAATGAGAGTCTCAAGGCTGAATGCAGATAATGAGAATTTTATGAGTGAGTTGGATGCCTTGAGAATTCATTTTAATGAGAGAGGGTACAGGGATAAAATTACTGGGAATATTCTTGAGGGAATACCTGATTTAAGGCTCACAACAGCCAGCCATTATTTTTCTGAAAATATTGATCTGCATACGACGGAAGTGAGATCCAACGGACATAAGGTCCATGTCTCTACATTCTATACTAACAATGTTAATTTAGTGACAGGGGTGATTAAGATGCATTGGCATATTTTGATTAGTGACCCTGATATAAAGAATATTGTAGATGATGTACTATGTTTTGTGTTTAAGAACAGGAAATCTCTTAAACGATTATTACGTTACCCTAAAGATAAAATAAGTAGTAAATCTTCAAATTATATATATATATATATATATATATATATATATATATATATATATATATATATATGTTACGTTGACTTGTAATAAGTGCAATTATTGTACTTTTAATGATTCTTCAGGGAATTTTGAACATGCAGATAATGGAAAGGTATTTACTTTTAAGACCAAAGCTAACTGTGATTCCCAGAATGTGGTATACTTGGCTGTATACTGTATTTGTTTCGCATTTTATGTAGGAAAAACTAATAGGAGATTTAGGGACAGGATTAGAGAACACATTTATGGTATTAAGAATAGTATTGTTACAAATGCATTAGCTAAATACATTGCTATACATGGTCCAACACATTCATTTAGATTTCTGGCCATTGAGGTGATAAAAATAAATGAACATGGGGGTGATATTGAAAATCTAACAGAAATTTCTGAAGTTATATGGAGTATTAGATTGAGAGCTGAAAAAGGCCAGAATGACAAATTTTCATTAAAATCTGTCCTTAGAACAAGGAATCTCCCCAAGTAAAATGCTTTTTATATATATTTTATATATATTTTTAAATTGTTTTTATTTTTTATTTATTTATTTTTATGATTAACATGGGAAAATATTGGGGTGAAGGTCATTTGTGGTTAATCAGTATTGCTAGTAGTAATGCATTTCATTTTTAAATAGTTGCAACAGTGTCGCTATAATGTTTTAAATTTATATTATGATTGATTAGTTTTTTTATTTTAACTCTGTTTTTTGATTGGTAGAAATGTTCATTTGTATTGTGTGTGTGTATATACTATGTACACAGACACACACACACACACATATATATATATATATATATATATATATTTTTTTTTTTAACTTTGTTTCAAATGTCTGAAGAAGCAGTGCATTAGTACTGTGAAAGTGCTAACACAATGGATTAAAGATTTTTGTCAGAGACAGGGTGGCTTCACTGACATTTCTGCATTGTCGTGGTTCACTTATTGTGTTTTTGGATTTTCATTTTCAGTTATCACTGTTTGGGATAAAGATACTAAAGTAAACAAGTACCTTTTTTTGTTTAGTTTTCAGGCATGTAGGCATTGTTGTATGTGATAAAGTTACTAAAGTAAACAAGTACTTTTTTGCTTCTTTTTTAGTTTTAAGGAATGTTAGTATTGCATTGTGGGGGAAGAGGAGGGGCTGGACAAAAGCATGCTGTAGTCTTGGGTTGGGGGATGGTGTGTGGAAGACAGTGCACAAATTGTAGTGTATGTGGAGCTGTTAAGTTTTCTCTTGCTTTTGCATATTTGAATATCTGGATTGGGGTCCTCGGCTTACTATAATAAGTTTTTTGTGTAAGCAAGTAAATAAGAGAAAACTGAATGTAATGAGAAGTTTTCCTTTGGCAAATGGATGTTCGGTGTGAATTGGGATTTCTACAGCTGGGGACACTGTGCATTTTCTTCTTGTGTTTCCACAGAAACAAGCTGACTACATGGGCATACAGTAAAAGCCATAGCACTTTTTTAAGGCTAAGGGTTGATGTTTTCTGAAAGCATGCAGACTAGTTTTTACATCTGGGAGGGCAATGGAGATGGGGTGGACAGCATTAGATGTGTATGGGAGCACAGGCTGTGACATGCATCTTGGCATGGATGGCCTTAGTTTTGGCTTGGGTGGTGCCTATGGGTGCAGCTGCCAATTTTATGATGGCTGTTTTTATCAGAAGAGTTGAACATCATTGTTTGAGGGTGTACATGGTTTTGTGCATTTGTTTTGTATTGGTGGGTTATGGGGGTGTTATATTTTTTGTTTGTTTTAGGGTTTTCGTTGAAACAGAGAGTCTTATAAGGTGTAATATGGGTTTCAATGGAGATGACAAAGGGTGGCTGTGTAGGAGATTAACCTGCCAGGCATTGGTGGGTTCATGTGACGTAAAAGCTGGAAGTTGTCATATAAGGAAGTATGGTGGGTGGGAGTGGTGACCTCTTGTCATGGTGACTACACTATCCATATTGTTTTGTAACTAGAATGGCCTCACAGGTATAGACAGAAAGAAAGGAGTTTGAATTATATGGGAAAGTACAGAGTGCAAGTGCCAGTCCTGCAGGAGACACATTTGGAGAAAGGTGAGCATGTGAGTTTGATGGAGAAATGGCTTTGGGATGAATGTTCAACAGGGTGTCGGGGACAAAGGAAAAAAGGGAACTCGTGCTGGTTGCTGGAGGAGCTCCAGTGGTGATGGAAGAGGAAAGGGAAGGTGGTGATGGTGGATTTGTGGTAGAGCTGTGACAGAGGGGGAGGATTGTGCTGGCATGTATTTATATTCCACCTAAAGCTGCTGTTATGGAGCTTGGAAAAGTTTTTTTTTAAACACCTTTATTGAATTATCCCTTGTGACATAGGCACATTTGTATTTATATAAAAGTAATCAAACTGTGTTAAGTTAAAATTAACAAACATTATTCTTTACATATATTGCTATATATCATATAACCTAAGTAACATTATATAAATTATTCAATTCCTGACCCTTTTTTTAACAAGAAACATTTTTATTAAACCATCACTTACAACATAAGCAGTCATACATTTATAGAAATGAAAACAAACCACGCTGACACAATCCTAGTTGCAAGCATTTTACTTCACAAACTATACTGAGACACTCCCAGTTGAAAACATTATACATCACTTATAATCTACCCAATAATTTTAAGTCAAACATTACACAGGTCATTTAAGTCCTGCCTTCTTTTAAACCTCATTCCTTGCCTGTATGTATTGTTCCCATAATTCACATTTTTCCTATGGAGTTTGCTCCTACCTTTTTCTAAAGATCTCGGTTCCAGTTGTACTATCTCTATTACTATATTCACTACTACTAATATAGTTTGTTTAGATTTTGATTTCTATTTTCTAGTAATTTTTTTTTTTGGCAGTCACCATAATTAGAGACAACAGTGCCTTACCATGTCTAGGTAATTTGGATTCTGTATCATAGCTCAGAAAGATCATAATCTGCTCACCCAGCATCTCTGGCAGTGCATCCCACAGGGAATCCTAAAAGTCCACAAACTCACTGCATTCCCAGAAAATATGTAGCCAATTACCTCTTTACCCCATTCTTCCCCGTCACACCTCCAACATTTGCTATCTATCTCAGGAAAAATTCTCAGGAGTCTACTTGGGGTATAAAAATATCTATGTAAACATTTCCAAGCAAAAATGCTAAATCTTCCAGATTTTATTGCATATTTGGGAGACATACATATATCCTCCCATTGTTTTTTTGTGAATTGCTTATCCAGTCTCTCTTCCCAACAGTTTTTGTGCTCCAGTGTTATTTTTTTTTCAAACACCTTTATTGAATTCTCACTTGTGACACAGGCAAATTTGCATTCATATAAAAGTAATCAAACTATATTAACGTAACAAACATTATACTTCATATATATTGCTATATATCATGTAACCTAAGCAGTACTACATACATTATTCAATTCTTGCCTTTTTTAACAAGAAATATCTTTATTAAACCATCACTTACAACACAGGTAATCATACATTTGTATAAATGAAAACAAACCACACCAAGGTAATCCCAGTTGCAAACATTTCACATCACAAGCAATACTGACACACTCCCAGTTGCAAACATTATAGATCACTTACAATCTACCCAATCTTTTTCAGTCAAACATTACATAGCTCATTTAAGTCCTGCCACCTTTTGAACCTCATTCCTCCCTTGTATGTATTGTTCCCACATTTCCCATTTTCCCTATGTAGTTTGCTCCTACCCTTTTCTAAAGATCTCAATTCCAGTTGTTTTATCTTTGTTACTATATTCACTACTTCTAATATAGCTGGTTTAGATTTTGATATCCATTTTCTAGTAATTGCTTTTTTTGGCAGCCAGCATTATTAGAGACATCAAGGCCTTACCATATCTAGGCAATTCTGATTCTGTATCATAGCTCAGAAAAATCATCTCCCTTGTCAGACCAATCTGCCCACTCAGCATCTCCAACAGTGCATCCCGCAGGAATCCTTAAAGTCTACCAACTCACCCCACTCCCAGAAAATATGTTCCCAATTACCTCTTTCTTCCCCTTCACACCTCCAACATTTACTGTCTGTCTGAGAAAAAATTCTCAGGAGTCTACTTGGGGTATACAAATATTTATGTAAACATTTCCAGGCAAAAATCCTAAATCTTCCAGATTTTGTTGCATATTTGGTAGACATACATATATCCTCCCATTGTTTCTTTGTAAATTGCTTATCCAATTTCTCTTCCCAATCCTTTCTAACCTCCTCTGATTGATTCTTATAGTTATCATGCAATATTTTATATGCTCTACTAATAATTCCTTTTTAATGGCAACTTCTGTTCTAGATTCTATTAAAAATTCTACCACTACTGGTCTTTCATTTACGACCCCCCCCCCCATTTCTTTCTCTTTGCCTATACACTATCAATCCCTGAAAGGGAATGCAATCTGTAATTTGCAGTCCAAATAAGTTTTTGGCATCTTCCCATTCTATCATCTTTCCCTCTCTAATTATTTGCTCCTAATACCTTGGTTCATTTGCCAGTTTTCCCCAATAAATTCCAGCCCCCCCTTAACTATTGTCCGTATCCCTAATTGCAATCATCCCTATTGACAGAATCAGATTTTTCCATTCCTATGTTGGGTTATTTCTTAGAATACTTTGTCCTACTTTATGGATATAATATTCTGTATGATTATTGTTATTTTTCTTAAAGGCCTGCATCCAAAATCCCAGCCTCTCCTTATTTCTTGAGCTTTCCCCATTCCATCATCATCCCTTTCCACTTTGAATTATAGTTTTCTGCTTGTGCTATGTATAGGAGTCTTAACTGTGTAGCTCCAAAATACCACTTCAAATTGGATAATCCCAATCTGGCCTTTTCTACTGGAAGAATCATCTTATCCCACTTTTGCCATCTTCCCCTCCCAGATAAAGTCATTCAGCTCCTTATTAATTGCTACTCACAACTTCTCCTCTAGTTGATAAAAATATGCCTGACCTGTGTACCAGACTACAGTGACTAAAAACATTTTAACTGCTTGTATCTTACTATCCATACCCATATAACAAAGCTTCCGTTTTCTCAGTTTTTTATTATATTTTGTTTAGTCTCTTCTTCCTACATATCCTTAGCTGCCACACTAGAATCATTTTTAATCCATACTCCTAAATACTTCATTTTATCATGTCCCCATAAATATGGGTATTCTTGAACCAGTTCTTCTGTGGGTACATAATTTATCGCTATTGGCTTTGTTAGCTTCATTAATTTTGTATCCTGAAAAGATGTGAAACTGTCTAAAAATGTTCCACAACACTGTAATTTCTTTTTCTGGTTTAGTCAGGTATAAAATAATATCATCTGCAAATAAAGCTAGTTTTTCTTGACTACCATACCAATTACATCCTTGAATTTATGATTCCCTTATTTTCTTTGCCAGTGGTTCTAAATATAAAGCAAATAATAAAAGGGAAAGAAGATACCCATGCCTGGTTCCTCTTCTCAAGCAGAAATTATCAGAGGACCCCACCCATTAATTTTTGCCTCCAATCCCTCATATATCCTCCTAATCAACCTTATAATTTTTTTCAGGAAATGCAAATGCTTCCATTGCCCTGCTCATAAAGTCCTGGCTTACTCTGCCAAATGTTTTTTCTGCGTTAAGACCCACCAGAAATAATGGTATTTTCTTACATTCTGCTTCCCTCTGGATCATCAGTGTTCTGTTAATGTTGTCAAATGTTTGCCTCCCCTCCACAAAACCACATTGATCCATACCTATCAGTTTTGGCATTCCTTCTGCCATTCTTTTACCATTATGGACATGAACACTTTATAATCATGATTTAGGATTGAAATGGGCCTCTATGAAGCTGGATCTGATGGATCTTTACCCTCATTAGGTATTACTGCTACCACTGCTTTCTTCCAGGACGGTGGTACTTCTCCTCCTCTTAAGATACTGTTAAACAAAACCTTCCAGATCTTTATCAGTTTTTTTCCTCCTACCTCCCAAATTTCCACAGGAATACCATCTATTCCTGGTCACTTTCTTGTAGATTGGTTATACATCACAATTTTTATCTCATCTCCTCCTTTCCTAAATGTTAGTAATTGAACCTCATCTACCTCTAACCCTTGGTATAGTTAATTCTTCCATAAACAGTTCCATTTGTATCTTTTCTTGATTTTCATATTTCTCTGCTTTATAGAAACTCTCATAGCATTTCCAAAATATTTCTAATACCTCTACAGGATTTCTTATTACTTTCCTTGTCATAGGCTCCCTAAGTTTGGTGACAGCCCTTTTTACTTTCTGATGTGTTTGTTCTGCTAAAGGTTTTTGTGCTCTAGTGTTATTATCAAAAAACAATTGCTTAACAGCAATCTTTCTAAGCTCATGCATATTATCGAGGTAATCCCTTTTTTCTACCTAACATTCTGCAGTTGATCCTCTTCTTGTTCTGTGGGATTCCCCCTGTTCTGCAATACTTTAAAATTTGTCAGTTCCTCTAAATAATTGTTGTTACTTCTTAACCATAGCACCCTTTCTTTTATTTCCACCATATTTTTAAACTCCATCTTAATTGTATTCCACTCCCAAGCTATATTTTCAGAAGAAATGTCTATCCTTTCTAACAGCTGCTGAATAATCTCCACTAACTGTTCCTTAAATTCCTCTCTTTTCAATAGATAGGTGGGAAAACGCCAATGTCTCATTTTTATTTCATTACCCGGGGATTTTACTTTAGCTATTATTGGCGTATGATCTGAAATAGTTATTGGGTGAGTATCAGGACCTTCAATTAAATTCACATGTTCCTGTGAAATGTAAATTCCGTCTAGTCTAGCCCAGTTTTTTATATATTGGGGAATAATATGTAAATTCACTCGGAACTCATATTACTAAATTCACATCTTCCATGCCAAATATTTTCATAAATTTCTTCAAACATCTACCATCCTTTGTTATGTTTTCCCTTTTGGGGCTCCCAGACACATCTTCACTGCTGCAAATCAAATTCCATTCCCCATCAATAAGTTATAGTCCTTGCTGAAAACTGATTATTTCTCCCAGAATTTTCTTAAGCTCCATTATAGCAGTTTTAGGTGGATTGCAAATACATGCCTGTGCAATCCTCCTACCTTGCCAGTAGCCCCTTAGCATTACAAATCTGACATTATTATTTTTTTAATCTTCTTCTGTCACTATTGGAACTCCTCTTGCAATTAGTATAAGTACTCATGTTTTTCTTTGCCCAAGGTATTCTTCTGAATAACCTTCCTGAAAACCTTTCTTTTTTTCCAACATCTTTATTAAATTTCCACATATAACAAAGGCAGTCTTACATTTATATAAATGAAAAACATACAGAATTATATCACTTTAGTGGCAAACAGTTTATATCACAGACACCATTGAAACAACTGTAGTGGTAAACATTATAAATCACTTACAAACCTTCTAGTCATTGTCAGTTAAGCATTATATAGCTCATTCAAATCCTGCCTGTTAAACCTCTTTCCTGCTCTGCATATACTGTTCCCACAATTCCCATTTTTCTATGTAGTTTGCTCTTTTCCTTTTCTAAAGATCCCAATTCCAGTTGTTTTATCTCTGTTACTAAATTCACTACTTCTAGTAAAGTTGGTCTAGACTTTGATTTCCATTTTCTAGTAATTGCTTTTTTGGCAGCCACCATAATTAGACTCAGCAAGGCTTTACTTTGTCTAGGCAATTCCGATTCTGTAGCATAACTCAAAAAAATCATCTCCCCAGTCAGTCCAATCTGCCCACCCAGCATCTCCAACAGAGTGGCTCACAGAGAATCCCAAAAGTCTGCCAGCTCATCACACCTCCAAAAAATATGTTCCCAGCTACCTCTTTCTTGCCCATCACACCTCCAGCATTTCCTATCCACCTGAGGAAAAATTCTTTGGAGTCTGCTTGGGGTATAAAAATACATATTTAAACATTTCCAGGCAAAGATCCTAAATCTTCTAGACTTTGTTGCATATTTGGGAGATATACATATATCCCCCCCAACTGACTCTTTGTGAATTGCTTATCCAGTCTCTCTTCCCAATCCTTTCTAAGCTGCTCCTTGATAGGAAAGGCAATCTCTAACCTGCAGCCCAAATGCATTTTTGGTCTCTTCCCATTCTATTACCTTTCCCTTTCTAGTTATTTGCTTGTAATACCTTGTTTCCTTTGCCAATTTTCTCCAATAAATTCCAGCCCCCTCTTGCCTATTATTTGTATCCCTGACCACAGTCAACCATATTAGCAAAATCTCTTTTCTTCATTCCTGTGTTGGTTTGGTTCTTAGAATACTCCCTGCTATTTTATGAATATAATACTCTGTATGATTTTTGGTTGTTCTCCTTAAGAGTCTGCATCCAAAATCCCGATCTCTCCTTATTCCTTGAGCTTCCTTCCTGCATCATCATCATCCCTTTCCACCTTGAATTAGAGTTTTCTGCCTGTGCTCTATATATATATATATATATATATATATATATATATATATATATATATATAAAGAGCCTTTCACTGTGTTGCCCTAAAATACCCCCTCAAATTAGGTAATACTAATCCACCTTGTTCTATTGGTAGAATCAGCTTATCCCACTTGAACCTTGCTGTATTCCCTTCCCAGATAAAGTCCTTCAACTCTTTTTTTAATTGCTATCCACAAATTCTCCTCCAGTTGATAAAAGTATGCTTGACCTGTGTAAAAGACTAATGGGACTAAAACATTTTAATGGCTTGTATCTTAGTATACATATGCATATAATGAAACTTCCAGTTTCTCAATTTTTGTATTATCTTCTGTTTAGTCTCTTCCCACATATCCTTAGCTGCCACCACAGAATAATTTCTAATCCATACTCCTAAATACTTCATTTTATCATGTCCCCATAAATATGGATATAGGTGGACTAATTTGTGTGTGGGTACATAATTTACTGCTACTGCCTTTGTTTTAGCTTCATTCATTTTGTATCCTGAGAAGATTTGAAACTATCTTAAAATGTTCCACAACACTGTAATGTCCCTTTCTGGTTTTGTCATGTATAAAATAATATCATCCGCAAATACAGCCAGCTTTTCCTGACTAAATACCAATTATATCCTTGAATTTCTGAGTCCCTTATTTTCTTTGCCAATGGTTCTAAATATTAATGCAAACAACAATGGGGAAAGCGAACAACCCTGCCTGGTTCCTATCCTCAAGCAGAAATTATCGGAGAGGACCCCACCCACTTTACTTCATGCCTTCGATCCCTCATATATTCTTCTACTCAACCTTATAATTGTATCAGGGAAAGCAAATGCTTCCATTGCCCTGCTCATAAAATCCCAGTCTACTCTGTCAAATGCTTTCTTTGCATCAAGACCCACCAATAAAAGTGATACTTTCTTACATTCTGATTCCCTCTGGATCATCAGTGTTCTGTTAATACTGTCAAATGTTTGCCTCCCCTCCATAAAACCACACTGATTCATATCTATCAATTTTGGTATCACATTTGCCATTCCTTTAGCCATTATAGACATAAATACTTTATAATCATGGTTTAGTTTTGAAATGGGCCTGTATGAAGATGGATCCGCTGGATCTTTACTCTCTTTATGTATTACCTTTACCACCTCCTTCTTCCAGGATGCTGGAACTTCTCCTCCTCTTAAAATACTGTTAAACAAAACCTTCCAGATCTTTACTATTTTTTCCCTCCTAACATCCAAACTTTCACAGGAATACCATCTATTCCTGGGGACTTTCCTGTAGGTTGGTTATACGTAGCCATTTTTATCTCATCCCTTCCTATCCTGTTAGCATTTGAGTCTCATATAGCTCTAACTTTGGCATATTTAATTCTTCCATAAACATTTCCATTTGTACCTTTTCTTGATTTCCATATTTTTCTGCTTTATATAAATTTTCATAAAATTTCCGAAATATTTCTAATACTTCTACAGGGTTTCTTGTTATCTTCCTTGTTATAGGCTCCCTAAGCTTGGTGACTGCCCTTTCCACTTTTTGTTGCCTGAGTGTTGTGCCAAAAGTTTTTATGCTCTAGAATTATCATCAAAAAACAGTTGCTTAACAGCAATCTTTCCAAACTCATGCATATTATCAAGGTAATCCCTTATTTTCTGTTTAGAATTCTGCAGTTGCTCCTTTTCTTGTTTTGAGAAATTTTCCCTATTTTGCAATACTTTAACATTTGTCAATCCATCTAAATAATTATTGTTACTGTTTAGCCATATCTCCCTTTCTTTTATTTCCAACCTAGTTTTAAACTCCACTTTAATTTTATCCCACTCCTTAGCTATGTTTTCAGAAGACAAATCTGTCTTTTCTAGTAGCTCCTGAATTAATTCCACAACCCATTCCTTAAATTCCTCTTTTCAACCGGTAGGTGGGAAAGCACCAGTGTCTCATTTTCATTTTATTACCTTGCATTTTTATTTTAGTTATTATTGGTGCATGAGCTGAAATAGTTATTGGGTGCGTTTCAAGACCTTCAATTAATTGCACATGTTCCTGTAAGATATAAAATCTATCTAGCCTAAACCAATTGTTGTACCTCGGTGAGTAATATATATATTCACTCCAAACTCCTAGTACTGAATTAACATCTTCCATGACGAACATTTTCATAAATTTCTTTAAAAATCTACCTCTCTTGTGATATTATCCATTCTAGGCCCCCCAGACACATCTTCACTGTTGCAAACCAAATTCCAGTATCCACCTATAAGTAATATTCCTTGCTGAATGCTGATTATTTCTTCCAAAATTTTCTTAAGCTCCATTATAGCTGTTTTAGGGGGATGAAAATGCATGCCAGTGTAATCCTCCTGCCTAGCCAGTAGTCCCTTAGTACTATGCATCTTCTATCACTATTGGAGCTCCTCTTGCAATTAATGTAAGTACTCCTCTTTTCCTTTGCCCCAAATATTCTGCTGAATAACCATCCTGAAAACCTTTATTTATCAAATTCACATGTTCAGTTATTTACAGGTGTGTCTCCGGTAGCATAGCTATTTGTACTCTACATTTTTTAATATAGTTCACTACTCTTTCTTTTTTATATTTATCTGTAAGACCATTTAGATTGAAAGACATTACAGAAAGCATAATTTTCTTATATAGTTACTATTACCACCTTTTATATATAACTGCTCTTTTGCTAAATGTCTAGTTCCAACTTTTATGTTACATATATATATATAATGTTTGGCAAGTTGGTCTTTTATACAGTTGTTTCATGTCATATCCATTTGTGTCTATGTCACATCTTACACAACTTTTTGTTTTTTTGAAAGCCCTCAAACAGAACAAACAACCCCCCAAAAAACCCTCCTAAAACCTACAAACTCTAAAATAACACACAAAACTATGTACATCTTTAAATATTGACATTTTTCCTTCTTAATAAGAACATTAAAGTTCTAACTTGATAGCTACACAGACAGGCTAAAATTAACCAAAAAGAAAGGTTAGTCATGCTAAGATGCATGGTACAGCCTGTGCTATTAGTAAATGCTATTTAATTTTTTATATCTATATAACTCTCCAAGTTGAGAAAACACTCAAATGCTTTCAGTAAACACTTACTCCAAGCCATTTTTCTTTATCAAATTGTCTTCTAGTGACATGCAAACCAGACACTGAACTGATAATGGTACCTTATTTATCAGAAAGAAAGACTTACAGTGTTCAATATTCTTTTTCATTACATGCTTTGTAATAAGCTTATTACTGGATAACGCCTATGGTTTTTACCCAGTCATTTAGGTTCATAGGTTCATACTAGGCTATCTGCCCTAGGGCATTCATAAGCCTAGCCAGAGTGTATTTGGCTTTCGCCACCCATTTTAAATTAATTTTGCTATGCCCTTTTTTCGAGGTTAGTATACTGTGCCTCTGTCTAACAGTGACACAGAAGTGATACCCGGGGTAAACCTACGATCTCACATCCACTCATCAAGATTCCTCTTGAAGAGAGTCAATGAGGGACTCTGCCTAACCTGGACTGGGATTTTATTCCAGAGTGAAGGGAGCCTCTGGGTTATGAATCTGTCCCTCCAGCATGTCCTATTTATTTCAGTGCTGAGGTTCAAGTCTCTCGCGTAGCTCGATGGGATTTGGATTTTCTGAGGTGCAGCATGTCCATTAATTCCGGGTTGGACATGGCTTTATACGTCAGGCACAGATCGCCTCTGAGCAGGCGGTATGCCACTGAGTAGAGCTGGAGTTTCTTTAACCGGGCAGCATATGGCATCTGTTTGAGCCCTTTGATCCTCTTGGTGAGGTACTTCTGGGGTCTTTCCAGTTGCTGCAGTTGTCTGGTAAGGTACATCTCAAAAGGGGCATTGTACTCAATTATGGGCCTGATGAGGGATGAGTAAAGAGGCATGATGACCTCCCCTGATCTAGATGTGAATCCCTTCATGATTAGGTAGGCTATATAAAATGTTTTTCTAACCACTTTGGCCACGTGGTTGTCAAATGAGAGATTGCTATCATCTTGGGTCCCCAGGTCCCTAATTACTTCTTCTGTACTTAATGGATTACCACCTATGTGGTAATTTGTGGGCACTTTGTTTTTGCCAAAGGGATGACTATACACTTTTTGGCATTTAGCTTGAGGCCATGGCTCTGGCACCAGTTGTCTGTTTCTGTGAGGCCCTTTTGGAGGATGCTTGTGTCAGCTGGAGAGTCGATTATGGCACCCAGTTTGCAGTCATCTGCGAACTTGGTCAGCCACAGTCCTTCCGTGTTGGCCTGTACCTCCAAGAAATATATACCGAACAAGAGAGGTCCCAGGACTGAGCCTTGTGGGATGCCACTTGTAACTGGTTTGGAGTCTGACATGGCTCCAGCAATTCTAACCATGTGGGTTCTGTCCTTGAGCCAGTTTGCAACCCATCTAGTGACATAGGGTTTATATTTAAGCTGGTGAGCTTATCTATAATGCCCGAGTGGGGTATTGTATCAAAGGCTTTTGCGAGGTCCAGGTAGGCTGTGTGGACCACCTTCCCCTCGTCAATGGCCTTGGTGACTGTTTCAAAGAAATCAACCAAGTTTAAGAGGCAGGATCTGCCCTTAACAAAGCCGAACTGGGTAAGATCCAGTGTCTGTAGGTCCCCAATATCTTTATTTATGAGGTCCATGATGATCCTTTCCATAGCTTTGCAGACCAAGCTAGTCAGGCTTATGGGGCGATAGTTTCCAGGATCCGTTGAGGCACCACCTTTGTGGAGAGGGACCACTGTTGCTGTACGCCACTCTTTGGGTACATATCCTGTAGTAAGGCTGAGATTGAACAGTAGTTTTATGTTTGGGTTTAGCTCTTCTTGGAGTTCATGTAGGACGCAACCTGGGACACCGTCTGGTCCCATTGATGCTGTGTTTTTTGCTTTGCAGAGGGCGGCTCTTACCTGAGCATCTGAGATGTCGGGGGGGGCAGCACTCTGCTGGGATAGATATTTGCCCTTTTGGTGGGGAGGGGGGGGAGTTTGCACTGAACCTGTCAGCTAGGATGTTGGCAATGTCTGTGGGTTCGGTGTATTTTTTGTCATTTTGGACTAATTCTGAGCATATCTGGGAATTCCCACCCAGGTTCCTAACATAACTAAAGAAAGCCTTGTGATTATCTTTAGTGTCCTGTGCAAGTTTTCTCTCGAAGCTGGCCTTAGACGATTTTATGAGTGCCCTTAGTTTTTTGCTAATACTGATCAGAGATGCCTTCGGGATTTTGCTCCATCATGTAGTAGCTTCCTTCTTCTATTGTATAGTTTGTTTATGGCTGGGGTCCACCAGACAGGACGTCTGCCTTTGGAGGACTGGGTCTTGGTTTTATTTGGGATTGCATGATCCATGCATTCCTGAAGGTGTTCATAGAATGCATTTATAAAGGATTCTGCGGTCTGGGCCGTATTTTCCACAGGCCCGGGGGCTTTGAATGATTCCACCTCGGTTTTGAGGAGTGTGAAATTTGCTTTAGAGAAGTTTTTCACTGTAGTTTTCTGGGCAGGGGGTGGGGTCGGGATGTGAATATCCAGTGAGATTAGTTTATGGTCTGATCTTACCAGTGAGGGATATACTTCTGGTCTGGAGCATAGAGTCCCCATGTTGGTGATGATCAGGTCCAGTATGTTTTCCCCTCTTGTGGGAGTGGTAACAAGTTGTTCCATAACATTTGAGTTTATAAATTCTAGAAACCTTTGGGCTAGGGTGTTGGAGCTAGAGTAATGCTCCCAGTCTATGTTTGGGTAGTTGAAGTCGCCCAATATAATGGTGTTTGGAGAGACCTTCATATTTTCCATTGTTCTCAGGAAGGCTGAGTGGGGTTCCTGGGTTTGGGAGGGTGGTCTGCAGCAGGCTATAAACTGGAAGGCAGTTTTACCCACTATTAGTTGCACATGGATAGTCTCTGATGCTTCGTGCTGTGCCACCAACCTGGAGGTGTGGGTATCTTTGACGAATATTGATACTCCCCCTCCTTTTGTGGTTCGGTCCAAGTTTTGGGGCCGAAAAGCATGGTATGAGGTATAATCTGGTAGTGCTGGGGTGCTGTCAGGAGCCTTGAACCAGGTTTCTGTTACTGCACAGATATCAATGTTTTCCATGCTAAGGAGAGTTTTGAGTGCGTGCATCTTGAGGTTTAGACTTCTGGCGTTGAGTAGCATTACTCTTAGTTTCTTATCCCTTGTGATACCTATGGAGGTGGGTTTGTCTTTTGAGCCTTGCCTATGCAAGCATGTGAAAAAGCACACTGATTTTTATTTTGTCATACTCACTTAACCAGTCCCTTGTGCTCTCCCCCATCTCCTCCCCTCTTCATTCTTTTTTTCATTGCAGTGTCTACATTTTTCAAAACCGGACAAAGAAAAGAGAGAAGAAGGGTGAACAAGAAAAAAAACAAAAGCACCTGTTTATATTAGTATCCCCATTGCATTTAAAAAAACTGAGAGAACTTTACTTTAAGTCTAACTAGTTTTGTATTATCTTTAAAGCTGTCACACCTGGGAAAACCTCTGATTGTTTTCAGAGAACATTATGTCCTAGCCAGTTTCTCTGTTCTTTTTTCTTTTTCTTTTCCCTCAGCCAATCCCTTTCCATCAGACTGTCTCCAGTTTCTCTTTACCAGATTGTCTCCATGGAGACATGCTGCGGAAATGCTACTTAGTATACATATTTGCAAGGGCTAGAAAAACAACCTTATAATGTTTAATATTCTTTTTTTTCATTTACTTGCTCTCTGTTTTAAAACAAATATCCTTAATCAGTCATTTTCCCATGCAAGAATGAAAAAGAAGCACATTAATTTGAAGTTTGTCATGTCCCCTTAACCAGGCTCCTTTTTTTTTTTTTTTTTTTGTTAATCATTACATTGTCTATTGTCTATGTTTCTCAAACTGCACAAGAAGAAAAAGAGAAAAGAGGATAAAAATAAACAGGCCTGTTTAAAATCCCCATTACACCCACAAATAGCATGCAAAGAATACCATGCAACACAGATACAATACTATTAAGAAAAGGTGATTTCTTTACAGTTAGTGTTCTCCCTTCTCTAAAGAATTTTTCCGAACCTTAATGACATGACATAGGGCATATACTTGAGTCCCCCACTCAGCAAACAAATTTTGAAGAAGTCCAATGTTTCCAGATTTTCTTGTGCTATCATATCTCACAAACATAATTAATAATTTGTAATCCTACATTAAGTTACTGATTATATTACTGCTCTTCTCCATCACCCAGATCCTGTTTCTGCTTTATTTCCAACTTACTCTTGATTTTTCTTGTCAATTCTCATTCTCCCTTCCTTGTCTCTAGCATTTTCCATTGAAATACTGGAAAGGGTTTCACAAGTGCAGTCTCTCTGTGGTCTTTATTACCAGAGGAGCGAGAATTTGAATCTCCTTCTGTTTCACAGCTCAGTTTTTATTGGACAAACTTCTGTATTTCCTCCTTAGCATGCACTTCATCAAAAAATGATTTTGTCCCTCCAGGGAAGAATACCTTAAAGACAGCTGGATATAGCAGTTTGAATCTCACACCTGCATCTTGGCATTCTCTGAAAAGAGGGATGAATTTACTTCTCTTTTGCCTGGTGTACGAGTAATCATTCTCCACAAACACTCTACTGTCACATACTTTTAGTATTCTGTCCATCTGCTACAGTTTTGACAAGATCAATTCTTTCTGCTGGTAGGATTGCATCCTTTATGTTAAAGGTCTAGGTTGCTTTCTTATTGCTAGATTTGGAGCATACACATGATGTGCCCATTCAACTAGTAAATCCTGCTCTGGAATACCAGTCCAGCTGCTTATGCGTGCTTTCATAAATTTAATGCAGTCTGTTCCTTCCATCTTCTCTGGTGTAGCTAAAAAATCTCAAGTTTTCCCTATGTGCTCTGTCCTCTAATTCTATTATTTTTGAAACATCTCTTTCTGAGCAGTCTCATATTTAGCCAGCCTTTTCTTCATTTGATCTCTGACTTTTGCAGCTTTATCATCTCATCTGAATATCTGTATAAAGCTTCTTCCATTTGTTCCAGACTTTTGTTGTTTGTGTTAATGTACTCTATCAGTGTTTTGTTTATTTTAACCAGGTCTGTATGCAGAATGTTTTCCAGGTCTTCTGTATTTCTTTATTCTTGGCATCCATGCAATGTACTTTCTTAAAACTGAACAAGAAGAAAGAGAGAAGAAGGGAGAAAGAAAAGAAAAAAAGAATAGCACTGACTGTTTTCAATCTCGACACTCCCTAAATAGTGGAATAAAATTGCTCCTCTTCTGTCTGGTGTACAATGAGTAATCATTCTCTACAGATAATCTGCTGTCTTCCACTTTTAGTACTTTGTCCTTCTGCCACAGTTTTGTCAGAATCAACTCCTTCTGCTGGTAGGATTGCACCTTTACTATTAAAGGTCTAGGTTGCTTTCTTATAGCCAGGTTTGGATAATACACATGATGTGCCCTTTCAACTAACAACTCCTGCTGTGGAATAGCAGTTCATTTGCTTATTTGTGCTTTCATAAAATGAATGCACTTTGTTTCTTCTAGCTTCCCTGGTATAGCTGGAAATCTCAGGTTTTCCTTGTGTGCTCTGTCCTCTAATTCTATTATTTTTTGAAACATCTCTTCCTAAGCAGTCTCATATTCAGTTAGCCTTTCCTTCATTTTCAGCCCTAATTTTTGCAGCTTCAACTTCTCATCTGAATATCTGTTTAAAGCTTCTTCCATTTTTCCAGCCTTGTGTTGTTTGTGTTGATATACCCCATCAGTGTTTTATTTATTTTAACCAGGTCTGTATGCAATTGACTTATATGTTCCTGTAGGTTATTGGAAGTCATGTCTGAAGGGTACACTGCTTTTTGCTGAACAGCTGCAGAACATTTCCCCAGTCAGTGTTTCTTCCTCACTTTTTGTAGCTGTTTTTTCCATGTCTTTTTTTTACTTTATTCGTGGCATCCAGGCAGTACACTTACTAGCCAGTTGCAGAAATTTACCCATAAACACAAGTCTAGTGGCCTTCTCTGCTAAGTTTCTGTTTTCATACTGGGAGATATAGAAATAAGCTGTTACTGAATGTGCAACCATCTTGGAATTCTCTTGCATTCTAGTGTTTTTATAAAAAAAACAGTTGCTTAACAGCAGTCTTTCTAACATTGTGCCTGTTATCAAGGTAATCCCTTATTTTCTGCTTAGCATTCTATAGTTGATCATCTTCTTGTTCTGTGAGTTGCCCCCTATTCTGCAATACTTTAACATTTGTCAGCCCCTCTAAATAATTCTTGTTACTCTTAACCATAGCTCCCTTCCTTTTATTTACACCCTATTTTTAAACTCCACCTTAATTTTATTCCACTCCCTAGCTATATTTTCACAAAAAAATTATATCCTCTCCAATACCTCCTGAATAATCTCCTATTCCTTAAATTCCTCTGCTTTTAACAGATAGGTAGAAAGGCGCCAGTGTCTCATTTTTATTTCATTACCCTGTGTTTTCATTTTAGTTATTATTGGCACATGATCTGAAATAGCTATTAGGTCTGTATAAAAACCTTCAATTAAATGCACATGTTAAAACCAAATAACAAACCAGCTAGCCCCGAAGAAAGGCTTGACAACAGCACTCAAGTTGCTTGCAAACTGCAAGAACCAAATGCACATGTTCTTGTGAAATGTAAATTCTGTCTACCCTAGCTCAGTTTTATATCTTGAGGAATAATGTGTAAATTCACTCCAAACTCCTATTACTGAATTCACTTCTTCCTTGCCAAATATTTTCAAAAATTTCTCCATAAATCTACTTCCCTTTGTTATACTTTCCCTTCTGGGCCCCCCATACCACATCTTCACAGCTGCAAATCATATTCCAGTCCCCAACTATAAGTAATATTCCTTGCTGAAAATTGAGTATTTCTCCCAGAATTTTCTTTAGCTCCATCATACCAGTTTTAGGTGGAATATAAATACATGCCAGTGTAATCCTCCTCCCTTGCCAGTAGCCCCTTAGCACTACAATTCTGCACCTATCTTTTTATCCTCTTCTGCCACTATTGGAGGTCCTCTAGCAATTAATATAAGTACTCTTATTTCCTTTGTTCCATGTAAGCATCATTGCATTAAAAAGTTATTATTCCCACCTTTTATGTATAACACCTTTTTTGGTAAAAGTCTAGTTCTAGCTTTTGCATTACATGCATACACTGTTTGGCAGGTTGAACTTTTATACAGTTGTTTCTTGTCATATCCATTTGAGCCTATGTCACATCTTACAAAACATTTTGTATTATAACAAACACACACACACACACACACACACACACACCAAATATCCCCTAAAACCTATTAGCTTAATACTAACAGACAACTCTATATACATCTTTAAATATTGAAGTTTTACCCTCCTAATAGGAACAAAAGTCCCAAACTGACAGCCATACTCACAAACTTGAGCTAACGTAAAAGGAATGATCTGATATTGTTAATCCTCGTTCATTCCTTACGCATGGGTATCGGTTCCGACCTCGGAACCGAGCCGGCCATTTTCCAAGCTCGCGTCAGCTTCAAACTCTCGAGCTAATCTCTTACCCACAATCCCCCTCTCCCTGTTACCTCAGATTTTGTTTGCCGCATTGCCATTCGGTCGTGTCAAGCTACTTCTCTTGAGCTAAGTATAGTCAATTGTTGTTTAATAGTTTTACAGATTACTTTTCTGTCAGAAAAGTTCATATTTTATTGTCTCTTACCCTGTCGCATCTAGCATACATAATTTCTTCAGGTTTTTCTGCTTCTTTCTTTACCACTTTTACCGCGAGATATTCTCTCTTTACCAACGTTGGTAATTCCTTTCCTTTTTCTCTCATACCTTTGGGTACTCTCTTGTACCAATGCTGGTACTTTTTCTATTAATTAATTTGCTGTCATGGCAGATAAGAAAGGTAGTCTGGGGTTTAAGCGGTGTTCTGATTGTGACACAAACTACCTACTTCTGATGCACACTCTTTGTGTGTTTATTGCTTGGGAGCTTCCCATTTGTCTGTTGGCCCACCCTGTACTATTTGTGAGAACTTTTCTAATAGAACCTTGTTGGATAGGAAAAACAAGCTGTTACTGAAGGGACTTCTAAAATCTCCCTTTTCAGAGGCTATTCTGGGTCGGAGGCCTCAACCCCTCCTAGTGCCCATAAGAAAACCCTGGATGTTCCTATTAAGGCTAAATCTTTGCCTTCATCCCTGACTGGGGACTCCCGCCAACCAAAACCTAAAAAGGCTAAAGTTTTGGCTCCGGAGCTCACTCAGTCAGCCCCAGTGCTTTAGGTGCCTAGACCTTCGGTACCAAGGCCTTCGGCTCCATTAGTGATTTCAGCTCCGTCTTCTCCGGCAGCCTTCTATATATCGGCACAGAGGGGTTCCTCGGTTCAGACCATTATCACTGTATCGGCACCGACCATTCAGCTGACACAGACTTTGACCGCGTCGGCTCCGAGATCTTCCTCGGAACTAACGCCATTATTGTTGACTCCAGTCTTGTCTGTTCCAGCTTCGGCACCGACAACCTCTTCGGCACCGATCCCTGTGTTGGTGCAGACCATGACCTCGGCACCAATGACTTCTTCGGTGCAGACAACAGTAGTCCAGTCTCTTTCGGCACCGTTGTCCTCGGTGTAGTCCAATGAGATGGGCACCGAGTCTGCCTCTTCTGTGGACAGGCCTGTTTCTCCCTCAGTCTCCATGAGGTCCACTAGAACACTCTACGAACATGATGTGTTGCGTCTTGTGGACCAGGTACTCTTGGCCAGAGGTATTCCACCCCTCAGGAACTATCCTTCCTTGGGAGGTGATCACCCATCTCCAAATACCCGTTCTTATTCTCCTCCTTCATTGCCTTTGAAGTCCATGGATATAGCACAGTCTTCCCCTTCTGTGGTTCCCTTTACGGATCTCACTAAGGAACCGCAGTTGCCTTCATGGCAGGAAAGTTTTGCTGCGACCCAGGATGTCAGTTGTGACACGTATAGTTTGCTGCTCCACAGCCATCCAGGGACTGGCTGAGCCGCTTAGGGGAGGGGTGACCCCTGTCCTAGACATGCACTCTTCTTCGGGTGGACCAGCCTTCCAACTGTTGGAGAAGGCCTTCGCTGCTGCTGGTGATACCGGACTGTCTATACCTCTGCCCTCCTCTGGTACACTGGTTTCACAAGTCGCACCTAGCGGACAGCGGGTGCAAGGGCCGCAGGACATATTCCCTCAGGAATCCCCTTTTCCACTGTCTTCTCCAGCTTCTCCCGCTGAGGAGGTCCACTGGAAAAGTTTGTGTAAGAGGAAGCACATGGACTCCACAGAGGAGTCCCTCACCGAAGACACAGATTTCGATGAGGGGGAAGGATCCCCTTGGTCACCCTCTGAGGTATCCTTTGGTGATATCCTCGAAATCCTGAAACAGAGAGGTGACTGGCAGTCCTCTAAGCCAATCTCTGAGAAATCTGTGTTCCTGCAGGCCTTTCGCGCCCGGCCCCCTACCACCTGGTTTACTCCACCTGCCGATGAACTTGTCCGGCTCATCGTGCAGCATGCTTGGAAGGCTCCTGATACCATTGAAGCTATTCCCCAGAGGCCAGATAAGATCCTGTCCCCTCCTGCTTCGGATCCCCATTGGTCCAAAGGTCTTCCTGTGGATGTTTTGGTGGTGGCGGCCGCAACAAAAAAGGATCTGGCAGAATAAGAAATCCAGACTGTCCATCCACCTAACAAAGAGTCCCGGGCCCTGGACAGGATAGGGAAGCGCACCTTTGCTTCAGTGACCTTTGCTATCAGGTCCCTGAATTATATGGCACATTTTACCAGGTTTCAAAGGGATCTGGTTTCTGAGCTCTCTGAAACCTTGGCTGGTGCCATGTTTGATGAGGTCCGTGACAAAGTGGCCTCTTAGCTGGCCACCATTGAATCTATATCTAACTCCTCTATGCGACTGATATCTCACGCATCAGAAGGAGCAGCTAGAGCAGCGGGTTCAGCTGCAGTCTTGAGACGACACACCTGGATGTGCTTATGCAACTTCACAGAACCCTTTAAGTCTTCCTTTCTTAATGCCCCCATTGAGGCCTCATCATTGTTTGGGCCCAAAGTTAAAAGCACACTGGCCAGATGCGAACAGGACAGAAAGACCCTTTCTGCCGTAGGTGTCCATTATTCTTCCCCTCCCGAAACCAAAAGAGTGGGAAGATATAGTTCAAGAAATCTCAGGGTCCTTTCCATGACACAAAGGCCAAGTTCTCCCCCGGAGGCAGAGGGGAAACTCACAGGGAAGACACTCCTTTTGGGGCAGAGTGGGTCAGTGTAACCAGGGTTCCAGGGATTCTTTTCCTGGTCAATCCTACCAGTGCTCCTGAAGAGCGGCCCAACTCCTTTCCTCTGGAGGTGGTTGGGGGACATTTCTCCTTGTACCCTTCTGCCTGGCTAACCATCACCACTGATTCTTGGGTACAAAGGATTATAACCAGAGGTCATCATATCCACTTCGATCTTTGTCCCGTCCCTTCAAAAAATCTTCCCGACGTTCCACCCAGTCAAAGGGAAGAAGCAGCACTAGAGATAGAAAAGCTGCTAAGAAAGAGAGTCATCCAAATAGTCCCTCCAGACCAGATAGGATCCGGATTCTACTCGACTACTTTTGGTGCCAAAGAAAACCGGGGACTGGAGACCAATTTTGGATCTCAGTGTATTGAACAAGTTTGTGAGAGTACAAAAATTCCGGATGGTCACAATACAGTCTATCCTCCCGCTTTTGGAAAAAGATGATTGGATGTGCTCGATAGATCTTCAAGATGCGTACTACCACATAAAGGTGGACAGGCCATCAAGAAAATTTCTGCACTTCTGTGTGGGAGCCAATCACTACCAGTTCAGAGTACTGCCCTTCAGACTCCCTACAGCCCCTAGAGTGTTCACAAAGTGCATGGCAGTTGTTCACAGCTCAATTGCGATGTAAAGGATTCCAGGTGTTTCCATACCTAGACAACTGACCCATTTCCACCCCCACCAGACATCTACTGGAAAAAGCCCTGGCATACTCTCTCCTCGCTGCTCAAAGGCTAGGCATAACCATAAACTGGCAAAAATCCAGTCTCACCCCATTTCAGTTGACAGAATTCATAGGGGTTATCTTGGACACAAAAACTGCAGAGCTGCTATTCCAGAGCACAGAATTCTAAGGATAAAGCAACAACTAATTCCAATCCTTTCAAAGGAAAAATCCACGGCTCACTCGGTTCTATAGCTGTTGGGTTCCATGGCAGCCTCCATCACCATTGTTCCCCTGGCCAGGTTTCACATGAGGCTTCTACAATGGCTACTGCTCACCCAATGGTATCCTTTTCAGCATCCTCTTTCAGCCATGATTCGAGTAACCCACAGGTGCAAACTGGATTTAAATTGGTGGATGACACACAATCTCTCACAATGGTCTCGCCCCTTCTCCCCCCAGCAACCCAAGGCCACAGTGACCACAGATGCCTCCCTGATGGGGTGGGGGGGGGCTATGTCAGGGACAGACAGTCCAAGGCACTTGGTCCGAACTGGAGGCCCATCTGCATATAAATGTTCTAGAGCTGAGGGCGGTGCTTCTGGCATTGCAAGCATTCCATCCCCTGCTGCCATCTGGGACAATTGCAATTCAGTCAGACAACATGGCGGTGGTCTGGTACATCAACAAGCAAGAGGGAACCAAATCTTACCCCTTTGTCGAGAGGCCATGAGGATATGGCAATGGGCGATGGCTACCAACCATTTTCTTCTAGCAACGCACATTCCCGGGAGTTGCAATGTGATAGCAGACATACTCAGCAGGTGCATTCTTCAACCTCATGAGTGGTCCCTGAATACCTTGATAGTGACGGAGATCTTCCACTGCTGGGGCCGTCCTTGCTGTGACCTCTTCGCATCCCTGACCAACTACAAATGCAGCAACTATTTCACCCTGATTCCCCCTCCAGGACAGTCACCCAGGGACGCTCTAGTCCACGATTGGCCCTCGGGTCTTCTTTATGCATTTCCACCCTTTCCCCTCATTCCCCAGTTTCTGAAGAAAGCCCATCGGTTGAAGAGCAAGGTGATCCTCCTAGCACCATATTGGCCTCGACAGATTTGATTCCCCTTCCTTTGGCCTCACCTACTAGATCGACCATGGATTCTCCATCCAACCCCGGAGTTGATCTCACATCCACAGAACCTGATTCATCCCAACTTGAACAGCCTGAAGCTCATGGCTTGGCTACTCCAATTCCCTTGATTGCCAGGCAGAATGATCTTTCTTTACCAGTACGTGATAGTCTCATTGCTTCTCATAAGTCTTCCATTAGAATTACTTATCTGAGCAAGTGGAAAATATTTACCTGTTGGCTGAAAGATAAACAAGTAAACCCCTTTTCAGCACCAGTGTCGATAATACTAAACTATCTGGCCGACCTTTTTCAATCGGGTCTATCGGCCTCTACCATTAGAGTTCATTTGGCTGCAATTTCTAATTTTCATGAGGGTGTCCAAGATTCCTCTCTTATGTCCCATAAATTGTGCAAGACCTTCATAAAAGATGTGAATCATCTGAAGCCACCTTTTAGAGAACCTGTTCATTACCATCGGATTTATCATTAGTTCTACAAGCTCTGACAATGTCACCTTTCGAACCAGCCTCTTCTTGCGACCTGAAGTATTTGTCATGGAAAACCTTATTTTTGGTCACCATTACTTCTCCCAGATGTATTTCTGAGCTTCAAGCTTTATGTATCAAGAGTCCATACTTGATTTTTCATAGAGTGTCTCTGAGAACTAATCCATCATTTCTGCCTAAAGTGATCTCTGAAATGTCCATTAACCAAGCCATTGAATTGCCAGGTTTCTTTCCCAGTCATTCAAACAGAGGAGAGTATTGCCTACATACCCTATATATCCACAGGCAAATCCGTTTTTACTTAAACAGGATTAAACCCTTTTGTAAATCTGTCCAGTTATTTTTGGCCTTTTCTGGATCTAAATTAGGATCTGCTGTTGCTAAGGTCTCATTAGCTAGATGGTTGAATGGTTGATGGTGTGACCTTCATTTATACACAATGTAATATCTCATTGCCTACTACCATGAAAGCTCATTCAACAAGGTCGGTGGCAACTTCTGCTGCCTTCCATGCCAGAGCTTCTTTACATGACATCTGTGCAGCTGCAACTTGGGCTATGCCTCATAACTTCATCAATCATTACAAACTGGATTTGGCCACCAGGGGAAGAGCATCTTTCGGTTCTATGGTGCTCAGGAATGTCCTTCCATGAGAGCCTCCCAGGAATAGAGGTAGCTGGGGACTCTGTCCCATATGTAAGAATGAACGAGGATTAACAATATCAGATAAAGAAGTTATGTCTTACTATAACGTTCCATCTGTATTGTTGATCCTCGTTCAGTCATTACAACCCTCCCTCCTTCCCCCTCCTGTGGTTTCTAGTGGATCTTTCCATCTGGTTCTCTTAGGTCATTTGACCAGAGGTAGCCTCTACCTTCTTTGACTTGCAAACTCAATCTGAGGTAACAGGGAGAGGGGGATTGTGGATAAGAGTTTAGCTCTAGAGTTTGAAGCTGACGTGAGCTTTGAAAATGGCCGGCTCGGTTCCGAGGTCAGAACTGATACCCATGTGAAATGACTGAACGAGGATCAACAATACAAATGGAATGTTTTAGTAAGACATAACTTCTTTTTATGCATGTCAAAATGTATGGTGCAGTCTGTGCTTCAACGAAGTGCTAATTGGTTTTGTCTTAGTTTTATAGCTGTCCCAGCTGGGAAAATCCCTGAATGGTTTCAGAGAAAATGATTTCCTAGCCATTTTCTGTTTTCTTATTTTTTTCCTCAGCTAATCACTCTCTGCCAGACTGTAGCCAGTTTCTCTTTATCAGATTATCTCCATGGGGACATGAGAACTAGACAGCCAGTTTCTCTTTATCAGATTATCTCCATGGGGACATGAGAACTAAACAGACAGTTTCTCTTTATAGGTTCATAGGTAGGTACTAGGCTATTAGCCCTAGGGCCTATATAAACCTAGCCAAAAAGGTACCCTGGCTTTCGCCACCCAAGAAAATTATTTTCCTGTGCCCCTGTCGAGCAGAGCCACAGAAGTGATCCATGGGGCGAATTTCCTGTTTCCCATCCAATTATCAAGATTTTTCTTGAAGAATGCTAATGAGGAGCTCTGTTTGACATAGATAGGTAGTCTGTTCCAGAGTATGGGAAGTCTCTGGGACAGGAATCTATCCCTCCAGCATGTTCTGTTTATTGTGGTGACAAGGTTTAGGTCCCTAGAGCATGTAGCTCGGAGGGATTGGGATTTCTTTAAGTGGATTCACTTGGAGTTCAGTGGAGTTTATCAGATTGTTTCCATGGGAACCTGAAGACCATAGCATCATAGGATTTATAAGTCTAGCCAAGAGTTTAGCCCATGTTTAGACGAGTCAGCATCCAATGCCACTGTCCAGCAAGGACACAGGTGGAATTCCAAGGATGTATTTTCTATTTCCCATCGTTATCAAGTTGCGCTTAAAAAGGGGTAAAGAGGTACTTTGCTTGACATGGAGAGGGAGCCTATTCCACAGATAGGGGAGTCCCTGGTACACAAATCTGTCCTGCCAACAAGTCCTATTGATGTGACAGACCATGGTAGATTTTTGAGGTCCTGGATTCTCATGGTGACGAACCTCTGTGGCCTCTCCAGCTGCTGCATGTGCATTACGAGGTACATTGCAAGGGCATTGTACTCAATAATGGGCCTTATAATGGAAGAATACAAGGATGTTATGACCTCCTTGTCCCTGGATGAGATACCCTTACTTATGAGATGGGGCATGTAGAAAGCTTTCCATACAACGGAAGCAACATGGTGGTCAAAAGTCAGGTTGCTATCAACATGGGTGCCCAAATCCCTCATGACTGATTGTGTGCTTAGGATGTTGTTATTAATGTGATAATTTGTGGGGGCATCACTCTCCCCAAAAGGGCTGATGATGCATTTTTTGGTATTCGGCTTGAGGGCATGTTTCTGGTACCAGTCATTTGTTTGGGTGACACCCTCTTGCAGGATGTCCACATCAGTAGGGGAACTGACAACATCGCCCAGCTTGCAGTCATCTACAAACCTGGTCAGCCATGGCCCACTGGTTTTGGCCTGCACCTCAGAAAAGTATATCCCAAATAATAGAGGCCCCAAGATCGAAACCTGGGGTATGCCGCTTGTTACAGGTCTACTGGTTGAGGTGGCTTCCCCTATTTTGACTAGGTAGGTTGTATCAGTGAGCCAGTTAGCTACCTATCTGGTAATATATGGATTGATGCCTAGTTGAGAGAGTTTATCGATTATGCACAAGTGGGGAATAGTGTCGAAGGCTTTGGCCAGGTCAAGGTGGATGGTGTGCACCATCTTCCCCTCATCCATGGCTTTGGTGACTGTCTCAAAGAAGTAGACCAAATTTAACAGACATGACCTCCCCTTGATGAACCCAAACTGTGTGGTATCGAGTGTTTGGAGGTTGCCAATGTCCTTGTTAATGAGGTCCATGGTAATCCATTCCATGGCCTTGCAGATCAGGTTAGTTAGGCTGATAGGTCTATAATTTCCTGGATTGGCGGATGCTCCACCTTTGTGCAAAGGGATGAGAGTGGCTGTCCTCCACTCGGATGGGACAAGGCAGGTACTCAGGCTTTGGTTGAATAAGGAGCTGAATGGTTCTGCAAGTTTCTGCCTGAGTTCATGCAGGATGCAGCCTGGGATGTTATCATGTTCCATGGAGGATGTATTTCTTGCCATTGAGAGAGCAGTGATGACCTCTTCCCTAGATATAAGGGGAAGGAGGCAGGTAATGGGAATGTCCTGATTTACTGATGGGGACAGAGGGGTGAAGTTTTCACTGAATCTGTCAGCCAGCAAGTTTCAGAATTGCTACTAAGCAAACATATATTTTCTAGAAAAAAGCCTCACAATATTCAATATTCTTTTTCATTTACTTGCTCGCTCTTAAAAACTTGTTACCAAATCAGTCTAAGGTCCTTAATCCAGCCATTCACCTATGCAAGAATGAGAAAAAACACATTAATTTTTCTCTTGTCGTGTTTTTTTAACCAGACTTTTTTCTTTTACATTGCAGTGCCTACATTTCTTAAAACTGAACAAGAAGAAAGGGAGAAGAAGGGAGAAAAAAAAGAACAGCAGCACCTATTTACAATCCCTATTCCACTTAAAAATATTGAGAATACTTTACTTTATAGCATGTAAAGAAAACCACACACCACACAAATAGTACTACTTAAGAAAAAAGTCTTTACTTACAGTTAACTTTCTCCCTCTTCTTCCCCCCAAAGAACTTTTTTGAACATTAATGACATAAAGTAGGGCATATGCTTTAGAGTCCTCCACAAGTCCAACAAATTCTGAAAAAGTCCAATATTTCCAGATTTTCTTCTGTCACAATTATTGCATTGTAAACCCACATTAAGTTACTGATTTTATTCCTGTTCATCTCCATCTCCCATATCCTGTTTCTGCTTCATTTCCAATGTTCTCTCAATTCTTCTAGTCATTTCTGATGCTTCCTTCCTTATCTCAAACATTTTCCATTGAAACGTTTAATAAGATTTCACAGGTGCAGTCTTTCTGTGCTCTTTATTACCAGAAGAACAAGAAGCAGAATAATTTTCTGTTTCACAGCTTACTTTTTGTTGGACAAATGTCTGCATTTCCTCCTTAGCATGTACTTCATCAAAAATGATTTTGTCTCTCCAAGGAAGAATACTTGAAGACAGCTGAGTGCAGCAGTTTGAATCTCACATTTGCATACTGACATTCACTCAATGGTGGAATAAATCTGTTCCTCTTCTGCTTGGTGTACAAGTAATCATTCTCCACAAACACTGCTGTGTCTCAATTTGTCCTTTTGCCACAGTTTTGTCAGAATCAACTCTTTCTGCTAGTAGGATTGCATCTTTACTATTAAAGGTCTAGGTTGCTTTCTTATAGCCATGTTTGGAGAATTCATACAATGTGCCCTTTCAACTGACATCTCCTGCTGTGGAATAGCAGTCCAGTTGCTTATTTGTGCTTTCATAAAATTAATGCAGTCTTTTACTTCCAGCTTCTCTGGTATACATGAAAATCTCAAGTGTTCCTTATGTGCTTTGTCCTCTAATTCTATTATTTTTTGAAACATCTCTTCCTGAGCAGTCTCATAGTCAGCCAGCCTTTTCTTCATTTTGACATCTGAGTTTTGCAGTTTTATCACTTCATCTGAATATCTGTTTACAGTTTCTTCCATTGTTTTGCATCCTTTTATTGTTTGTGTTGATGTACTCCATGAATGTTTTGTTGATTTTAACCAGATGTGTGTGCAGTTGTCTTATATCTTCCTGTAGGTTACTGGAATTAATGTCTGGAGATTGTATTGTTTTTTGCTGAACAGCTGTAGAACTTTCCTTAGTCAGTGTTTCTTCCTCACTTTTTGTAGCTGTTTTTTCTGGGTCCTCTGTATTTCTTTTTTCCTGGCATCCAGGCAGTACACTTACTAGCCAGTTATTGAAATGTACCCATAAACACAAGTCTACTGGCCTTCTTTGCTGAGTTTCTGTTTTCACACTTGGAGAGCTAGTTGTAACTCAGTGCGCAGCCATCTGGAAGTGGAGCTTGGGAATGTTTAGGGTGAGATATTCATCTTTCAATAGGGAATGTTGCATTTAGGTTGGAACTGGCATTTGGTTTACAGCAGTGAGGAGGGACCTAGAGGGGAGGATGCGATCAGAGAGGGAACATTTCTGAAGAAATGTATGAAAAGTGTTTGGTGTGGAGGACATGAATTCAGTGGTGGAAAAGAGGAATTTGAGGAGTGGGTGGTGGAAATTTGTTGGGAGTTCTGTAAGGGATAGAAATTTCTTCAGAGGTTGTGGCTACTGAGATTGGAAATGGAGTGGAAATGGAAGAGGAAGATTTATGGTTGGGAAGCAAGAACTGTTTGGAGGGGCCAATATGGGTGGAAGTGTTGCAGAGTAGGGGGAGTCTCACAGAGCAAGAGAGGCACAACTGCAGAGTGCAGGAGAGAAAGTGAGGGAGTATCTGGATGATATGCATGTGTTTGGAAAGACTGCTGTTAAGCAACTGTTTTTGGTGGTGACTCCAGAGTATGAGGGCTTTTGGCATGGCAACTTAGGCAATGGAAAGTAGAGGGAGTTGTTGCCAAATGTGGGGAGCCGATAACAAGCAAAATAACCAGAGATCCTCTAGAGGTGTTGAGAGATAGTTTAAAAATTTTATGAAAATTTGTTCAGAGAAATGTGGAAATCAAGAAAGAGCACAAATAGAAATATTTATGGAAGATTTGAATATGCCAATGTTAGAGGTAGATAAGGCTCAACAATTAACAGTTAAGATAGGAGGAAATAAGATAGAAATGGTGACATACAGTCAGTCTGCAGAAATAGATGGTATTCTTATGGAAGTTTGGAAGCTGTGAGGGAAGAAAGTGATGAAGGTATGCAAGGTTTTATTTGGCAGTATTTTAAAAGGAGAGGAAACACCAACATCCTGGAAGAAAACTGTTATAGCTGTAATACCCAAAGATGGTAAAAACCCATCAGACTCAATTTCATGTAGGCCCATTTCAATTTCAAAACCACAAGTATAAAGTGTTTATGTCTATAATAGTTTAAAGAATGGCACAGGTGTTGCCAAAATTGATAGATATGGATTGATATGGTTTTGTGGAGGGGAGTGAAACATTTAAGAACATTAATAGAGTAGTGATGATCCAGAAGGGAATTGGGATATGGGAAAATGCTGCTGTTGTTGATTGATCTTGATGCACATAGAGCATTTATCAGAGTAGGCTGGGATTCTGTGGTGGGGCAGTGGATGCATTTGTATTACCAGATACAATATTGGAGTTGATTGGGATAATGTGTGAGGGATCAAAGGTGGGAATTAAAGTAGGAAGGTTCCTCACTGATGGGTTATGTCAGAACAGGGGAACTAGGCATGGGTGTCCCCTTTCCCCTTTGTTGTCTGAATTAACTTCAGAGCTATTGGCAAGGAAAATAAGCGACTCAGAAATTTGGGGATGTAATTGGTATGGTAATCAAGAAAAGTAGGCTTTATTTGCTGACATTGTTATTTTGTACCTGATAGAACCAGAAAAGGACCTCTTGCTGTTGTGGAACATCTTGAGACAGTTTTGAGTCTTTTCAGGATTCAAAATTAATGAAGATAAAAAAAAAGATCTATAGCTGTAAACTATGTACCCACACATGACTTGGTCCAACAATACTGATATTTATAGGAACACAATAAAATGAAGTATTTAAAAGTATAGATTAACAATGATTTTGTTATGGCAGCTATGGATATGTGGGAAGAGACTAGACAAAAGATAAAAAAAACTGAGAAATGTGAAGCTCTTGTTTATGGATATGGATAGAAAGATACAAACAGTGAAAATGTTTTTAGTCCCATTAGTTTTTGTTGACCAGAGGAGAAGTTATACACAATAATTAATAAAAAGTTGCAGAAGTTTATCTGGTATGGAAAGAGGGCAAGAGTCAGGTAGGATAAGTTAATCCTTCCAACACAATAGGGTGGTTTAGGATTACCTTATCTGAAGAGATATATTGGTGGTGCACAGTTAAGGCTTAAATACACAATACATGCAGAAAACTGTAATTCAGGGTAGAAAGGGATGATGATGGAACAGGGGAAAATCTGGGAGATGGTGAGAGAGAGTGGGATTTTGGATGCAGGTCCTTGAGGAGAATAATAATAGTCATGCAGAATGTTATATTCATGGAGTAGTGGAAAGTATTCTGGAAACTAGGCCAGCATGAGAATATAGAGAGGAGATTTTGCTGATGGGGATGGCTGCAATGGGGTAGGCAGGAGGGGGCTGAAATTTGCTAGACAGGAACCAAAGTGTTGAGAGCAAGTGGCTTGGGAGGGAAGGGCAGTGGAATTGGAGGAGGCTGGGCAGACATTCGGACTGCAGGTTGGAAACTGCCTTACCTGTCAGAGGTTGATATCAGAATGTGAGCAGGGATGGGGGTGGGGGATTCTTGGGTTTAAGGATCTGATCTGCTGGAATTTTTGATTGGGTTTAGAATGCAAGCTGCTGTTGGGGAAGGGATAATTAGTGGGGCATATAGGGTATTGCACAGTGGCTGTGGAAATCAGTCAGAGGAAGTTGGAGATGACTGGGAAGAAAGAGAGATTGGATGGGCAATTTACATAGAAACAGTGAGAGGATGTGTGTGTGGTTCCCATGTGTAAGGCAGAGCCTAGAAGACTTGGAGTTTTTGCTTGGGAGTGTTTGCATGGATATTTTTTGTGTTCCAAATAGACTGCAAGGAATTTTTCCTCAGGTGCTCTTTGGGTGTTGGGGGTGTGTTGGAGGAAACTGGCTGGGAGCATGTGTTTTGGCAGTGCGATGAGTTGGCAGACTATGGGAATTTCCTGCAGGGTGCTCTGTTGGAGGTGTTGAGTGAGCAAGTGGGTTTAACTGGGGAAGTGATTTTTTTGGGGTGGGGGCTAGGTTATGGGATCTGAGTGGACTAGCCATGGTGGGGCCTTGCTGGGTTTAATTCTCGTAGCTGCCAAATAGGTTATTGCCTGAGAATGGAAATCAAGATCTGGGTCGGTTGTGTTTGGAGAGCTGAGTGTTGTGGCAGAGATGGAGGAGCAGGAGGTAGGATCTTTGGTAAAGGTGGCAGCAGATTGCAAAGAGAAAGATGGAAGTTGTAGGAACAGTACATGCAGGGTGGTGTTTTGAAGGAGGAGTAGGATTGGGGGAGGGCAGGAGCTGAGCAATTTATGTGGTCTTGGATTTATGATAGTAGTATAAAAAATGTGAAGTGTAATGTTTGTAACTGGCAACATGTTTATATGGTTTATTTTCTTTTTTGTAAAAATATGCCTGCCTATATATTGAGTGATAATTCAATAAAGGTGTTAATAAAAGAATTTTAATACCCTTTAGGCATGTGTTTTCTGAGGAAGTGCAGCAGGTATTCAAGGAGGCTAAGAAAACTGTTACTCTGAAAAATCAAATTTAGCTAAGTGGAAAAGATTTTCTAATTGGAGCCAAAGCAAGAAATGGAATCAATTTAAAGCCCAGACACCTCTGGTTCTAAAGTTTTTGTGTGCATTATTATCCCCTGGCCTTTCTTACTCTTCTATCAAGATTCTCCTCTTGGCCATCACTGTTTGTCAACCCATGAATTCCCTTTTCTACCCTGCCTCAAGTCAAACAGTTTTTGAAAGGGGTTTTAGATATCTGCTCACCTAAAAGACAGGAGTCTCCAACTTGGGATTTTAACTTTGTGCTGGAGAAACATATACATGTTCCTTTAGAACCTCCTCATGAGACTGAGTTGAAGTTCTCATCTTGAAAAACAGTGTTACTCGCTACTCTGACTCAGCAAGAAGAGTATCTAAGTTACAAGCTCTTAAGATGATTCAGCCATGTCTCATCTTTCACAAAGATAAGTAACTTTGAAAACAAATCCTTCTTTTATATTTAAAGTGACTTGAGGGTTTACTTGGAGCCAAACTATTAATCTCCCTATTTTCTATCCATACCCAAAAAATAAGGGAGAAAGAATTGTATACATGCTGGATGTCCACAGGCAAGTAAGATACTGCATTGACAGGACAAAAAACTTTCAGGAATTACGATCAACTGGGTGTTTCCTATGAAGGAAAGAAAAAGTTTGAAACAATTTCTAAATGGTTGTCTCATGCCTCTGCAAGCAAGGTGTGATGCCCCACCACTGGCCCAGTAGTCAAGGAGCCTCAATCCTCACCAGTGGCAACAGTAGGGGATGTACACACTGTGAGGATGACAAGTACACACACACACACTATTTCCAGATGTAGCTCACTGCATCAAGTGCAATTTCCCTTAAGAGCACACAGAGACCACAGTCAGCCTGGTGCTGGTTACTCCCTCTTTCTCCAGATCCCCAGTAAGACTCCCCACTGGCACAGCTATAGAGATGAGATCTCAGCTGAGTGGCCAAGTCAAGACCACCAGCACCCACTCTGTCCAACCTGTGCTCCATCCCCCTGCCCAAGTGGCTGACACACACATACACTCGTTGACATTTGATTTATACACAAACACACACACACACACACATACACACACACACCTGGGAAAGGCTGGCACAGGTTTACTAGCTATGTCCCCTTTTTCCCGGACTATAAGTTAGTTATTACTGCCACCAGCCAACTTTTTATCAGCTACTTTAAGGCCCTTAACAAAGGATGTCCAGTCTTATTGTGTAATGTTACTATTAATCCAAATGGTAGTTTGACCAAGAGCAAGGCTATTAGTAGTGGCCAACAGTGCCACCAAATAAATATGCAAGTACTCTCAAAACTTAAATATGTCTCATAAATGTCAGCCACGATGAAAGGTTTAAATATATTTAATAATAAACAATAAAAGAAAGTACTCAGTAAATAAGCACAGTTGCATCAGAGTTCAAAATCACAGGAAATATTTAAAACAATAATGCAGAAGAGTCTCAAATAAATAAAGAAAACAAATCTAAAATAAGCTCAGCTATATTCCTGTCTATATCTAAAAGAATTATACTGTCCCCTAGACTTACTTACGGAGCAAGGCAAGAAGGATGTAGTGAGTGGAACTTCCAGCTGATACTGCCAGGTCAAAGACAAAATAAAAAATTCATTAACTCTCTCAGAGAATTCTTAAATTAATATATCAAATATCTCTGCTGGGTTAGCTTGCAGGATTACATCACTTCTTGTCATCTGACTTTAGTTCCTAAGCTAAACCCCCATTGCTAGAGACTGCCAGCCATACCTCTCAACCATAATGAATTACTCGTTTTTTACTGAGTTTTGGGGTCCAAATGAAGGGGTGCCATGATTCCAGAGTGGAACCCCTTCATTTCTGATTTTTTCTTTTGGTTTCATAATTTTTTCGAATATCGCACTATCGGAGCTGATGTCATCACTTGCGTGATGATGTCAGCTCCATCAGGGCTATCAGCCAGTCAGAATTGAGCTCCTTGAGCTCATGTCATCATTTCCGGCTGCAAATGTGAACGGGAAACAGCACTCATTTTGAATTTATTAGCAGCAGCGGTCAAGAGCGAGCAGGAAATGTTTGGAGTTATTAACGATAGCCGGGCAATGCACTTGTTTTAAGAGCAAGCAGGAAATGTTTGGATTTATTAGCAGCAGCCGGGCAATGCACTTGTTTCAAGAGGGATTAGCAGCAGCCAGGCCGGGAAATAGAAATGCATTTGTTTCATCAGAAGGGGGTTTGGGGCTTTCATTGGAAGGGGGTTTGGGGCTTTCATTGGAAGGGGGTTTGGGGGAATCAAGTGAAGTGGAGTAACAGGTTTGGACTCAAGTAAGGTATGTGTGTGTGTGTGTGTGTGTGTGTGTGTGTGTGTGTGTGTGTGTGTGTGTGTGTGTGAAATGCCCCCATGTAATACACCTGGTGGCTAGAGGTATTCAGGCTCAAGGGTAAAAGGAGCCTAAAGTCCCTAGTCACCACCATTTCTGAGCTTTGTCTAGATTTTATGTGGTACTGTGAGAAGTGAACAGAATTTGTATTCCCCCATTATTGGCTTTGCTGTTTGTCCAGTGTTTTTGTGCTAAGAGTTGAGAGCTATGGTGAGTGAGAAGTGAGAACTGAATTTCTATTCCCCCATTATTGGCTTTGTCCAGGTTTTTTGTGCTAAGAGGTTGAGAGCTGTGATGAAAAGTGAGAACTGAATTAACTACATGATAGCCATTAAGTTTCAGTCTTCCTATTTTTTAGAGGACTGCTGATTTGGCATAGTGGTATGTTGCTATGACTGTAGTGCATAGGGTCCTGTGTTCAAGACTTACCAGTGAAATGCATGGTGGTAACACAACATTTTATTCTAGCAACTTTCCAAAATTATACAAGCAATGTTTAAAATGTGTCCCTGGTAAGTCCCTAGCCACCACCACTTGTGAGCTTTGTCCAGGTTTTTTGTTCTAAGAGTTGAGAGCTATGGTGAGAAGTGAGAACTGAATTTGTATCCCCCATTATTGGCATTGTTTGTCCAGTTTTTTTGTGCTAAGAGGTTGAGAGCTATGGTGAAAAGTGAGAAAAGAATTCACTAAATGATAGTCATTAAGTTTTAGTCTTCCTTTTTTTCAAGAAACTGCTGATTTGGCATAGTGGTATGTTGCTGTGACTGTAGTGCATAGGGTCCTGGGTTCAAGACTTGCCAGTGACATGCATGGTGGTAATACATTTTATTCTAGCAACTTTCCAAAATTATACAAGCAGTGTTTAAAATGTGTCCCTGGTTTTTGACCTTTTGCCCCCTCCCCCCCCCAAAAAAAACTGAAGTTGAAAATAAGTGTGAGAAGCTGTGCAATATGCCTATGGCTTACACTACTGTCATTCTATTTATAGTGTGGGTGTGGAAGTAGACTTTTATGATGGAAATGTTCTGAATTGAGCAGTCTTGTCATATTGGTTCGTGCATTTTTCTCATTGCCTACAGTACAGCCTACTGGAAAAATGTTCAAACAATAAATTTAAAATGCACTCTCTCTAACAAGTGTGCTGTATTATACAAGGAATATAACTTAACAAAGTCAGGAAGGTGTATCAAAGAAAAGAACACATGTATGTTTCTTGTTTTGTGTGCAAGGGGGCAATGATTTGAAAACAGCCCAAAGGTAATCTTTATCCACCACTGGCCAGATGTATTTTCTTTGGATGTGGTGTGTGGGTTTCAATGCTATTTCACTGAATGTGAGTTTCAACGGCAGAAAAGTTTTAATGCCAAGTCTATTTTCATTGTGAGACAGTATTGTTTTGTTGAGGAGATGTCTGTTAGTGTTTGTGCATTGTTGTGCTGCAAAATGTAAAAATAAAATCCAAATAATCATTGTAGAAGTAAAGCAGTATGCACACATTAGTGTTTATGGTAAATGGGGAGAAATTGCTAGGTAATGGAACACTGGAATGGCTGCAGGGGGACTCTGGTGCCATATTTTGGTTGTCTGTTCTTCAGTTTGCGTTTGAAAGTTGGTATCCTACAATTCCATTGGTGTGGGTGGGGTTACATAATTATGTATGCAAATTAGATGTTAATCAGCATACAGATTTGTACCTATTTTTCATGGGCCTTGTCCAGATTTTTGATGTTTCCAGGTTAAGAGGTATGCTGCCAGCCTTTAGCATCTGTGAAAAATACATAGCCCTCAGATCTTTGCAGCTGTTGGGAGACATAAAACAATAAAACACTTACAGGACAATGCAGGAGGCTCCCTAGTTTTAGACATCCTATCTTCTTGGTGCATTGAAACCATCTTTTATGTCACAGTTATAAAATAATTTAATTTCAATTATTTTTTCTTAAGTTTTGCAAGTTAAACTCCTATGTTCCAGTTTCCAATGTTAAAATATATACATTTACACAGTTACAATAGTGTATATACATTTCTGTTCTTTTCCAGTAAGGTACACTGTGGATACATCTTTAAGCACAGTACTTTACAAACCCTTTCAACACACACTTCTGTACCAACAGTTTGATATACAGACAACATACAGTTCTAATACATTTGTAACACAAGCATATGAATCATGTTTATATTCACAAATGGCATATAATTATTTACAAAATTCCAGTTGGCAGTACCTATTTTTGTCACACAAGGTAATGGCCCACTCTATTAGGGCTTTGGCTACTACTTTAGCTTTTTGGAAATGAGTGGACTCTTGAAATATACTAGAGGCAGCAACGTGGTCATCTGTGCATATTTTTACAAAGTACTACAAATTAGATTATTTCTTTGAGTCCAGAGCAGACTTTGCTAGGACTATTCTCCAGAGTCACTTGACTCTGATCCTTATTCCTCCTCCCCTTCTTTCTAAGCTCTGGTATTTGTCCATTATAGCTTAGGTTACTGCAACAGTGATCTAATAAACATAGTACAGTTGTGTAAGTGAACTTACCATAGCCATATATGTTCACATAGATCACTGTTGCAATAGGAACAGTCTCTCTCTACTCTCCTTCCTTTATTATATTTCATGTCAAGGTGTGGGCATTTTTCCCTTTCTGTTTCTTCTAACACATACTTAGCTTGCAGGGCTCTAACCTCCCTTACAAGAAAGATCTGAATGTTTGGTGCTGTAACCACTGACTTTATACTGCTCTCCTCAAGCTGTACAGCAATTAGGGTGTATGGAAGTGCCCTAAAGCTTTAGAAGCAGGACAGTTATCCACCCAGTCTTTGGCAGGATAAGTCCCATGTAGCTTAGGCTAATGCAACAGTGATCTAGTCAAATATCTACTGTTATGGTAAGCTTATTTTCACAACTGCTTTTTCTGGGACTGTAACAAGCTCTCAGACTTTAAAAATTACCGACAGAGTACTTTGACAGAAATGTTAGGAAAACAAATAGTAGTAACTAAGGAAATTATTCTTTTGAGCTGGGATCAAACCTCTTAACCCCTTAGCACAAGAAAACTGGTCAAAGCCTAAAATATTGGGGGGGGGGATAAATGCCCAAACGTAGGGACAAATTTTAAATATTGCTTTTATAAACTTAGTTGGTAGAATAACAGGATATGTGATAACATGCTTTTTCTGAAAGATATGACGTCTGCAACTCAAATGTTTGTCATTATTTAATGACTTTAATCCTCAGTGATGTGCCAGAAGACCACAGATTTAATAAGGAAAAGGCCAAAATATGAGTAAAAAATCTGAACAGTTGAGGGATATGGCTGGGATATAGGATGTGAATTGCCTAGACATAGTAAGGCCTTACTAAATTAATACTGTTGGCTGCCAAAAAAAAAAAAAGCAATTACTAGAAAATGGAAATCAAAATATATACCAAACATAGGTTCATAGGTTTATAGGTGTGTACTAGGCTAAAGGCCCTGGGGCCTATGTAAGCCTAGCCAATAAGAATTCCTAGTATCATGTCAACAGACATTCATTCCCATTGCCTCTATCTAGCAGGGCAGCTGAGGTTATCCACAGGGTGAATTTTCTAGTTCCCATCCACTCATCAAGATTTCTTTTGAAGAGGGCCAGAGAGGAGCTCTGCTTGATGTGGATGGGGAGTCTGTTCCAGAGCATGTGCAGTCTCTGGGTAAGGAACCTATCCTCCAGCATGTTCTATTTAATGTGGTAACAAGATTGAGGTCTCTGGAGTGTGTGCCATGGCGGGATTGGGTATTTTTAGATGTAGCATGTCTAGCGGTTCTGGATCAGACATGGCTTTGTAGGTTAAGCAGAGATCGCCTCTAAGGAGGCAATATGAGACTGAGTATAGCTGGAATTTTTTGAGTTGAGGGCCTCTTGGTAAGGTATTTTTGTGGCCTTTCCAACTATTGCAAGTGTCTAGTGAGGTACATGCCAAAAGGGGCATTGTATTCTATAATAGGTCTAATGAGGGATAAGTAGAGAGGGACGATGACCTCTTTCTTCCTAGATGAGAAACCCTGTGTGATGAGATATGCCACATAAAATGATTTTCTAACCACAGTGGTGATGTGGTTGACAAAGGAGAGGTTGCTATCAACCTTGTTCCCAGATCTCTTATTACACCTTCTGAGTGGAACACTATTGATGTGGTAGTTCATGGGCACAGAATTTTTCCCAAAGGGAATAATGATGCATTTGTTGGCATTTATTTTAAGGCTGTGGTTCAGGCACTAGTCAGTGGTGTCAGGGAGGCCCCTTTGTAGGATGTCTATGTCAGCTGGGGATTCTATAATAGCTCCCAGTTTGCAATCATCTGCAAAGTTGGTCAGTCAGAGTCCTTTTGTGCTGGCTTGAACATCTGAGAAGTAGATGCTGAACAGAAGGGGACCCAGGACAGATCCCTCTGGGACACCACTCGTGACTGGTCGGTAGTCCAATTTGGAGTATGCAACCTTCACAGTATGAGTTCTATCCATGAGCCAGTTAGCATCCCACCTTGTGACATAGGGGTTAATGCCTAGATTAATGAGTCTATCAATTATTCCCTAGTGGGGAATGGTATCAAAGGCCTTAGAAAGATCAAGATAGGCTGTGTGTACCACCTTGCCCTTGTCCACAGCTCTGGTGATGGACTCAAAGAAGTCTACCAGATTGACCAGGCATAATCTACCCTTCACAAATCCAAAATGCATGGGATCCAGAGTTTGGAGGTTACCTATATCCCTATTTATAAGGTCCATGATGATACACTTAATAGACTTGCATATCAGACTAGTTAGGCTAATGGGGCAGTAGTTTCTGGGGTCTGTAGTCGCTCACCCTTTGTGGAGTGGGATGACCATGGCTAAAAGCCATTCAGTGGATACAAAGCCTGAAGTGTGGCTGTGATTGAACAGGGGACTCAAGTGTGGTGCCAGTTAATTTTGTAGCTCATGTAGGACGCATCCAGGGATATTATCAGGTCCCATAGAAGCTGTGTTATTGGCTTTAGATAGTGCGGTTTTAACCTCAGCAGCAATAATATTAGGAACTTGACACTCCTCAGGAATTGCAATTGGCCCTTTGGACGCTGAAAGGGGGGATAAAGTTTGCACCAAACCTATCAGCCAATATATTGGCAATGTCAGCTGGCTCAGTATATGTGTTGCCATTGTGCTGTAGCTCAGAGCAGACCTGAGTGTTGCTCTGAAGATTCTTGACATAACTATAGAATGCCTTGTGATTGTCTTTAGTATTTTCTGCTATTTTATTTTCATAGCTAGCTTTAGAGGATTTGATGAGGTATCTAAATTTTTTGCTAAGGTTAGCTAGGGATTTTTTTCCAGTCTTGGGACTTTACCCTTTTCTGCAACAGTTTCTTCTTTCTGTTGTAGAGTTTGTTTATGGTAGGGGACCACCAGATTAGCTTCCTTTTTTTGGAGGTAAGCATCTTGGTTCTGTTTGGGATGGCTCTATCCATGCACTTGTGAATGTGTTCGTAGCTCAATGGTGTGTGATTCAGCAGTCAAGCAGCTATTTTCCAACTGCAAGCGTGTTGTAAAGTTTGTCACCTCTGTTTTTAGGAGCTCAAAGTTGGCTTTGGAGAGGTTTTTTACAGTGGTTTCCTTTATGGTGGGAGAGGGGAGGAATGTGGATATCCATGGCGATTACCTTGTGCTCAGATCTGACCAAGGAGGAGTTAATTTCGGGTGTAGAGCAGCAGTTGCTCATGTTGGTTATGACCCGATCAAAGATGTTGTTACCTGTAGTGGGGGTAAGAAAAAGTTGGTCCAGGGCATTGGAATTTATGAATTCCAGGAATTGTTGAGCAAGTGAGTTAGTACTTGAGTAATTTTCCCAGTTTTACGTAGGGTTAATTAAAGTCCCCCAATATTAGGGTGTTGGGTTGCACTTTGGTATTTTCCAGGATGTTTAGGAATGTGGAGTGGGAGTCTTGGGACATGATGGGGGACCTATAACAGGCAACTGCCCAGTGTTAGTTGTACCTGGAGTATCTCCAAAGTGTTGTGTTGGGCTACTATTCTGGAGGTGTGTATTTCCTTTATGAATATGTAGACACTGCCGCATTTAGTGCTTCGATCCAGGTTTTGGGGCCTAAAGGTGTGGTATGAATTATAGCCTGGTAGTACAGGGGTGCTCTCTGGAGTCTTGAACCAGGTTTCAGTTACTGCACAGGCATTGATGTTCTCCATTTTAAGGAGGGTTTCGAGTGAGTGCATTTTGAGATTCAAATTTCTAGCATTGAGTAGCATAACCCTCAGATTCCGTTTGGTTGTAGCAGTTATGGTGGTACTTTTGACATCAGGACATTGCCTAAAAAAGGCACTATAGGGGTAGAAAGAGCCTTAGCCAGTATCCGGAATCCCAGGGTGACAGATGCAGGCCATCTCTGGTGAAGCATCGAGGTTTGTCAATCATGTCATTCCAGGCAGACAGATACTGGATCCCCTTTAGATGATACCAGAAATTTAGCCAATTGTTGAAGTCAATCATTTTCTGCTTGTACCGTGGTATAAGTCTGGGTGATGGCAGGATGCTACTCAGGGCTAGAGTCATACCTGCTTGAGCTACATGGTCCAAGAGCTCCTCCATGTCTCTTTTCATGTAGTCCAGAGAGGTACATTTCAGGTCATTCACACCAACATGGACAATGACCGAGTCATATTTGTACCTGCTGTGGAGTCACCTGAGTGCATGCATTATGTGGTGGATCCTGGCGCCTGACAGGCAGCTAACTGTAACTTTCTCCTTGTTCAACCTGGTGAGTGGGACATCAGTGTGTCTTACTATTGAATCACCTATAAGTAGTGTATTGAGTATACTGTGTTGCCTTAGGGTCTTTTTTGGGTGGCACACTGTTCATGTGAACTATATGTTACGCAGTTTGTACTGTGGTGTGGTGATTGCTTGCATGTCTGCCTTGGAGGTCTCTGATGTTTGGGTAGATTTTTATTGAGAGTCTCTGCAAAGGTGGGTGCGTGTTTTGTGTTTCTATGTGAGGATTGTGGTGGTGTATGTTTTGAAGGACTATGTGTTTCACATGCTGTGGTGCAGGTGTTGACCTTCTCCTCTTGGCTGGCAAGTCCATTTGTGGCATGAGAGTGCTTTGCTTCCAACTTGGATATATAGATGCATCTCTCACACGTCTAGGTGTTGGGAGGTAGGAAGAGAGGGTTGCATGTGTACATGAGGCAGTTGCTACATTGCCTTAGGATGCTCAGGTTCACCAGGTTACCAGGAGTGAGCACATGGAACTGACCTTTAGACATACCTGGATGGGTGTTAATTGAATAGTACTGAAGTTGTTTAGTGGTGATAGCAGTAAAAATGCTCCAGTAAATGCTATAAGAGGCTTTGAGTAAGTGCTAGGCTTTGATACTCAAGTTGAGTGCAAATGGATGTTAGACTGGCAATATTTAAGGGAAATTTTGAAGATTAGACTTTCTGGCACCAGAAATAGTTTAATCCTAGCTTAGCTGCACTGAGCGACATGCAAAACTGCACAAACATGGGTTTTTAAGGCAGAAAGTTAAAAGGGATAGAAATGCTGCCCAAAAGGCCAATAAGCTACAATTTCTTTTTTTCACTAAATATTTTTTTTATTATTTCAAATAAGATGTCTTAAACATTACATGAAATAAAGATAAATAACATATTTACAATTCTAAAACATTACTAACTTCAAACCATTATATAACTATTTACATTGGTGTCTATGCAAATAACATTGAAATTCTATATTATATAGAGTTAGAAACATAAGATGATATATCTTCTTCGATATTTTCAAGTATTTCCAGTACTTTCATCCAAGAGTAATAGTAAGAAGTAGATCTTTTAGTTCTGTTCTTCACTGTTAATATTTCCATGTGAGCAACTGTTGTTGTTAAAGTCTCAAATTCCTTGAACGTAGGCTAAGCCTCATTTTTCCAGTGTATAGTTATGATTTTACGTGAAATTGCCAATAGTGACCATAGGATTTTAGTGTCTTTTTTGGTACACAGTTTGGAATAGGAGAGTTGAATAAAATTAAAGACTTTGTTAATTGAAAATTATCATTATAAACAGTCTGAAAAAATAATTAATGGATTTCCAGTACATATTGAGACATATACATTCATAAAAAACATGCTGCCAATCTGCTTTTATCTTGATATGGCATCTCCAACATTGATCTTCAATAGAATACATTTTAGCTAACCTATGTGGTGTATAGAAACTTCTGTGTAGATATCTCCAAGTGAATAATTGCCAGTATTTTGATAATGTAGAAAATTTGGAAGATTTTAGAATATTACTTTTTTCTTCTTCAACTGGAGGATGGTTGTTTATTAAAGTATAATAATCCCAGTATGATTTTTCATGATAGTTTTTTGTTTTTTTAACAATTTTATAGATATTAGACAAATAACCTGTACCCTGATAAGGCTGTTTTGTGATAAGAATAAGGTATTCAATAAGTTTTGGAGCTTCATGTCTAACTGAAAGTTGCATTTGTTCTATTTTATTTATAAGAAAATGCCTTAGATTTTGTAAAAACAGCCAATTGTCTTTATTTATATTATAAGTATAAATTATCTGTTCCTTTGTTAGAATTTTCCCTTTCTCTATAAGTTGATGCCAAAAGAGTAATGTTTCTTCTTTAAGTATATTTATTTTAGATATTTGGAATGTATCTAGAATATTTGGTGTAAAAGCTATAGGGAAAATAAGAAAAATCCAAGAATTAATATTTGGTATTTTGTTTATATATGTTCTGAACACTGAAAGTGTAGAACTTACATAGTTTGATGGCAATTTATTAATATTATTCCTTTTCCCTAAAAAATAATCTTTTAACATCCATATAAGGGGTGATGGTATTACTGTTAAGTTGTCTTGTATGTGATTATAATTGATTTCTATGTAAATCTGCTCATGGGCTTGTTTCCATATAGGTGTATATGAATTATTTAACCATAGTGTTATGTTTTTAATAACAGATGAGGTAATATATAAATCAATATCCTAAATTAATTCCACCATCTTCCCAATCTGGCAAATGTTTATTTAAGGCTATACGGGGTTTATTTGGAAACCATAGAAAATTTAAAATTAGTTTATTGTATCTTTGAATAATATATTTGGGAGGTGGCAATGAAAAATTTTGTATTAAGTATAATATTTTGGGAAATATGATTATTTTAATAAGATATAATCTGTCTGCTGTTGAAAAGATATATTTATTCCAGTAACCAATTGTTTGTTCTATTTTGTCTAGTATTTTATTATAGTTAAACATTAGAGAATCTGTTAATTCATTGAGTAGATTTATTCCCAGATATAATAATTTACTTTCTGTTACTATATATTTGGAAAATCTTTTGTTTATATTATTTTTTTTTTTACACTTACAGGGCATAATTTTAGTTTTGTTTTCATTAAATTTTAAGCCTGAAATATTTTGAAATTTATTCATGGAGTTAAATAGAGCATTTGAAGACTCATTTGCATCTGAGAGAGTTAATAGTATGTCATCAGCAAAGAGTTGGATTTTAAGGTTTAACATTTTATTAATACAAATGCCCTTTATGTTATTGTTTGATCTGATTTGATTTGCAAAGGGTTCTATGAGTAATGCAAATAACAATGGTGATAAAGGGCAACCTTGTTTAGTTCCCTTTTTTATTGTTATAGGGCCTGATCTATATGATCCCAGTTTAACATATGCAGTAGATTTTTCATATAGTATTTGGATAAGATTATTAAAATTAGAAGGAAAGTTATATTCTTTTAAAACTAGTGAAAGAAAGTTCCAATTAACCTAATCAAAAGCTTTATTAATATCTAATGAGATTACATTTAAATTTAGGACTTTATGTTTGCTATAATCTATTAATGTTAGTATTCTTTTAATATTATCTGAAGTATTTCTTCCTTTAATAAAACCTGTTTGATCTTTGTGAATTAAGAAAGGAAGAAAGTGTTTGATCCTATCTCATGATATAGCCATAAACATCTTGTAGTCTATATTGAGTAATGATATTGGCCTATATGAGGAACACTGTTTCTCATCTTTATCTGGTTTGATAATTGGGGATATCAATGAATATTTCCAAGAGGGTGGTATATTCAAATCTTTATTGGCTATATCATATACTTTTAATAATAAAGATATGGCTTGATTGGGTATTAATTTATACATTTCTGGTAGCATATTGTCTGGGCCAGGTGCTTTATTTGTCTTGAGCTTTTTAATTTGTGATTTTAATTCTGTCATATTGATTGGTTTGTTTATAATGTCTATTTGTTCTTGTGTTAATTTAATATGAATATTGTTTTCTAAGTATTTTTTATATCCTTAGTAGGTGTATCTTGAGTATTTATGGAATTATCAATGTTAAATTGGAGTCTGAATGCTTCTAAAATATCATTTAGTTCCGTAACTCTTTTGTTAGTATTGGGAATAAATATTTCTTTTATTTGCTTAGATTTAATTATTTTTTGTTCTATTAGTTAAGTATCTCAGGTGTGCTGAATTAGTAGAGTATGAGTTTATTTTTATCTTTTCTAAGTTAATCATAATCTTATGGTGTAGCAATTCTGTATACTTCTTATTGATTTGTGTAAGTTCTTGAACTTGAGTAGCATTACCCTTTTGTATTTCCAGTTTCAATTTATCTGCTTTGTTTTGTAAGTCTAGCATATCTTTATTCCATAACTTCCTTTTATTTATGTACCAGGATAATATCTTCCCATATGTAACTGCTTTTAATGAATCCCAGACATATATTTCTGAAATATCTTCTGTGTAATTTATTTCTAGAAAGTTTTTGATTGTTTCTTCATAAAATTCTTTGAAATCTGTCAATTTTGTGATATAGGAAGGTATCCTAGTAATGGGATTTGAATAAAATGGTGTAAGCTCTATCTCAAAGACTATGGCATTATGATCAGATAAAGGACAATTTATGATTTTGACTTTGTCAATTTTTGTTATTAGGTCATTGGCAACATATATTCTATCAATTCTAGAGTTAGTTTTATATCTATGAGAATAAAATGTGAACATTAGTGAGTCTGGTTCTGCAAATTCATTTATATCTTTTAAATACAATGTATCTATAAATTTTGATAGTGCTTTAGAGATGGGTTGTTTTCTTCTTTTGGATTTAGAATCTGTATCTTTTTCATTCATTATACAGTTGAAGTCTCCTGCCAATATCAGGCTACCCTTAGTTAAATGAATTATCTCTTCAAAATGCTGTTTAACTGTTTTTAATCCTAGTCCTGGGATCCAATATAGATTTACTAATGTATAGATTCTCTTATTTAACTCTATTGAAACTAGACAAAACATACCTGATGTATCTTGATGAGTAGTAATTATTTTAGGTGTTATAGTTGAGTTGCGAAGTAGTATAGCTACTCCTCTTTTTTTTGTTTTGTATTGACAGTTTATTAGTACTGTGTAATTATTAATATTTAAGTTGTTTATATCTCTATCTAATAAGTGTGTCTCTTGTAAAAAGACTATTTGTGGTTTATGTAAGTTTATGTACTTGAATAGGCTTCTCCTTTTATTACTATTATTTAGACCATTAACATTTATGGATAAACATTTCATTTCCTAGTTTTGAGTTTGTTTTATGTGTAAGTTTATGTAAATATTGTTTATTCTTAGTTCCATCTTGGATACAGAATTCAAAAAGTGTTTCTTGTATGATTTTTGCATGTTTCTGAGTGACACCAAAGTGATAGAATAAAAAAAAAAACAAAGAACTTCCAAACTTGTAATTCTTAACCTTAAAACCATTCCCTATTGCTATGAGGTAATATACCTCTTCGTTTGGTTAGTGAATCTAACCAAACAAACTTTCTACCCTCACAAATAATATTTGGATCAGTTTCTCTTATCCTCTTAGTTTTAAATAAAGATAATTGAATAATATATTAAGATAATCTAATCAGCTAAAATATATACATATATTCTTTACTCATCTTATTGTAATTCAATAATACTTACTTCTAAGCAGGTTTCAAAAAGGTACAAATATTTAGATTAAGGTAGTATCATTTCAAAATAATTTAGGGTATTAATAAACATCATGTTAAAATCTATAACTGTATATTTCATACATCTGTTGAAAACTATTTACTGACATTACTGTATAATACAGTACCATTGTTATGCAATTGTTTTAGACTTCTCAAGTCCGAAACCAGTGTTTAAATTAATATTTGCAAAGTCATATTGGAATAAAAACATGAATAGTTCTGAAACCACATCATATTTCATGTTTAACATAAACTGAAATGCGATACAATGTATAAGTATATTAATATTTCTTTAGTAGACATTAAATATGTTCCTCTGATTGCATTTTTCAGCTTTTCAATGACAATTCCCATGGCTGGAGACAACAAGATCACAATTTAGACAGCTCCCTTATCCAAGAGACCACTCATAATGTTGTTACCTGATTGAGTGTCTTGTTGCCAACACTTCCATCAACCCTCAGAGGGACCCTGCACAATGAAAACTGACACAGTACAGAGGTAAAACTGCAGCGCACTTGACCACACCCTCAAAGCAAACATCTATGTATATCACACATCAACTCCCACAGCTTAGACTGACACCCAACCAGTGAGTCTATCTGCTGACAACAAGTGCTGGAGATACAATCCTGACCTACTCAACACCAGTAATTCAATCCTATGACTGAACAAAAGTATACTGGAGAACACATCAAAACAATGGAAGCTGCCAAGATTCAAACCACCATGTACGAAAATATTACAGGCCAAAATTCCCAACCCATTTTGCAGCAAAGAGACAAAATGTATTCAAACCATGGGGTAACACCTTTACCACGTCAAAAGGTGTCCAAGAAGCTTGTTTTTCCTCCAACATTGGAGGACAGCCACGATGATCCATGCACTGCAAGAGTACCATTTTATCCTGGCAATTGCTTTACGACTGTATATAGAAACATTTAATCCAAATCATTAACTGGCACCACAACAATATTTCTCAGAAAAGCTGTTTTACAGCCAATGACCAGACAGAACGCATCATTGAGAGGATACATTTATCAAATGTCAAGTGCCCCAGCCATAATACAAGTGTCTCCTCAAATCAATCCCCAACGAATCTACTGCCCACCAAACTTGCAGACCAATACTGGCATCCTTTCATGCAGTCACATTGAAACACAAAAATACAGGTCCGCTGATCAGGAACAACCAGGCTCTCAACTGCCAGACAACACACCCGTCTGCAGAAAGGTCCAAGAATCATAGTTGCATTGTCAAGCATCCTTGTCCACACTAACAGTAACATAATATACCCGCATACACTAGTATTGTGTCATTCTTGATAATGTAAAAAGCCAGACAATATTATAAGAAGGGTGAAGCCAAAGCCAGGCAACATAACAAGAAGAGCACAGCCGCAGTCACCATTCAGATGAGCAAACGGGAACAGCATGAGCCATCTAAGGATGGATAGCCCGTTGAGTACCTGTCACAATGCATGCCCATAATGCATGGCAACCCAGTAACAAATTAGGGTGTAGGCTAAGCCTCTCCCCCTTCCACTCAAATCAGATCCAACACAATATGTGTGTAGAACACAGATGCTTCGACAAAGCCCAAAGCCACATGGGATATAAACATTGTATAATTGACACACCGGGTCAAATCCACTGTTGTTATGTTACTCATTATAGTTGCCTATACAATCATTGCCTTCACTTTCTCCATCTAGTATACCATAACGCCATCTAAATGTTTGATTTGCCAAATGCACATCCAACCTTCTTGTTGCATCCCACCTGCCCACCCGAGGGCATACCTTGGCAGCAGGACATCATTAGTATTCTGCAGGAGCACCAGTGTGGGAAATGGCAACCCTCTCCAAAACAAACCTGTCAGTTGCTTGACATTTACTAGTTTCTTTAGAGAATTTGTAAAAGAGCAGTGATTTTATTTGCTGATGATTAATTTCTGCTTTTTAAACTCTGCTGTATAAAACATAGTAAGGGATAGCTAAAATGTCTGGAAATCTAAACTGATAGAAAGACAAACAGATATATGTCCTTATCTATCAAGGTGCTAGAAGACATCAGTAGCCATAAACTGAAAGTGCTTCAAAAATAAATATCTGTGTATATTTATATGAACCTTTTATATTATTTATGTTTCCTTAGAAGGAATTTAGGTTTCTGTATCTTTAAATGTGAACCTAGCTTATTTTCTGACTAGACGTCAATTAGAAAGTGTCAGGGGATGGCGTACACAAGTAAATGCGACAAGCAATAAGTGACTCAAGTTTCTAGTGATGTTTGTGGCTATTAAATTGTCTCGAGAACCAAGCAGGAAAAGGTATGTGTTTTTTCTTTTTTCTTTTCCCTCCTCTTATTTGGTGACAAACTCATGTAGTGTGCACGCAAGCACTCTAATTTACGGAGTAGTGTTCACAACTGTCAAACTTTGCATTTTAAACATGCTATGCCTTATTTCTCTACAAAAGAAAAGACAACAGGATATCTAAGCTAGTCACAAGCATCTTTCAACTCCGGATGTCTGGAGCCACAACACACATGACTTATAGCCTCAAAATATCACTTAAAACATATTTTTTCACTGGACTATATCAGTATGTGCATATGGGTCAAAGGCAGAACATCTTTTAAGCTTATTTAAAGTAGTCTTATGATACATCCTAACTGAAATCCTTCATTTCAAAAGCAACACATTTCTGCCCAGCATTAGCGTTTATCCAAACAGGGACACTTTTAACTTATAAAAAGTAATACTATCAGGGATGTAACTAATAATAAGTTATATAGCAGCCATTACTATACCTATTAAGCAATATAACCATATACTGATTAAAATATTATAAGTTAATGAAGATTTAATAAAAAGAAGAGAAAAATAAAAACAACAAAACACAAAGAGAGAAAATAAATAAATAAATAAATAAATAAACTATTTGGGAACATTATTATGCATTGATTACTCTGATTAAGAATATGAAAATAATAGATGGATAATAATGAAAAACAGAGTAATGTTTAAATTATGCTTAGTATATTGATGTGATTTGAGATAAATGTATTTACATTTATGCTAATTTTGACATTTAAAATATAATTGAAAACAGTACCTGTTTTGGTGTAACTTGAAGACAGTAAGAACTTTTCTTTTGTTGTTAGTATTATTATTTAGATTTTTACAGAATATAACATATGTAAGATTATTTGTCCTTTAGTTTTTTTTCTTTTGCTCAACAGTTTTCCAATTATTTACTTCAGCATTTCTCTTGATTGTACTTATTGTCCAGTCCATAGATTCTTCATGTGTTAGGATGTTGTTGTTGGTAAGGTATTTTATTGATGAATCTACTGTTTCAAAGATTTTTATTCCATTTGGTAGAAAAACTTTCAGTCTTGCTGGAAATAAAAGATGGACTTTCAGTTGCTTTTTCTTCAAGGTTTTTTTATTGGTAGAAATTATTTTCTTTTGAAACCACCTTTGTAGAATAATCATTGTCAAATCTTATTAATGAATCATTGTATTTGATGGGAGAATTTGCCCAAGCATTTCTTAATATAAGATCTTTATCTTGTGTAGAAAAAAGTCTCACAATTATAGATCTCAGCTTGTTCTTACCGGAGAAGAAGCATTTCCAGAAGCTGCTAGTGATCTATGCCGTTCTATACCATATGAAAGAACTTCAGGTATTTTTGTTACATCTGGTATCCAGGTGGTAAGAAAGTTTATCATATTGTCCCCTTCAGATTTTTCTGGTAGACCATATATTCTAATATTATTTCTTCTTGTTCGGTTTTCCATATCATCAAGCTTTTCTAGTAAATATGTATTCTGTTGAAGTAAGAATTCAGTTTGTTGTTCTTCTATTTGGACTCTAGTGTCAATGTCACTTAATGACTGTTCAATAAGTGATATCTGTCCTTTCTGCTGTGTAAACATTTCTTGAAGCTGTTCCAGTTGTTGTGAGCACTTTTCTTTAAAAGTATCTATTTTATTGTCCATCTTGTCGATTTTTATTGTAAGTTCCTGTATATTTGTAATGAGAGACTGCAGGTCTTTTTTGAGAGAAGAGTCTTGTGCTGTATTCCTTAGATGACTCATGCTGTAAAGCTGATATTGGTGCTGATTTTCCAGTAATTAATTTGACAGGAATTATTCAAGTTCTGACAATAAAATTTTTCTTATAGATGCTCAGAGTTATTAGAAATAAGTTAGTAATAAAAATTTCTTCAAATTAAATATTATTTTGTAAAATTCCTGTCAGGAATTGTATTGAGGTAAGAGAGCTGAAATGAAGTGCAGCTATCAGTTCAGCATTCTAGCCACGCCCCCAAGCTACAATTTCTGAGTTTGAAACCACTCCTCTTGCAACTGATAGGCTGCCCAGTGCTTATCACTCTCACTGATAGGCAGAGAGGCTTCCCTCAATCACAGAAAGGTATGGGGCACTCAAAAACTACAAAAACAGTCCTAAATACAGCAAAATCTGTATCTGGACTATACTGGTTAAGAAAAAGGTGAGAAGAAAGGTAAACAAGCTAGATTTTTTTCATTTTTTCAGGTAAATGGAGAATACACTTAGTGAGGGCAAATACAGTAAAAGGACAACAGTGCACAGTTTAAAACTCACTACGATTGCAATAAAAGGCAAGCAAACACTTAAAACACAGTGCTGGCTAGCACACTTGAGTGTGTAGCTAAAATTACAATAAATGCAGTTGAATTTAGGGTGAAAAAATGGCAGAACAAGTGCAATAAGCAGTAATATAAACAGGTAAAGCAGTGATACTTAGATTGAATCAAAAAAGTCTCTCTTTGTCCTCTCTGCTGCTCTTTAGGATGCAAAAAGAGGATCCACAGAGCTTAAACAAGGGGAAAAACATACAAACATGTTTTTTTAAGGCAGAAAGTTAAAAGGGATAGAAATGCTGCTCAAATGGTCAATAAGCTACAATTTCCGAGTTTAAAACCACTCCTCTTGCAACTGATAGGCTGCCCTGTGCTTATCACTCTCACTGATAGGCGGAAAGGCTTTCCTCGATCACAGAAAGTTATGGGGCACTCACAAACTATGAAAACAGTCCTGAATACAGCAATATTTGTAACTGGACTATACTGGTAAAAAAAAAGGACAGGAAGAAAGACAAACAAGTTAGATTTTTTTTTTCTTTTTTACAGGTAAAGGGAGAATACACTTAGTGAGGGCAAATACAGTAAAAGAACAACAGTGCACAGTTTAAAACTTGCTATGATTGCAATAAAAGGCAAGCAAATATAAAAGTGCAGGCTAGCACACTTGAGTGTGTAGCTAAAATTACAATAAATGCAGTTGAATTTAGGGTGAAAAAATGGCAGAACACATGCAGTAAGCAGTAATATAAGTAGGTAAAGCAGTGATACTTTGAATCAAAAAAGTCTCTCTTTGTCCTCCCTGCTGCTCTTGTAGGCTTTAGGATGTCAAAAGGGGATCCATGGAGCTTAAACAAGGGCAAAAACTGTGCAAACATGGGTTTTTAAGGCAGAAGGTTATAAGGGATAGAAATGCTGACCAAACGGCCAATAAGCTACAATTTCTGAGTTTGAAACCACTCCTCTTGCGACTGTTAGGCCGCCCAGTGCTTACCACTCTCACTGATAGGTGGAAAGGCTTCCCTCGATCACAGAAAGGTATGGGGCACTCAGAAACTAAGAAAACAGTCCTGAATACAGCAAAATCTGTAACTGGACTATTCTGGTTAAGAAAAAGGTGAGAAGAAAGGCAAACAAGCTAGATTTTTTTTCTTTTTGCAGGTAAATGGAGAATACACTTAGCAAGGGCAAATACAGTAAAAGGACGACAGTACACAGTTTAAAACTCACTACGATTGCAATAAATAAGGGGAGAGAAAAACAGTGTTTATCAGAAAACAATGCCAGCAAATATATAAATAATTCAGTCAAGCAAAAATTAAGACATTGCAGAACTCTGAACAGTTAAAAAGTTCCAAAAAATATACTTGGTTCTATTTCCAGATTGTTTGAGAAGCACTCTCAATCAGAACACAAGGAGATTCTAGCAAAGGTATGCAGCAATTTACAAACAGGGACTATTTTATACCAGCAAGCATTGAAACAATCAGATAACACAAAAGTTGTTAAACCAGTTTTACCAACTTTAAGAACACTACAGAAATAGGGGGAAAGAAAACCAGTTTAGATCAGAAAACAATGTCAGCAAATATATAAATAATTTAGTCAAGCAAAAATTAAGACAGTGCAGAACTCTGAACAGTTAAAAAGTGCCAAAAAATATACTTATCAGCTCTATTTCCAGATGGTTTGAGAAGCACCCTCAGTCAGAACACAAGGAGATTCTAGCAATGGTATTAACTCTTTTGAACCATAGAAGGGTGGGCTGACAGAGACTTAATCAGTATATCAAGACATTTGAAGTAGAAGTTTGCTGAGACAATATATGTTGAAAGCTTTAGATAAGTCTAAAACTAGGGAGGAGACTAGTTTACCTTTATCTCTAGCTTTATTGACAGTATATATATATATATATATATATATATATATATATATATATATATTGGTTAGAAGTGCAGTGTAGTACTATAGGAAGAATGGAAGCTGAGTTGTTTGAGAGATAGGAGCTCTTCCTGCAGGTGATAGTTTAACAATTCTTTTTTAATACATTTTTCAAGTATTTTGGAGAAGGGGGATAAGATTGCTATAGGCTAAAGTTAACAATGTCTGTTGAAATTCCTTCTTTGTAGAGAGGGGATAATCTCTGACTTTTTCCAGCAAAAGAGACTGTGGGATTCCTGGACTGACCTATTTATGTGATTGGCTGCTATTTTAAGGTAGAACTACAAAGTGTGTGTGTGTGTGTGTGTGTGTGTGTGTGTGTGTGTGTGTGTGTACCATGCAACCCTCCACAACAGAAGTAAACAAAACTCTGGGTCATATAGTCATAGGGAAGGGTCCACCGCTAATAAATCCTTTAATAAGTGTACAAAAGCAGAATCAGTACCATCCAAAATGGAAGCATTGGGTTAAATATTTTATTCCTTCCATAATATTAATAATGTTATGTGCTTTTGTCCCAACGACTTGGGACTTCTTCAGAACAGTATCTAAAAATCATACACTTTTTAAATAATAAGATATTTAACATAGATTGATTAAGTAGATCAATTAATTTAAAGTAATAGGCACCTAAAAATCTTAACATATTAAAAAATCGAAAAACATGTGAAAAACTCCATTATGTATCATTAAAATGGTAAATATAAACAAGTATAAAGCATTATTTTTAAAACACTTTTATTAATTATCAGTTGTGACATAGGCAAATTTACATTTATGTAAAAGTAATCAAACTGTATTAACAAGTTCATGTTTACGAACATTATACTTCACATATATTGCTATATATCATATAACCTAAGTGACAATACACAAATTATTCAATTCCTGACCTTTCTTTTTTTTTAAACAAGAAATATCATTATTGACTTATCACTTAAAACAAAGGAAATCATACATTTATATAAATAAATATAAACCACACTGACACAATCCTTCTTGCAAGCATTTTACATCACAAACCATACTGACACACTCCCAGATGGAAACATTATACATCACTTATAATCTATCCAATCATTTTCAGTCAAACATTACATAGCTCATTTAAGTCCTGCCTTCCTTTAAACCTCATGCCCCCCCCTGTATGTACTGTTCCCACAATTCCCTTTTTTTTCCTATGTAGTTTGCTCCTACCCTTTTATAAATATTTCAATTCCAGTTATTCTGTCTCTATTACTATATTCACTACTTCTAGCATAGCTGGATTAGATTTTGATTTCCATTTTTTTAGTAATTGCTTTTTTGGCAGCCACTGTAATTAGACATAGCAAAACATTACCAAGTCTAGGCAATTCTGATTTTTTGATTCATAGCTCAGAAAAATCATCTCCCTCATCACAGCAATCTGCTCTCCCAGCATTTTTGACAGTACATCCCACAGGGAATCCTTAATGTCCTTCAACTCACCACACTTTCAAAAAATATGTTCCCAATTACGTCTTTCTTCCCTGTCACACCTCCTACATTTGCTGTCTACATGAGGAAAAATTATGTGGAGTCTACTTGGGGTATAAAAATATCTAGTAAACATTTCCAAGCAAAAATCCTAAATCTACTAGATTTTGTTGCATATTTGGGAGACATACATATATCCTCCCATTGTTTCTTTGTGAATTGCTTATCCAGTCTTACTTCCCAATCCTTTCTAACCTCCTCTGATTAATTGTTATAGTTATCAGGCAATAATTTATATGTTCTACTAATTATTCCTTTTTTAATGACAGCTTCTATTCTAGATTCTACTAAAAACTCTACCAGTGCTTGTCTTTCATTTAGGACCCCCCTATTTCTTTCTCTTTGCCTATACTCTGATATCGGTCCTTGATAGGGAAGGCAATCTCTAACCTGCAGTCCAAATAAATTCTTGGTGTCTTTCCATTCTATCATCCTTCCCTCTCTAGTTATTTGATCCCAGTACCTTGGTTCCTTTGCCAGTTTTCTCCAATAAATTTCAGCCACCTCTTGCCCGTTGTCTATATCCTTAATTACAGTTATCCCTATTGGCAGAATCTCCTTTCTTCATTCCTGTGTTGGCTTAGTTCTTAGGATACTTTCTGCTATATTATGGATATTATTCTGTATGGTTATTGTTACTCTCCTTAAAGGCATGCATCCAAAATCCCAGTCCTCCTTGTTTCTTGACCTTCTCACATGTTTCATCATCATCAGTTTCCACTTTGAATTATAATTCTCTGCTTACACTATGTATAGGATCATTAACTGTGTAGCTCTGAAATACATATTCAAATTGGGTAATCCCAATCCACCTGCTCTACTGGAAGAATCAACTTATTCCACTTGACTCTTGCTGTCTTCCATTCCGAGATAAAGTCTCTCAGTTCTTTATTAATTGCTATCCACAACTTCTCCTCTGGCTGATATAAATATGCCTGACCTGTGTATAAGACTACAGGGACTTAAAAACATTTTAACTCCTTCTATCTTGCTATCCATATTTGTATAACAAAGCTTCCCTTTTCTTGTTTTTTTTAGTATCTTTTTAGTCTCTACCCATACTTCCTTAGCTGCCACACCAGAATCATTTTTAGTCCATACTCCTAAATACTTAATTTTACCATGTCCCCATAAATATGAATATTGCTGAAACAATTCACGTGTGGGTACATAATATACATTTGCTGCCTTTATTTAGCTTCATTAATTTTATATTGTGAAAAGATATGAAGCTGTCTCAAAATGTTCCACAACACTGTAATGTCTCTTTCTGGTTTTGTCAGGTATAAAATAATATCATCTGCAAATACAGCCAGCTTTTCTTGAGTACCAAATTTTATCCTTATCTTTCTGAGGCCTTATTTTCTTTGCCAATGGTTTTAAATATAGTGCAAATAACAAAGGGGAATGAGGATACCCCTCCCTGGTTCCTCTGCTCAAGCAGAAGTTATCAGAAATGTCTACTTCCAGCTTTTGTGTTACATGTATATGCTGTTTGGCAGGTTGAACTTTTATACATTTGTTTCTTGTCATATCCATTTGAGCCTAAGTCACATCTTACAAAACTTTTTGTTTTATTGAAAGACCTAAAAAAAACAAACAAAAAACCCCCCTAAAACCTATGAACTTAATACTAATACACAAAGCTATGTACATCTTCAAGTATTGAAGTTTTACCCTCCTAATAGGAACAAATGTCCCAAACTGACAGTCACAGACTTGAGTTAAACTAAAATAATGGTTATCTGTGCTAAGATGCATGGTCCAGCCTGTGCTTCTACTATGTGCAAACCGGTATTATCTTATCTTTATAGTTCTCTCAGCTTTGAAAACTCCTCTGTGCTTTCAGAGAACATTATCTCCTAGCCAGTTTCTCTTTTCTTTTTGATTTCCCAGCCAATCACTCTCCACCAGACTGTATCCAAATTTTCTTTATCACATTGTCTCCATGGAGATATGAGAACCAGACAGTCAATTTCTCATTATCAGATCATCTCCATGGAGACACGAGAACCAGTCAATTTCTCTTTATCAGATTGTTTCCATGGAGACGTGAGGACCAGATACAGAATTGCTACTACTCATACAGTCATTTGCTAGAAAAAAGCCTCATAATATTCAATATTCTTTTTCATTTACTTGCTTTCTCTTAAAACATGTTACTAAATCAATCTAAGGTCCTTAATTCAGTCATTGCCCCATGCAAGAATGAGAAAAAGCACATCAAATGTTCTTTTGTCATGCTCTTTTAACCATGCGGTTTTACAGTGCAGTGCCTACATTTCTTAAAACTGAACAAGAAGAAAGACAGACAAAGGGAGAAAGAAAAGAAAAAAAAAAAGAACAGCAGCACCTGTTTACAATCCCCATTACATTTAAAAATAACTGAGAAAACTACTTTTTAACATGCAAAGAAAACCATACACCACAAAAATAGTACTATTAAGAATTTTTTTATTTATTTACAGTTAACTTTCTCCCCTTTCTTCCCTCTGCAAAGCAGTTTTCTGAACATTAGTGACATGAAGTAGGGCATATGCTTTACAGTCCCCCACAAGTCCAACAAATTCTGAAAAAGTCTGATATTTCCAGATTTTGTTCTTCTATCATAATTCACAAATATAATTATTGGATTGTAATGCCACATTAAGTTACTGGATTTATTAATGTTTATCTCCATGTCCCAAATCCTGTCTCTGCTTCATTTTCAATGTATGGATTCTTCTAGTTAACTTTCATGCTCTCTTCCTTCTCTCTAACACTTTTCTTTAAAACATTTGAAAAGGTTTCATAGGTACAGTCTCTCTGTGGTCTTTATTACCAGAAGAACAAGAAGCAGAATCTCCTTCTGTTTCACAGCTCACTTTTTGTTGGACAAACCTTTGTATTTCCTCCTTGGCATATACTTCATCATAACATGATTTTTCCCTCCAGGGAAGAATACCTTGAACACAGCTGGGTACAGAAGTTTGAATCTCACACCTGCGTCTTAACATTCCCTGAACACTGGAATAAATGTACTCCTCTTCTGCTTGGCATACAATGAGTAACCATTCTCCACAAACATTCTGCTGTCTCCCACTTTTAGTACTTTGTCCTTCTGCTACAGTTTTGTCAGAATCAACTCGTTCTGCTGGTAGGATTACATATTTACTATTAAAGGTCTAGGTTGCTTTCTCATAGCCAGGTTTGGAGCATACACACGATGTGCCCTTCCAACTAACACCTCCTGCTGTGGAATACCAGTCCAGGTGCTTATTTGTGCTTTCATAAAATTAATGCAGTCTGTTCCTTCCAGCTTCTCTGGTATAGCTAAGGATCTCAGGTTTTCCCTACATGCTCTGTCCTCTATTTCTATTATTTTTAGAAACCTCTCTTCCTAAGTAGTCTCATATTCAGCCAGACTTTTCTTCATTTCAACCTCTGATGTTTGCAGCTTGATCACCTCATCTGAAATATCTGTTTAAATCTTCTTCCATTTTTTCCAGCCTTTTGTTGTTTGTGTTGATATACTCCAGTGTTTTGTTTAAGCAGGTCTGTGTGCATTTCTCTTATATCTTGTAGGTTACTGGAAATCATGTCTTGAGGTTGCATTGTTTTTTGCTGAACAGCTTCAGAACTTTCCCCAGTCAGTGTTTCTTCCTCACTTTTTGTAGTTTTTTTACAGGTCCTTTGCATTTCTTTTTTTTCCTGGCATTCAGGCAGTACACTTACTAGGCAGTTACTGAAACTTACCCATAAACACAAAAGTCTATTGGCTTTCTCTGCTGAGTTTCCGTTTTCACACTGGGAGAGTTAAAATTAAGCTTAGTCAGTGTGCAGCCATCCTGGAAGTCAAACAAGTATAAAGCATTGGTTCAAATCTGAGAAGTTCAGAACGCCATTATAATTTAGCTGCTCTCATTTTTAAAACAGGGTGAATTGAAATGATTTAGTCAAAGTTTTTTTTTTTTCACTTCTTTTTGGTCTTCTTTTAGTTGTTTTAATATAGTCCTCAAAGATACTATAAAGACTTCATGGAACACCACATCTGTTTTCTCCTGCACTGCTTTGAAATCCTTCTTAGGGCTGTTATCTTCCACTGCTAGCTGTGTCAGTGATGTGATCCTACCATGCATTCCAAATCAGCTGAAGCCACTTGTGTTTCTTCTTTCTGGCAATGAGTCTTCTATATTTATTTTTTTCTTTCTGAACAGAATTCACTTTTTCTTCCTGCAGCACAAAGGAATTTGCTGTTTTTATTGTTAGTTACTGTTTTTTACCACATTTTAATGTTCTGTGAGGGAGAGCTAAAACAGACTGCAGTATTTGAAAATGTTCATTTTGGAAGTCCGACAGTACAAAACCTTCCACGTTTATAGAGCTGTGATGAACCTGTCTGCCATTACAGGAGTAAACAGTCTGGGCAGAGAGGCTTACAAAAGTGATATCCTGTAAAATATGAATGTTCATATGGAACTGTCTCATTATTAGGCACTTTGTGAAAACATGGTTTGCCCTCTGGCTATCTTGAAAATGTTGTGACCTACTACTAAATATAGCTAATAAATATGATGAATTGGCTTGGAATGTTGTGATGGAAACTAATCTGTGTGCCAGCTGAAGCAATGTATATTATGACCACGTCCCACTGTATTATAAAAGAAAAAATACTGAAATATATGTATACAGTGGTGATTAAATTCCTACAGTAAAGCATTTTATTTGCTCATTTCTTATGTGTGAGCTTTCAAGGCAAGGAATACACAAATTTACTTAGAAAGGAATGTAGAGACTTTTTTTAATTGGAGACTAAAAATTCTTAACACCTTTTGGAATAAATAAAGACATAGGTTTGTGTTCTTTATATATAAGAATTATTCAAGCATTTAGCAACATGGGAAGAAATAACACTGACAAGAAAAGCACTTACATAATTGTTTTGATGGATTTGGGAGGTATGATTACACAGACAAAACAAACATCAAATTATCTACCCCTGAATGAAGGCACTTTTTTATTGTAGCTTAGACACATTGCAGCTTATTGCAAATATTTTCTATAGATGCTTCCCCCCACTATTCATTGATCATCAACTCTCCCCCTGTTGGAGCCAAGCCCATTAGTTTATTTATTTTTATTTAGAGGTTTAGATCACTGATCACAGAATGACCAACTGCAGACTCAGCCTGGGTTACATGAAACAATAAACAAATTATATGAAACAGCAAGATTACAGCATACATTTGGACAGAGTTAGCATATATGAAAACAATCTGCATATGCAAAATCACTCTACATATTGCACTTCTTTAGATAAAGGGAGTAGAATAATAGTGGGAGAAGAAAGAGGCTCAGGTTACAAGAAAGAGAAGAGGGGAAATATATAAAATAAAATATAAAGTCCAGAAAGTTAACGTAAGGAATAGAAGGAGACAGTGAGAAGGTTTAGATTATGCAGAGTACCATACTATATAGAAAGAGAAAAAAGGTGAGGGGGTTACGTAAGTTTTTACATTATGTACAGTAAGGTAGTAGACCATCTGTAAGTTAGTATGTTCTCAAGGAATTGTTAGATCTGTTAGGCTGACAGCTGTCTGATGCGGTCATCATTCAGGCAGACATAGGGAAGAGTGTGCTTTTGCCAGCATCTTAGCAATTAAAACATTTATATAAGCCCATAACCACACCCTAGGGTGGGGGGATGGGCTACCCATATCAACAAAGGGACTCACAATGCCTTCCCCCTGAGAGAGCATGCTCCAATGTTACTTGCTAGTAAGGGTTACCACCAGGCAGTTGCTTTATGAGCTGAAAGCCCATCCCTTGTATGTCCACTGCAATACAACTTCGCTTATGAGGGATTGTAGCTAAGTGATCCCTGTTGTGCCCTGCTCTCCACCCAGTATGGGTACGCCGTTCCCCCCCATGCCAGAAAAAAGTGCTCAGGCTGCTAATTGAACTTGGGTCACCTGGACTGCACTCAGAGTGTTATATGTCACTTGAGGTTGCTACCACTATGACCTTTGTCAGCACAGCAGTTTAAAAAAATAGACTGATGAATGGATTAAAACATTAATACCTTTACAGCTAATTAAGCTCATGTAATAAAGAACATTGATTTTTCAGGAGTGCAGGCAATCTTGTCTCCTTTCTTCAGATTATGTGCATTGTCACTGTATAAGACTCACTCAGTGAGCAAGCACATTTGATCATATATGTACTTAAGTAGTTTCATACAGTCAACCAATTAGCTATGTTAATAGGTGTTGTTTTGTGGTATCATAGCGGAACCTGTTTAACCATCTCATGTGTCTGAAATGTACTGTTTCTCAAACTAGGTCTGTCATCTAGTTTGAAAAATATGACTACTGCTGGAAGAATACTTAGCCTGTGCATTGCTGTATGACCAGTTGTAATTTTAAAACTGTAACTATACTCAGAGTTGACCCACCATAATGTAGCTCCACCCATACAGTTACTTCCTGCAGCTCCACCTTATTTTGAAGTCACCATTTACTACTGTGCCTCACAGCACTTTGTTCTCCAGTTCTTTTCCTGGTGGATGTGCCTTTTGTGCAGATTCTGCAAGTCCTCTCTGCGTCTGCATAGGATCTTGCTAGGGATTCCAGTTCCTTCCCGCATCTCAAAAGCATGTAGATAAGCGTATTACTGAGGCTTCAAAGTGCCCTTAGGTATGTGCATAGTGTACTTGTAAATGCATGTCCAGTGATACATTAGTATTCCTTCCAGGACTTGTTCCAACCTTATGCTCACTAATTGGTGGGATATGTTTTGACTCCCTGTGGTAACTTTTAAGAACGACAGACCATATTACTGCTCATTGTGAATACAGTGTGTCTATACTTGATGCTTTCTGATGTAAGTATATGTCTGATCAAAATCATCTGCACACTGTATTTTCTATAATATAGTTTCTAAAGAATCAGGAGTCTCTTCTTAACCTGCATATAGTTCTTAAGGGGGGGGGGGCACTAGTCCCCTTTTTACAAAAGGTATTATAGAAAATGAAATTCATAGAAAGTGTAAATTACTAATGTTACTTCCCGATGTTATTACTGTTAAGACATGAGGATGATGCAACAACTGTACTTTGTGAATACAGTGTGTATAATACAGTCCTTCCAGTATGTACATCACTGATTAACAATATACGCAAATTATATTCTCCCTAATGCCGTTTGTAAGGGAGCATGTGCCAGCTGTTCCCCAACCCTATCCTCATTTTAACAAACTATATTCTCCCTAATGCCGTTTATAAGGGAGCATGTGGTGGCTGTTCCCCAACCCTATCCTCATTTTAAAAGGGAGTTCCAGTTCCAGTGATAATGCAAAACATTGAACTTAGCTAATTTAAATGTGTAACTGTCAGAATGTTACACTGACAACACATTTTTCAACAACTGCTGTGTCATCATTTTGACAGGTATACAGACTGAAAGAAATAGAAAGCTTAGAGGTTATCAGGGTACAGGACATGTATGTGGAATTTTCTGTTAATTACATTTGTAAGGGGGGGCTGGCAGTGGCACCCACTCAACCTCTCCTCCTATTTCAGTCTTTAAAAATAATTCCTTGGTGTGGGTCATTGGAGTAGTGCAGATACCTTTCCAAACATAATTATTGACCTGTTTGTCTATCTATCTATTAAAGTGTTCTAAATGTTCATACCTCTCAACTGTCCAGAGTTTTGCCTCATATTTTGGTCCACTCTTCATAAAATCAGTGGCTTTCTGGCATATCATTAAGAAATTAATTCACTATGTAATGACAGACATTTGAGTTTCAAACTTCATATCCTTCAGAAAAATGTAGACTAATGCAAAACTTGTTACTCTAGCAACTTATTTAAAATCTGGTCTTATTTTTGGGGCCTTGTTCACCCATCATACCTCTCAGTTGCCCTTGATTTTGACTGAAATTTTAGCTCTGTCCCTCTTAATCCTAGTGACTTCTGGAGAAAAAAGTGGTGAATTACACTTACTAAATAATGACAATATTTAGACTTATAGATCTCAGAAAATGTATATTAACATTCTTACTCTGTCAATATCTCAAGTTAACAGTACTATTTTAAAATTGCCCATAATTGTAACTTATGCCCTGCATTATTTTTGTCCATAGCTGTAAACCTACCTCCAAATGAGGAGCACTGCCTTTCATAACGTGGAACAAACGGGCAAAATGTAGAACACTTTATTTATTTATTTATTTTTATTTTACATTTGTTAACCGGGGGTGTCTGACTGAACCGAAAAGGCCCTTTTTCAGCAGTGGCCCGGGGAGAAAAGCTCCACATAGAAAAATTACAGATACATTTAGTTATTTAGACATGATCAGTATACACACAAATTATAAAAGACAGGTTTTTACAGTGGTGTGCAACACATCAACAATTACAGTGGAGAAAACAAACAAAAAATATTAATTTAAAAATAAAGGTAATTAATAGATTTGTGGTGTACAGCTGAAATTTGGAACATAGGTAGAATACATACATAGTACACAGGTACAGTACATACATTGTAGATTAGGCAGTGTTTGTGAGTAAGATTGAAAACTATTATCAAGTACTCTAGGTTTAGTATGTGTACCTTATCCGCTTTCACTAGCCTGGGGAGCTTGATTATAGATTACTAACAACTTCAACATGAAAGCTTACAGAATGGTTAAAATGTACTATTTTTTACTTATAAAAGGTTCTTTTAACAAATTATTAATTCAGATCTATTTACCATGGATAATCAGTTAAAAAGGTACAAACATTGTATGTGCAACAGAGCCTTTCAATGTGAAACTTTGTGGAACATGAACTTTGTAAGACCCCAAATGAGGAACACTCCAGATAATGAGGTTCACTTGAGAGGTATGGGCTTTAGAACAAGTGTTATCATATGGTTCTAATTAATTAATGCTGGACCACACGTAGGGTGGTGGAAAAGCACCAAGGTGGTTACTAAGAAACAGAGCAATTGTGGACCTGCACTTTATGTCAGCTGCACTTTTCAGTGCCCTTAGAACAAATATTACAACTGTAAATTTTTGCTATTGCATTTTAATTAAGTTTATTGGCCATTTTGGGCTAATTTCTATCTCTTTCACTTCCCTGCTATAAAAACGTCATTTGCACAGTTTTTACGCTTGTATTCCACTCAGCAAGTGCCTTCCAGGTGTTCTGCAGAGTCTACAGCAGCAGAGAGACAAAAGAGTGACTTTGGAGTGATTATCACTTTTCTGCTTTTCTTGCAGTTCTAACTAATTACACCTAAAACGCCAGGTTTTTTTTTTTAGCGAATCTGTGATTTAAAAAGTTTGTTATTGTATACAACTTTGCACAGCTCCTCGTGGTGTCCTGCAGAGTGATCCTGCTGTTTCCTGAAAAAAAAATCTCTTTTCCCACCTTTGCTGAACTAGATTAGTCCAGATTTCAGGTTTTGCTGAATTCCGGACTGTGGTATAGTTTCCTGTGTTGCCCATATCCTTACTTGGATAGGAGGAAGCTTCTCTGTTCACCAGTGAGAGTGGGGAGCTTTGAGCAGCCTATCTGTCCCTGGAGGAGTGGTCTCAGCCCTGAAACTAGTAGCTTATTGGCCGTTTTGGGTCAATTCCTATCTCTTTCAGTTTCCCTGCTTTAAAACCCGCATTTGTGCGGTTTTGCACCAGTATACAACTCCGCACAGCTCCTCATGGTGTCCTGCAGCGTGATACAGGCAACAGAGAGACTTTTCCAGATTTAAGTATTTTTTTCCTCTGTTTTTTTTTGCTCCGACTGCCTTTTCCCGCCTAAAAAGTGAATTTCTAACTGATCTGTGCTTTAAAAAGTTTAAATTGCATTTGCCTTCTGCTTTTTATAGTTTTTGCACTTGTTTTATATCAATTTAAGTCATTTTTGTATTGTATAACTGTTGTAGGCTGCGCACTAAAGTGCACTAGCCTGTTTATAGCATTTACAGTGTTTTCTGTGTGTTTTTCTGCTGTTTCCTGAAAAAAGCAAAAAAAAAAAAAAAAAAAATTCTCTTTTCCCGTCTTTGCTGAACTAGATTAGTCCAGATTTCAGGTTTTGCTGAATTCCGGACTGTGGTATAGTTTCCTGTGTTGCCCATATCCTTACTTGGATAGGAGGAAGCTTCTCTGTTCACCAGTGAGAGTGGGGAGCTTTGAGCAGCCTATCTGTCCCTGGAGGAGTGGTCTCATCCCTGAAACTAGTAGCTTATTGGCCGCTCTGGGTCAATTCCTATCTCTTTCAGTTTCCCTGCTTTAGAACCCACATTTGTGTGGTTTTGCACAATTTTGTGCATAGCGCAGCATCGGGCAGCACTGCTTAAACGGGTTTAAAGTATTCCCGGCTCCGCAAAGTCTGCTCTTCACTTTTTCCCTTAGAACTATTCTAAATCTCAAAGTAAGCACTCTATTTTCATTCTAAAGCCTTGCAGTTGCTCACATAAGTAATCTTATAAGTAAGCACTAATAAACTAAAGCACTACACCCTCTTGTACTCCCTTTAAGTACTTGGCTCCCTATTGGTCCTTTTTGATCAGTCAAAAAGTAGTTCCTTATACTATTCTGGCATGTCCAAAAGTCAGTTTCGGGTTTACTCTCCAGTCCAGCTGGTGAATCTGGGAATCTTGAGGCAGTGTTACAACTGCCTTATGTACACAGACCACCCTCTCCTCCTCCCAACAAGCTCAAATATATGTGAGAGATGCAACTATATAGCCAAACTGGAGGCTGAGCTCTCTCAACCCAATACTGGCGCAGTCAGTCAGGAGAAGAAGTTAACCACACACACCACAAATCCAGTCTCACATAGACCTATCGCAACAGAAAACCAAACACATAAACACACAAAACATACTCGGAGGCTCCAAACAAAAATCTGCCCAAGCAGCAGAGACCTCCAAAGCAGACATCCAAGCAACCGCTACCCCACAACAATACCCACGTATCACATAGTTCACAAAGTCAGTGTGCCACACAGTCACAGCCCTTAAGGCTAAACAACACACCTAATACACTTGTAATAGGTGACTCTATTGTCAGACACACTGACGTCTCACTCACCAGGCTGAACAAGGAGAAGGTCACTGTAAGCTGCCTGTCGGGTGCCAGGATCCGCCACATAACACAAGCACTCAGGTCACTCCAAAGCAAGTACAAATATGACTCCGTCATTGTCCATGCTGGTGTGAATGACCTGTGACGTACCTCCCTGGACTACATGAAAAGAGACATAGAGGAGCTCTCTGATCATGTAGCCCAGGCCGGTATGACCCTGACCTTGAGTAGCATCTTACCCTCACCAAGAATGATGCCACAGTATAAAGACAAAATGATAAATTTTAACAATTGGCTAAAGTATTGGTGTCATTCAAAGGGGATCCAGTGTCTGTCAGCCTGGGATGACATGCTCGACAAGCCACATTGCTTCGCTAGGTATGGCTTGCACCTGTCACCCCTGGGCTTTCGAATACTGGCTAAGGCTCTTGCCACCCCCATAGTGCCTTTTTTAGGCAAGGCTCAAAAGACAAACCCACCTCCATAGACAACACAAAGAAAAAGAAACTAAGGGTAATGCTGTTCAATGCCAGAAGTCTAAACCTCAAGATGCATGCACTCGAGGCTCTCCTCAGTATGGAGAATATCGATATCTGTGCAGTAACAGAAACCTGGTTCAAGGCTCCCGAGAGCACCCCAGCACTACCAGGTTATACCTCATACCATGCTTTTCAGCCCAAAAACTCGGACCGAACCACAAAAGGAGGGGGAGTATCCATATTCATCAAAGATACCCACACCTCCAGGTTAGTGGCACTGCATGAAGCATCGGAGACCATCCATGTGCAACTAACAGTGGGCAAAACTGCCTTTCAGTTTGTAGCCTGCTACAGACCACCCTCCCAAACTCAGGAACCCCACTCGGCTTTCCTGAGAACACTGGAGAATATGATGGTCTCTCCAAACACCATTATATTGGGTGACTTCAACTATCCAAACATAGACTGGGAGCACTACTCAAGCCCCAACACCCTCGCCCAACGGTTCCTAGAATTTATAAACTCAAATGCTATGGAACAACTGGTCACCACTCCCACAAGAGGGGAAAACATATTGGACCTGATCATCACCAACATGGGGACTCTATGTTCCATACCAGAGGTATACCCCTCATTGGTAAGATCTGACCATAAATTAATCTCACTGGACATCCATATCCCGTCCCCACCCCCAGCCAAGGAAACCACGGTGAAGAACTTCTCAAAAGCAAACTTCACACTTCTCAAAACTGAGGTGGAATCCTTCAAAGCCCCCGGGCCAGTGGAAAATACGGCCCAAACCGCAGAATCCTTTACAAACGCTTTCTATGGACACCTACAGGAATGCATGGATCGTGCTATCCCAAATAAAACCAAGACTCATTCCTCCAAAGGTAGGAGACTTGTCTGGTGGACCCCAGCCATAAATAAACTATACAACAGAAGGAGGAAGCTACTACATGATAGAGCAAAATCCCAAAAAGGGAAGGCATCTCTGATCAGTACTAGCAAGAAACTACGATCCCTCATAAAATCATCTAAGGCCAGCTTCGAAAGAAAAATTGCACAAGATGCTAAAGATAATCACAAGGCCTTCTTTAGTTATGTCAGGAACCTGGGTGGCAACTCCCAGATATGCTCTGAGTTAGTTCAAAATGACAAAAAATACACTGAACCCACAGACATTGCCAACATCCTGGCAGACAGGTTCAGTGCAAACTTCTCCCCCCCTTCCCCCCCAAAAGAGTAAATGTCTATCCCAACAGAGTGTAGCCTCCCTGACATCACAGATGCACAGGTGAGAGCTGCCCTCTCCAAAGCAAAAAACACAGCATCAATGGGACCGGACGGTGACCCGGGCTGCGTCTTACATGAACTCCAAGAAGAACTGAACCCTCACATAAAGTCACTGTTCAATCTCAGCCTTACTACAGGATATGTACCCAAGGAATGGCGTACAGCAACAGTGGTCTCACTCCACAAAGGTGGTGCCACAACGGACCCTGGAAACTATCGCCCTATAAGCCTGACTAGCCTGGTCTGCAAAGCTATGGAGCGTATCATCATGAAACTCATAAACAAAGACATTGGGAACCTCCAAACACTGGATCCTACCCAATTCGGCTTTGTTAAGGGCAGATCTTGCCTCTTGAACCTGGTTGACTTCTTTGAAACAGTCACCAAGGCCATAGATGAAGGGAAGGTAGTCCACACAGCCTACCTGGACCTTGCAAAAGCCTTCGACACAATACCCCACTAGGGCATCATAAATAAGCTCACCAGCTTAAATATCAACCCCTATGTCACAAGATGGGTTGCAAAGTGGCTCAGGGATAGAACCCACATGGTCAGAATTGCAGGTGCCATGTCAGACTCTAAACCAGTTACAAGTGGTGTCCCACAAGGCTCAGTCCTGGGACCTCTCTTGTTTGGTATATATTTTTCTGAGGTACAGGCTAACATAGGAGGACTATGGCTGACCAAGTTCGCAGATGACTGCAAACTGGGTGCCATAATCGACTCGCCGACTGACACAAGCATCCTCCAAAAGGGTCTCACAGAGACAGATAACTGGTGCCAGAGCCATGGCCTAAAGCTAAATGCCAAAAAGTGAATAGTCATCCCCTTTGGGAAAAACAAAGTGCCCACAAATTACCACATAGGTGGTAATCCATTAAGTATGGAAGAAGTAATTAGGGATTTGGGGACCCAAGTAGATAGCAATCTCTCCTTTGACAATCACGTTGCCAAAGTGGTTAGAAAGACCTTCTATATAGCCCACCTTATCATGAAAGGGTTCACATCTAGACCAAGAGAGGTCATTGTGCCCCTCTACTCATCACTCATCAGGCCCATAATTGAATACAATGCCCCATTTGGGATGTACCTTACCCGACACCTGCAGCAACTGGAAAGACCCCAAAAGTACCTCACCAAGAGGATTAAGGGACTCAAACAGATGCCCTACGCAGTTAGGCTAAAGAAACTCCGGCTCTACTCAGTTGCTTACCGCCTACTCAGAGGCGATCTGTGCCTGATGTATAAAGCCATGTCCAACCCAGAATTAATGGACATGCTCCACCTCAGGAAATCCAAATCCCTTAGAGCTACACGCTCCAGGGATTTAAACCTCAGCACAGAAATAAATAGGACATGCTGGAGGGACAGATTCATATCCCAGAGGCTCCCCTCACTCAGGTAGAGTCCCTCAATGACCCTCTTCAAGAGAAATCTTGCCGAGTGGATGGGAGATCGTAGGTTTACCCCTGGGATCTCTTCTGTGTCCCTACTAGACAGAGGCACAGTAAACTAACCTCAAAAGGGCTATCTTCTGTGACCTACTATACAGAGACACAATCAACTAATCTAAAAGGGTGGCGAAAGCCAAACACACTCTGGCTAGGCTTATAAATGCCCTAGGGCAGATAGCCTAGTATCAACCTATGAACCTATTATTACATTAAATGGTACCTCTCAAGTGCAAGTCAGTATAAGGAACATTAATCATTTTAATCTTAAAAAGTTCATCTTCCATGCTGGTCTACATTGAAAGCGAATCTGTCACATACTGACTGTTAAGAATTATTTTTTTTAAATATCCATAGGTTCATAGGTGTGTACTAGGCTAATGGCCCTGGGGCCTTTAGAAGCCTAGCCATAGGATTACCCTGGCATCATGCCACCCGACCTTAGTTCCCAGTACCTCTGTCAAGTAGAGCCACTGGAGTTATCCCCGGAGTGAATTTTTGTATTTCACATCCACTCATCAAGATTTCTCTTGAAGAGAGTCAGCAGGGTGCTCTGCTTGACAAGTATGGGAAGTCTATTCCATAGCATGGGCAATCTCTGGGTTATGAACCTGTCCCTCCAGTACGTTCTGTTGATTATGGTAATGAGGTTGAGGACTCTGGAGCATGTGGTGCGGAGGGATTGGAATTTCTTTAGCTGTAGCATTTCTAACAGAGCTGGGTCAGACATGACTTTGTAAATCAAGCAGAAATCACCTCTAAGTAGGTGATTTTGAGGCCTAGGATCCTCTTTTTGAGGTACTTTTGCAGCCCTCCAGTTGTTGCAGGTGTCTAGTGAGGTACATGCCAAATGGGGCATTGTACTCAATGTCTGGCCTAATCAGGGAAGAGTAGAGGAAGACAATGACCTCTTTCTTAGTGGATGCAAAATCCTTAGCAATGAGATGTGCCACATAGAAGGACTTTCTGACCACAGTGGCATTGTGGTGACCAAAAGAGAGGTTGCTGTCAACCTGTGTCCCCAGATCTCTTATAATGGCTTCTACATTCAGTGGACTACCATCAATGTGGTAATTCATGGGAACCGGGTTTTTCCCAAAGGGGATAACGACACATTTCTTAGCATTGAGCTTAGGGCCATGGTTCTGACACCAGTCGTCGGTCTCAGTGAGGCCATTCTGTAGGATGTCAACATCACTTGGGGAGTTAATATTAGCTCCCAACTTGCAATCGTCTGCGAACTTTGTCAGCCAGAGTCCCTTCATGTTTGCCTGGACTTCAGAGAAGTAGATACCAAACAGGAGAGGACCCAGGACCGAACCCTGTGGGATTCCACTTGTGACTAGTCGGCAGTCTGACTTGGAGTCAGCTCATACTGTGGGTTCTATCTGTGAGCCAGTTTGCAACCCACCTAGTGATATAGGGGTTGCTGCCTAGCTTAGTGAGTTTTTCTATGATTCCTGAGTGGGGAATGGTATCAAAGGCCTTGGCCAGATCAAGGTATACTGTATGAGCCACTTTGCCTTCATCCACAGCTCTGGTAACTGACTCAAAGAAGTCGACCAAGTTGAGCAGGCATGATCTACCCTTCACAAAACCAAACTGTGTGGGATCCAGAGTTTGGAGATTCCTTATATCCTTGTTTATTAGGTCCATGATGATATGTTCCATAGCTTTGCATATCAGACTCGTCAGGCTAATGGGACAATAGTTCCCAGGGTCTGTAGTCACTCCTCCTTTGTGGAAAGGGATGACTGTAGCAGTGCGCCATTTGGTAGGGACAAAGCCTGAGGTGAGGCTGTGATTGAACAGGGCACACAGGTGAGGTGCCAGTTCACTCTGTACTTCATGTAGAACACAGCCATGGATATTGTCAGGTCCCATAAAAGCTGTATTCTTGGCCTTCGACAGTGCCTTTGTAATAGAATGAGAGAATGTTGATGCATTTGATCAAACAGATTGTAAGCATACTTTTGTGTCTTTTCTGCTTGTTAATCAGTTAATAGTTTGATTGTTAGCATCAATTTGTCAATTTGCTAATTCATTGAAATTTAGGTTTTGGATATATATATGGACTCAAGTGTTGTGTGGGTAAAACCTGAAGAAGCGTGTCTTATAACACGTGAAAGCACTTGTTTCATTAAATATTTCATTATTTTATTCTATTACCAGTTTCATTTTGTTTTGTGGTTCGTGGTGGTCCTACTTTCATTATTATTTCATCCTTCGACAGTGTTGTTTTAACCTGTGCAGCAGTAATACTGGGTGCCTAGCAATCTACTGGTATTGTGATTGGTCCTTGGGGAGGGGGGTAAAGTTGGCACTGAATCTGTTGGCCAGTATATTGGCAATATCTGTTGGCTCACTATAGAGGGTACCATTGTGCAGTAGCTCACAGAAAATCTGGGTATTGCCATGGAGATTCTTTACATAACTATAGAAGGCCTTGTGGTTGTCTTTACTGTCTGCTGCAGTTCTGTTTTCATAGCTAGCTTTAGTGGATTTGATGAGGGATCTCAACTTTTTGTTGAGGCTGATGAGGGAGGTTTTCCAGTCTTGGGACTTCACCTTATTCTGCATCAGTTTCCTCCTTCTGTTGTAGAGTTTGTTTATGGCAGGGGGACCACCAGATTGGCTTCCTTTTTTTTTCGAGGAGAGCGTCTTGGTTCTATTGGGTAAGGCAAGATCCATGCATTTGTGTTCATGTTCGTACAGTGCATTGGTGTATGATTCGGCAGTCATGCAACTATTCTCCATTTGCATGGATGCCGTGAAGTTAGCCACCTCTGTTTTTAGAAACTCAAAGTTAGCTTTGGAGAAGTTTTTCATGGTGGTTACCTTTGCAGGGGGGGGGGGGTGGTTGGAATGGGAGGGATGTGGATTTCCAAGGTAATTAGTTTGTGGACGGATCTAACCAGGGAGGAGCTGACTATTGGTGTAGAGCAACGGTCGCCCATGTTAGTAATGACCAGGTCAAGGATGTTGCTACCTCTAGTGGGGGCAAGAACGAGCTGGTCCAGGGCATTGGAATTTATGAACTCCAGGAAACAGTGGGCAGGCGTATTGGTACATGAGTAGTTTTCCCAGTTAATGGAGTGATAGTTGAAGTCACCTAGTATGAGAGTGTTAGGTTGGACCTTAATATTCTCCAGGCACAAATGTTGATGTTCTCCATTTAAAGGAGTGCTTCAAGCGAGTGCATTTTGAGATTTAGACCCATGGTAAATACATAAATAAACAAAATCCAGAAGGTCCAGTGGCTAAAACTGACGTTTTAATATTTGTTAATGCTTTCGTTCTGTGAAATATTAAATTCAAAACTTCTTCAGCCATAAAAATTCATATTGTTTCAAAAGCTATTTAAATACACTTACTGAATCTAAAATCGTCTCACCAACCAATCACCTCAAAGGTTCAAACATGCCTCCACTCTGATTGGTAAAACAACTTATTTCCTGTGACTGAAAAAAACATCTTTATCATGATAAACATTATAAAACTGCCAAACTAAACAAACATATCATAAAAAATATCATCTTGTACTTGTTTTGGCTTTGTTGGTGTACAGGCTCAATGGCCGTTTTGCGCAGGAATGGGCGTGACTGGAGTGATTGACAGGGCTAATGCCTGTGATGGGGTATGCAAATGGTGAATGATTGGTATGCCATGCAGATTTGCCAATGACATCATGCATACATTGATTGTTGATTAGTTTCTTTCTAAAATAAGGTGGTTTCAAAATAGTATTGCATAAGCACTTTGTCTATATTCATGTATTTGTGCTTGTCTAGCCCTGTAAGACACTTTACGTATTCTCTCCAATAATTCTGAGAAAATGGGTGTTTGGATTTCATTTTCACATTTGCCTTCATTTTGTACTGTATTTAAATATGTGAAGGTGATGCAAACACTGACTTTAACAAAAATAGTTAACTGGAATTCACAGTGACTTCACCAAAAGTGACAAAACCATGGGCAGCTGCTGCAAACATATATTATTTCTCTAGGATGCAATGTCCTACAACTTCATTATAGTAAGTGGTTGGTCAAAAATGGGAAAGGTTGCTACCAGGTATTAACATTTTGATGTTAGATTTGCCTGTGGCAGCAGGAGTATTCATTGTATAGTCTTTGTTTACTCTCTTCCTCAGTGTAGTGCAATCTCAGAGTTGGTATATTGAAGTGGGGGGCACAGCCCCCCACAAGGGAGGTGCATAAGCAAAGGGAAAACAGTAACATAAGGATGCACATCACTAGTACTCCTTTGTTGCTATTTACCTTCAGACCAGTGTTTACTAGTGAAATACGTAAGGCCATTCTTGCAGTACTTGGTAACAAGCAAGTCAACTTTACAACTCAGATTGGACTGAAATAGTAGTCTGCTACAAACTGGGCATAACTTAGAAATTGCATTTAAATACCTACATGGTATATTTGCAAATCTTTATACTTATGGTTTCTGTGAATACCCAATTATGCATGCATGTGCTTCTAGCAATGTTGTAGTGTACTGGCTCACCAGATCCACAGTAGCAAGTGCCGCCCAAATCCTACCCCAGCTGGTTGATGTTTATCTGTACTCATGAATAGCCAATATGATGTGGTTCTCATCCACATGAATATTCATCCTGATGAGGAAGCACGGCTTTGTTGTAGTGTACTGGCTCACTGGCTGTTTCGTGCAGGAATGGGCATGGCCATAGTGATTGACAGGACTAATGCCTGTGATGGGGTATGTATTCATGAGTCCAGATAGACGTCAACCAGTTGGGATGGGGTTTGGGTGACACTTGCTACTGCGCATCTGGTGAGCCAATACTCTACAACATCGTCCATGTTTTTACATATGGTAAATAATACAAGAACTCTCATAGGTTCATAGGTAGATACTAGGCTATCTGACCGAAGGCATTTATAAGCCTAGCCAGAAAGTGTTGGTTTCTCCCTCCCCCTTAGATTAGTTCCCTGTACCTTTGTCCATCAGAGCCATTGAAGTGATCCCTGGGGTATCCTTTCTGTTTCCCATCCATTCGTCAAGGTTTTTCTTGAAGAGGGTTAGCGAGGAGCTCTGCCTAATGTAGACTGGAATCCTGTTCCAGAGCATGGGAAGTCTCTGGGACAGGAATCTATCCCTCCAGCATGTCCTATTTATTGTTATGGTGAGGTTTAGATCCCTAGAGCATGTGGCTCGAGGGGATATGGTTTTCTTTAGGTAGAGCATGTCCATCAGTTCTGGGTTGGACATGGCCTTGTATGTCAGGCAGAGATCACATCTGAGTAGGCAGTATGCAACCGAGTACAGTCGAGCTGCATAGGGCATCTGTTTGAGGCCAGTGATCCTCTTGGTGAGGTACTTCTGTGGTCTTTCCAGCTGTTGCAGGTGTCTTGTAAGGTACATCCCAAATGGGGCATTGTACTCTATGATGGGTCTGATGAGTGATGTGTAGAGGGGCACAATGACCTCGTTTTATCTGGATGCAAACCCTCTTGTGATTAGGTGGGCCACATAGAAGGATTTTCTAACCACTTTGGCAATGTGATTATCAAAGGAGAGGTTACTATCTACTTGGGTCCCTAGATCCCTTATTATGTCTTCCGTATTTAGGGGGCTACCACCTATGTGGTAGTTTGTGGGTACTATGTTTTTTCCAAAGGGAATGACTATGCACTTTTTGGCATTTAGCTTGAGGCCATGGTTTTGACACCAGGTATCTGTCTCAGTGAGACCCTTTTGGAGGATGTCTGTGTCAGCCGGAGAGTCAATTACAGCCCCTAGTTTGCAGTCATCTGCGAACTTGGTCAGCCATAGTCCTCCTGTGCTTGCCTGTACCTCTGAGAAGGATATGCCAAACAGGAGGGGTCCTAGGACTGAGCCCTAGGGAACGCCACTTGTAACCAGTTTAGAGTCAGACCTAGCTCCCGTAACTCTTACCATGTAAGTTCTGTCCGTGAGCCAGTTGGCAACCCATCTCGTGACATAGGGGTTTATGTTCAGGCTGGTGAGCTTGTCTATAATACCTAAATGGGGAATAGTGTCGAAGGCCTTTGCAAGGTCTAGGTAGGCTGTGTGGACCACCTTTCCCTCATCTATAGCCTTGGTAACTGTCTCAAAAAAGTCCACCAGGTTTAGGAGGTATGATCTGCCCTCAACAAAGCCAAACTGTGTAGGGTCCAGTGTTTGGAAGTTTCCAATGTCTCTGTTAATGAGATCCATGATGATGCGCTCCATAGCCTTGCAGACCAAGCTAGTCAGGCTTATAGGGCGATAGTTCCTGGGGTCTGTTGTGGCTCCACCTTTGTGGAGCGGAATAACCGTTGCTGTGCACCACTCTATGGGCACGTAGCTTGTGGAAAGGCTGAGTTTGAACAGTGTGTTTAGGTGAGGGGTTAGTTCATCTTTGAGCTTGTGTAGGGCACAGCCTGGGACACCGTCCAGTCCCATTGATGCTGTGTTTTTGGCTTTGGAGAGGGCTGTTTTAACCTGAGTGTCTGTGATTTCAGGGGCACTACATTATTCTGGTATGGTTATGGGCCCTTTTGGGGGTGAAGTTTGCAGTGAACCTGACTGCTGAGATATTGGCGATATCGGTCAGTTCAGTGTATTTTGTACCATTCTGCACTAACCCCGAGCAGATCTGCGAATTGCCACTTAGATTCTTGACATAGCTACAGAATGCCTTGTGGTTATCTTTGGAGTCCTTGGCAATTTTTCTTTGGAAGCTAGCCTTGGATGATTTTATGAGGGATCGCAGTTTCTTGCTGATACTGATCAGGGATGTCTTTCCTTCTTGGGATTTCACTCTTTTCTGTACTAGTTTCCTCCTTCTATTGTATAGCTTGTTTATGGCAGGGGTCCACCAGACTGCTTTCCTTTTCTTGGAGGAGTGAGGTCTTGGTTTTGCTTGGGATAGCACGATCCATGCATTCTTGTAGGTTCCTGTACAGTGCATTTGTAAAGGATTTTGCAGCTTGGACAGCATTATCCTTTAGCATGGGGGCTTTGAAACTTTCTACCTCTGCCTTAAGTAACGTGAAATTTGCTCTTGAAAAGTTTTTCACGGTGGTTTCTTTGACCGGGGGTGGGGGCGGAATGTGGATATCCAGAGTGATTAGTTTATGGTCAGATCTAACCAGTGAGGGGTTGGCCTCTGGTGTGGAACACCTGTCACCCATGTTGGTGATGACCAGGTCCAATATGTTGTCACCTCTGGTGAGGGTGTTGACCAGTTGATCCAGGGCGTTAAGAGTTTATAAATTCTAGGAAATGTTGGGCAAGGGAGTTAGTACTTGAGTAGTTCTCCCAGTTAATGTCTGGGTAATTGAAATCACCCAATATCTTTATGTTTCCAGAAATGCGGAATTGGGGTCCTGGAACATGGTGGGTGATCTGTAGTAAGCTACAATTTGGATTGCACTTTTGCCAGTTGTTAGTTGCATGTGGATGATCTCTGAAGCACTGTGCTATCTCCAAAATGAGGAACAGAAGCCTCATAAAGTGGAACAAATGGGCAAAATAATCAATATATAATAATGGCTTACTAACAACTTCAACTAGGAAGATCATTTGATAGTTAAACATGCTGGTTTTATTTATAAAAAGATCTTTTAATGAATTAATATGACTCCTTTCTATTTATCATTGACATCAGTTAAAAACCTCCTAGCACTGTATATGTCACAGACCTTTTCAATGTAGAACTTCGAGAAACAAGAACTTTTTAAGATCACAAATGTTATACACTTGAGAGTTATGATACTGAATCACATTAATTCAGCAAAATAAATAACTATTAGTAATTACAAACATTGAAGTTGTTAGTAAGCTGTTCCACATCGACGTTTTGGAAATGTAAGGTTGAAAGCTATGCAATAAATTACTGATATTGCTGCATAATCATACAACACAGTCTTTAACGGCCTGAGGAGCATTAAGAGTACTACTTGCGTAAACTTTATTTCCGGTAAGGTCCGCAGTACAGTTAGGGTTACCACCTGTCCCTCTTTGGGCAGTTGCGTCCTGCAACAAAAACCTAAAAAATGGCAAATGTCCTGACATTTTAGGACAAAATTATTTTCCAAATTTTCTTTTAAAAGTTTCATAAAAAAGTTATTTGTTATCTGAAACACCAAAATGCTATATGAAATAGGATAAACAACTCAAATGCTGCAAGAATAAGCTTTTATTTTGGCAAAAAAAAGTGAAGTTCTGTCCTTTGCACTGGCTGTGGGTATGATTTGTCTTGCAAAATCTCATGATTCTATAAAAAATGTCCCACTTTGGGCATTTGAAAAGGTGGAAACCCTAAGTACAGTTCACTATACTTAATAACCCCTAACACTTCTTTAAATACACTAAAATATTAACAATTACTACCAAAATAAGTTACACAAAACTCCCATAATTGCTGTCGTCACTTAAACAGGAACTGCGTAAAGACAAGGATGTCGGAACAACTGGAATGAAATACCGCGATACATTGTAAGACTTTTGCCTGGGAAAACTGAATACTAAATACGCTCTGTGTGACAGGGTTTGTTTTTCTCTGGTGGAGTTTGTTTCAACAAGGCTAATTAAAATGTCTAGCGTTCCGGCTGTCCGTATAAGTATTGAGTCGGCCAATGAAAAGCAAATTCAAGAAGTGTCTTTAGATGGATTGGAAACGTATATGCAGCCTTTGACTATGTCCCAAAATCTTGCCCGGTTGGCTCAGCGCATCGACTTCAGTCAGGGGTCTGATTCTGAGGCAGAGGGTGAAAGCGAGGGACGGGACCTTGAATGGGGGAAGCAGGAAAAAGATGAAGAAGAAGGTATTTAAAAGTTGAAAGTGTTGCCTAATTTTGAACATTGCTCGGATTAAAGTTTGTTTAGGACTTGTACTACTGAGTGGTGGGACGATCAAGCTGTCACTTGATGGTACTTTAATGTAATCATAAGCATTAAGGGATCAGGACCCCTGTCCACTCAAGCAGTTTGCAAAGTAATATGTATCTCTCTGCTGGTATAGCTGGGCTGGGAAAAGAAGCTGTGATTTGTTTGCTGTGTTTTGCAGCTGTTCTGATGAAATCATTACCAGCAAAGACCTCTATTCTCACCTTGTAAGTTAATGATGCCTTTGTTTATGAGCAGGTTTGACTCTTCTTTTGCAATCATGTAGTCAGTATTGACCCCACCACGATAGTCATGATCTTTAACCCCCTAGTACCTGCAGACACTGCATTCATCAGGGCTATATGTATTTTTTTCTGTAATGTTTTGTGGCCCTAATATCATTCCCTGGGGTAGCAGAGTGTGCATCATTATAGTACGACCTGCTGTTGCAGCTGTGTGATGCACATGTACTTCCATGCGCTCGCAAACTGCAGCCAGCAGCACCGGTACTGCTTGGTAGACTAGTGTGTGCACCCTGGCTTGTAGCTGTCTTCTGTGAGGAGTCATTCTTTGAATATCTCTATAAGAGTATATAAGTTTGCATTTTCTGCTTACTCGTGCCTTCCTCTTCTAGTTCCTTCAGCACCTAGATCATTAGTCACTAGTGGATTATATAAGTCACAGTCAGGATATAGTCAGATATTCATGAGTGGTTTTGACATGGGTGAATTCAGCAATGTAACTTTCATCCTGTGAGCATTTGTATTGAGCCCTTGCATGATAAATGGATCTTAGATGTATGCCTTGTTGTTAAATTCCATATTTCATAGTTAATTGATATTGTTGGGAACTTTGTAAACAAACCAACCTTGAGATAATTTACAGCATGAAACTTTCAGTAGCACAATCGTATTGCTTTTAAGAGCAGGATTAGTAGTTCGTTGAATATGTATTCCTGATGTGAAGTTTGTAGAATGTTTTACTGCACACTCCTTTTTTCTTTCTTGTACTTTTTATTCCCTCTGTGCCTGTCATTATAAAACTTTCCCTTATATGTTTATGCCCATTTGTTCCCCTGCTTGTCATTGTTGTCCATCATCCATCCAGGTATTCGTTAGTGAATTTTATTTATTTATTTTTGAGGGTGGGGTGCTACACTCTCCACTGGTGGCTGACAGGCATGCTTAGAGATGCAGGAGCCTTTTGTGCCTTTCCTTGTGTGTTTGCCAACTTCTGTTGTGAGGGCTACTATGGGAGCACAGCTTGGCATAGCCTATACTCTGCATGTCATACACTTCTTTTTTTGCTGGATATTAGCATTACAGAGGACTGCACCACCTCTCCAGGTTGGGCATGGTGACATTGGCTGTACCCTCCCACCCTCCTTTTGCCAGCTCCAATAGGGCTTGAGTCACTAGCTGATCCTGGGTAATCTGGGCTGCATTCAATGCTTTCTTTCCAACAGAGAGCCAGAGGTCCCAAACCAAAAAGAAAATACCCACTGCTGTTGGAGTTATTTTTATACTCCTTACAGATTTTGACTGTAAACCCTTAGATGTACCTAAAAACCCTGAGTATTTGTCGAGTTAAATAACAAGGGTTTGAAATGTTTTACTTGAGTCTTATGATAGTTGACCAGGAAATTAGTGGGGAATAAGTATCTGTTTATTTTGTTCCTGAAATACATACTACTCCAAGTTTATCCATAGAGTAGTGAGTTTCCCTGCCTCTCCTTTGTTACCTAGAAAAATGTGCCATGTTAAGTTCTGTAACAAGCCTCAACATTCAAACCAGGTTGCATTATTAATTTTATCTTGCACACTTTATCCCCATTGTTAATGCTGATAACGGCATCCTTCTAGCTAGCTTCCTGATGGTTTCAACCTCCATTGTACCCTAAGAATTTGTTGACACCCCATTTGCTGGGAGGGTCCCCTTTCTGGGAGAAACTCATAAGCTCAAATCGAGATATATAGCACCATAACCCATAAGTGGAATGGGGCCAGGTGGGCAGTCATCATAGTGCATCTGGCTGATATGTTTTTATGTGGTACATACTCCAGCTCCTTCCCTTGTGCTGTGGACATGTTCTTTGTGGTATGTAATTGTTGTGTTGCCTGCTGCAATGGTGACACAACATTCCCACCATATTGCTAGTTAGCATTTCTTTTCAATTTTAAACAAGAAATATCTTTATTAAATTATCGCTTATGACATTTGTAAGCAGTTTACATCAGAAACCATGTTGACATAATTTTAGTTGTAAACATTATACATTACTTATAATCTGTCCAATCATTGTCAGTCAAACATTGCATAGCTCTTTCCTATCCTGCCTTCTTTTAAACCTCATTCCTCCGCTGTATGTGTTGTTCCCACAATTCAAATTTTTTTCTTGTGTAATTTGCAACAACCCTTTTCTAAAGATCCCATTTCCATTTGTTTTTATCTCTGTTGTTATAGCCACTACTTCTAGTACATTTGGTTTAGACTTTGATTTCTATTTTCTAGGAATTGCATTTTTGGCAGCCACCATAATTAGACTCAGCAAGGCCTTACTATGTCTAGGCAATTCTGATTCTGTGTCATAGCTCAGAAAAATCATTTCCCCTAGTTGTACCAGTTTGCTCACCCAGTATCTCTGTTAGAGTAGTCTGCAGGGAATCCTTAATGTTTGCCAACACATTATACTTCCAGAAAGTATGTTCCTGATTACTTCCTCATCATGCCTCCAGCATTTGCTGTCCACCTGAGAACAATTTCTCTGGAATATAAAAATATCTATGTAAACATTTCCAAGCAAACATCCTAAATCTTCTAGATTTTGTTGCATAATTGGGAGACAAACATACATCCACCATTTTTTTTTTTTTTTTGTGAATTGCTTATCCAGTTTCTCTTACCAGTCCTCTCTAATCTCCTGTTATTGATTGTTATAGTTATCATGCAATATTTTATATGCCCTACTAATTATTCTAGTTAGCATTTCTTGTCAGCAGTCCATGTTTTGTACTAGGAAACTTTCCCTTTTTTGCTGTCTACCCCTGCTAGCCATTTAATTTATCACTGCAGTTTTGCAGCAGCACTGACATTTTCAAGGCAACAGTCAGGAATTTTCTTTTTAACACCTAGCTTGTTCCCTTGGCACATGCTCGTGCTCTGGGAGTTGGTGGTGGTGGGGGCAATGGTTGAAACATAGGAATGCCTCTCTCTTCCACGGGTTTTGCAACCTTAAGCCACTCTGCTTTTGCTGGAAGCAGATGCCTTTTATCTGTCTGTCTATCTATCTTATCTATCTCTCCATCTATCCTTGACCAGGTTAGTCCCACTAGGCTAAGTGGCCTCTTCAGGGAAGACCAGAAGTGGTATTTATACTAATAAATATGGTGAGGGCATAGAGGAACTTCTCATACTCTCTTTTTTGATAGGTGCCATGAGATCTTTTACATTCATCTGAACTACCACCAACTCAAGCAGATGGGACCTTTAGTTTAATGTCTCATCTGAAGGAACACACACGCAGACTTGCAGCACCCCCATTATGGTGCACTGCAGTGTTAGCAATCCAGCTATCTAGTATAGGAGTGGAATCCACAGTCTAATACCAAAGGTGTATGCTTCCTGATGTGCCACTGACATGGATTTGTTTGTTCTCTGGTCTTCACTACAGATCATGAATGGGATATTCACCCTGGAAACATGATCCTTCTCCCTTCCCCAGGACCAGTTGAGCAGGCTGCCTCATCTGGTGCTTGGTCTTCATTGCATCTTAATCATCCTAGCTGTAATCATGGCTAGTTCTGTGTATGCAATGAAGTTGGCAGCCCATCAGAAACTACTGTGACGTTATGTACACCTAGCATGTTCCCACACTTTTTTCCCTTAAAGAGGTGAATGGACATAAGCCTTGTATTCCTTTCCCATCTCTGTTTGATCCTAAATCACACAGGTTGCTAGTCAAATCCAGGTGATCTTGGGATAGTCAGAGGATTATCTTTCTGTGGCACAAAATAAATCAGCTGCATTATTAATTATTGAAGGAAGTATGCATAGAATTTTGTATTGTTTGCTTCTGAGAAGAATGTGTGTTTTTTGTGCTTTCTTCCCATTTATCAAGATCATAGAGCACTTGTAAGACTATATCTGAGGTAGGATAAAAGATGCTGACATTATGTTTTTGAAAAAAAATTTTTCATACATTTCTGTAGATTTCATTTGTATTGCACCGAGTATAATAGAAGGAAAGTGGAATTTAATGTTATGTGGAAAAGGGTGATTTTATTTAATTTTTTTTTTAATTTTCAGTAATGCATTTATTTTGTGGCATATTTCATTAAATAAGGCACATCACTTGGCATGAGGTTTGTGTAAGAGGATGACTGTTAGAAAACTGAAGAAGCTTAATATATACCCTCTCAGTAAAAAATACGTGCATGTCAATATGTTTTGGGATGGGGAAGATGAGATTAATAAATCCGTGTAACTGATTTGGGAAGTGAATGAAATCCGAGATGACAAGCAGACTTTGAAGATGACGTGAAAACAACAATGAGAGTCCTGTACCTACATGGAATGCTGAGGAAATGTTGGAATTAGGAAGAAAAACCCTGGACTCTGGTGTTGTTCACGTTATATCTGTGGCTCATGCATTCTTAAAATCTGTCATAATGGAATATAGGAGAAAGTCCAATAGTGGTTTAGTACAACTGATTCATTAGGTTAGATAATGGTAGTGGGCAGTAGGTCCATATGCCAGCAAAGTCTGTTTTTATTTTATTGTGCTGCCCAGATCTTGTCAGTTCCAGTTCTGCGTTATAACACATGTTATATTTGTATGTATGTATGTATGTATATATCTGAGTGTATGTGCAAACTCACCATTCATAGTCTGTCTGGTTGGGGAGAGGTGGTAGTTTCCAAAGCTAGATTAGTTTATAGAGCTGTAATGACATGTTAGACAGTCTGAACAGTGAACAGCTATGATGTCACTTAAGCCGTTTTCAGTTTGTTTAAAGGTGGTGTAAAATAAACTGTAGATTTTGGTTTGATTTGATTTCACATCATTGACAAATGATTTATATTTACAAGCATTTTACTATTCTCTGGCATTCATCTGCATCCTGCTAGTGCTATATTGTTGCATAATTTATTTTAAGATATTGGAAATTCACAGTATCAGGGAACACACGTGCTTGACTCGCACAGCTGTCTGTTTACTTACTTTTTTAATCTGCAGGTAGATTCTTTCCACGTTGAGTGTTTTCTGCCGCAAAACCTGATTGGAAAGCTGTATTTGTTATTTTGAATAGAAAAATGTTCTTGATGTGAACTTTGCAAAAGTGTATTTTTAAATGTCATTATTATGTTTATTTCTCTGTTTTTTTTTTTTGTATGTTACAAGTCTCCTGAAATGTGATGTTATTCCCATTGTTTTACTTGCTGATGTACTGTAAAAGTGTTAAAACGTGTATTATACCATGCGAACATCGCAAACCCGACAAACGTGCATGCTGATTGGCTAATCCAACCAGTGTGCACATAGTAAATCCTACAAGAAAAAACGCAAAAAGTCCGGTCGCTAAATATCATGCGGCGACAGCAAACAAACAGTAAAGTAAAGTAAATCTAATACCCAAAACACACAACAATTTAACGAAAACACAGAAAACTAACCAATTTCCATACTACACTCCTCATTCCCTCACCTCGAACACTAAAAAAATAAAAAGTCATACAGTCGCAAATACATCACACACACACTACATAACCACCACTTATAACACAATAAAACCAAGCATTCTCATAAAACCATTCACTTACCTATATTCCCTACAATACCTATACACAGACAACTCCAAAAATGTACATACTAAAAACACACCACACATCCCTCGCAAAGTCAAAAACACACACCATACCGAACGTCCACATCAGCATACATCTAATAAAAGTGCATACAACACCATCTAGTGACCAAATAGTAAAAGTACATATTTTAAAAAAATTAATACAAATTAAAACTACACCACATTTCAACATACCTATAACTACTAAAACATAACTACACGTTATAAACTTCTACACTCTTTAAACTATATTATACCAAGCACCACCTAGCCCTTTCCTAACATTTCCTGAAAAACTAAAAAATAACATGTATTTAAATTAAAACAGAAATAAACAATAAACACAAACTGAAAGTGTGGACTATTTTATCTCACAAAAAGTGGAAGAATACAAAAAAAAAGCAAACAAAAACATAAATAACAACAATACAAACATAATACAAAACAAACTAACACCATGGTATAATAGCAATAACCCACTTCTGCATGTGGGTAATGCAGGATTTACCCACGGTTGGCTTTGTTTGGTCCCTCGGGCTTCGCCCTCTGGACCAAACCACGCCAACCGTGGGTAAATCCAGCATTACCCACACCCAGGCGTGGGTTATTGCTATAATCTCACCTTTTCATTCTTTCTGAAGAACATACAGATATTTCTTTGCTCTGAGTATTTCTTCTGCTGCAGACCAAACACTGTAGAGAACTTGGCATAGCTCCTCGTGGTCCCCTGCAGAGTTCCTAAGACAGCAGAGAGCAGAAAAAGCAACTTTCTTGATTATAAGTATTTTTTAAACTTTTTATTTTGCATTTTTCGATCTTTTGTGCTTTTCGACTACTGTTTGTGCCTACTGTGCTTAAATTGTTGATTGCACTTGTTGGCTAAAGTTTTGCTTAAAAGTAGCAAACAGGCTAATACACTCCAGCCTTTGATAGCAATTTAGTCGAAAACAAAGCATTTACTGTATTTTTTCTGTCTGTGTGCAAAAAAAAAACAAAAAAAAAAAAAAAAAATACTTCTGCTTTCCTAAACTTTCCTAGTTAGTAGTTCCAGTGATCAGATTTTGCTGATCCCTGGGCTTTGTATTTGGTTCCTGTGTTCCTCCATTTTCTTGTGTGGCCAGAGGTAGTTTCTTTACTCACCAGTGGGAGTGGGGAGTACTGAGCTGCTTGTTTGTCCTCAGAGGAGTGGTTAGAGACAGCAACTAGTAATTCGTTGGCCATTTTGGGTCATTTCCTGTTTTTTCCAGCCCCCTGCTATAAAACACGCTTTGGCGGGCTTTTCTGGCATTAGAGAACTTGGCATAGCTCCTCGTGGTCCCCTGCAGAGTTCCTAAGACAGCAGAGAGCAGAAAAAGCAACTTTCTTGATTATAAGTATTTTTTAAACGTTTTATTTTGCATTTTTCGATCTTTTGTGCTTTTCGACTACTGTTTGTGCCTATATTACTGTTTTATTACCTGATTTTCCTGTTTTTCTGTGCTTAAATTGTTGATTGCACTTGTTGGCTAAAGTTTTGCTTAAAAGTAACAAGGCTAATACACTCAAGTGTACCAGCCTTTGATAGCAATTTAGTTGAAAACAAAGCATTTACTGTATTTTTTCTGTCTGTGTGCAAAAAAAACTAAAAAAAACCAAAAAAAATACTTCTGCTTTCCTAAACTTTCCTAGTTAGTTGTTCCAGTGATCAGATTTTGCTGATCCCTGGGCTTTGTATTTGGTTCCTGTGTTCCTCCATTTTCTTGTGTGGCCAGAGGTAGTTTCTTTACTCACCAGTGGGAGTGGGGAGTACTGAGCTGCTTGTTTGTCCTCAGAGGAGTGGTTATAAACAGCAACTAGTAATTCATTGGCCATTTTGGGTCATTTCCTGTTTTTTTCCAGCCCCCTGCTATAAAGCACACGTTAGCGCGGAGTTGCCACTGTTGCACACAAGAGCAGCGGCGGTTAAACAAGGTTAAACTATTCGGGCTACCTAAATTCCACTCTTCAATTTTTCCCTTAAAACTACCTTCCTCGAACTTTACTGCTGATCTAACCAGCATATCCTATAACTAAAAAGTTCATCTCTACTTGTTTCCCAAGTAGACTATTCTCTATCTGTAAAGCCTAGCACTTGCTCCTACAGTACTTTCACCTTGATAAAGCACTCGTATTATAGATAGTACTCCACCAGCCTAGAACCCACATCCCCCGGAGTCTTTTGTAAGTTTTTTATCTATTCCTTCTAGCATGTCGAGGGATCAGTTGCTAGTGTCCTCTCCTGCTCAGCTGGTGAACCTGGGAATATTGAGGCAATGTTACAATTGCCTCATGTACACAGACAACCCTCTCCTTCTCCCACAAAACACAAATACATGCGAGAGATGCAACTATACAGCCAAACTGGAGGCCGAGCTCTCTCAACGTAAGACTGGCAAGACCAGACAGGAGGAGAAGGGTACCACACACCCAGTTTCACATAGTACTATCAAAACCTCAAATCTTACACATAAACACACAAAGACATACTTGGAGGCTCTGATCAAAAATCTACCAAAACAGCAGAGGCCACCAAAGCAGACACCCAAACAACCACCACCTCAAGATACAACACATGCAACACATAGACCACACAGTCAGTGTGCTAGACAGTCACAGCCCTTAAGGCAAAACACAATGCCAGACACACTCATCATTGGTGACTCCATAGTCAGACACACTGACGTCCCGCTCACCAGATTGAGTAAGGAAAAGGTCACAGTAAGCTGCCTGTCGGGCGCTAGAATCCGCCACATAACGCAAGCACTCAGGTCTCTCAACAGCAGGTACAAGTACGACTCAGTCATTGTCCATGCTGGTGTAAACGACCTGAGACGTACCTCCTTGGACTACATGAAAAGAGACATTGAGGAGCTCTCTGATTATGTAGCCCAGGCAGGTATGACCCTGACCTTGAGCAGTATCCTACCTTCACCAAGAATGATGCCACAATACGAAGATAAGATGATCAGCTTTAATAATTGGCTTTAACTCTGGTGTCATTCAAAGGGGATCCAATGTCTGTCTGTCTGGGTTGACATGCTAGACAAGCCATGCTGCTTCGCAAGGGACGGCTTGCACCTGTCACCCCTGGGCGTCCGGATATTGGCAAAGGCTCTTGCCACCCCTATAGTGCCTTTTTTAGGCAAGGCTCAAATTCTAAACCTACCACCCTAGAACACAAAAAAGGAAAAAAACTAAGGGTAATGCTGCTCAATGCCAGAAGTCTCAACCTCAAAATGCACGCACTCGAGGCCCTTCTCAGTATGGAGAACATCGATGTCTGTGCTGTGACTGAAACCTGGTTCAAGGCTCCTGAGAGCACCCCAGAACTATCAGGTTTTACCTCATACCATGCGTTCCGGCCCCAAAATCCGGACTACACCAAGAAAGGAGGGGGGGTGTCCATATTCATCAAGGACACCTATACCTCAAGGTTGGTGGCAACGCACGATGCATCGGAGACCATCCAGGTGCAATTAACCATAGGCAAAACTGCTCTGCAATTTGTAGCATGTTACAGGCCACCCTCTCAAACTCAGGAAACTCACATAGCCTTCCTGAAAACACTGGTATCTCCAAACACCATCATACTAGGTGACTTCAACTACCCTAATATAGACTGGGATCACTACTCAAGCCCAAACACTCTAGCCCAATAATTCCTGGAGTTCATAAACTCAAATGCCATGGAACAACTAGTCACCATCCCCACAAGAGGTGAAAACATACTTGACCTCATCATCACGAACATGGGATCACAATGTTCAACACCGGAAGTATACCCCTCACTGGTGAGATCAGATCATAAACTAATCTCACTGGAGGTCCTCATCCCGCCCCCACCTGAGATAAAAAAGACCACAGTGAAGAACTTCTCAAAAGCCGACTTCACACTTCTAAAGACTAGTGCGGTCTCCTTTAAGGCCCCCGAGCCGGCGGTAAACATTACCCAAGCCGCTGAATCACTTACAAACGCCTTCTACCAGCACCTACAGGACTGCATGGATCAGGCAATCCCAAACAAAACAAAGACTCTTTGTACCAAAGGCAAGCGTCCAGTCTGGTGGACCCCAGCCATAAACAAGCTCTACAGCAAAAGGAGGAAGCTACTACAAGATAGAGCAAAATCCTTAAAAGGTAAGACACCTTTGATCACTATAAGCAAAAACTAAGAGCTCTCATAAAATCATCCAAGGCAAATTTTGAGAGAAAAATCGCTAAGGACTCAAAAGACAATCATAAGGCCTTCTTTAGCTATGTTAGAAACCTGGGAGGAAACTCCCAGATATGCTCAGAATTAGTTCAAAATGATGTGAAAATTACTGAACCTACAGACATTGCCAATATACTGGCTGACAGGTTCAGCGCCTCCCCAAAAGGAGAGATATCTATACCAGAGGATTGTAGCCCCCAAACATCTCTAACGCCCAGGTGAGAACTGCTCTCTCTAAGGCAAAAAACACAGCATCCATGGGACCGGATGGTGTCCCCGGCTGTGTGCTCCATGAACTCAACGAGGAATTAAACCCGCAGTTAGGACAGTTGTTTAATCTTAGCCTCACCTCAGGATACGTACCCAAGGAGTGGCGCACGGCAACTGTGGTCCCACTTCACAAAGGCGGTGCCTCCACCGACCCTGGAAATTACCGTCCCATCAGCTTGACAAGCCTGATCTGCAAAGCCATGGAGAGGATCATAATGGAACTCATAAATAAAGACATAGGGAACTTGCAGACTTTGGATCCAACCCAGTTTGGCTTTGTTAAAGGCAGATCATGCCTTTTAAACTTGGTCGACTTTTTCGAACAGTCACCAAGGCCATTGATGAGGAAAGGCAGTCCATACAGCCTACCTCGACCTGGCAAAGGCTTTCACACAATACCCCACTCAGGTATCGTGAAAAACTCATCAGCTTAAATGTAAACCCATACATCACAAGATGGGTTGCAAACTGGCTAAGTGACAGAACCCACAGGGTCAGAGTTGCTGGCGCCATGTCAGACTCAAAGCCTGTCACAAGTGGGGTCCCACAGGGCTGAGTCCTGGGCCCACTCTTGTTCGGCATCTACTTTTCTGAAGTACAAGCAAACACAGGAGGGTTATGGCTGACAAAGTTTGCAGATGACTGCAAACTGGCCGCCATAGTCGAAAACACATCTGACACAGATATCCTTCAGAAGGGTCTCACAGAAATGGATAACTGGTGCCAGAGCCATGGCCTAAAGTTAAACACCAAGAAATGCATAGTCATACCCTTCGGGAAAAACAAGGTTACCCCTAGCTACCATATAGGTGGCAATCCACTGAGCACAGAAGAAGTTATCAGAGATCTGGGGACTCTCAACCTATCGTTTGACACTCACGTTGCTAAAGTAGTTAGGAAGACCTTCTACATTGCCCACCTGATCATGAAGGGATTCACATCTAGATCAAGGGAGGTCATCGTCCCCCTGTACTCATCACTCATCAGACCAATGATTGAGTACAATGCTCCATTCGGAATGTATCTGACCCGACACCTGCAGCAGCTGGAAAGGCCCCAAAAGTTCCTCACCAAAAGGATAAAGGGTCTCAAAAATATGTCTTATGCTGCCCGACTGAAAGAACTTCAGCTCTATTCAGTCGCTTACCGCCTGCTCAGAGGTGACCTGTGCCTGACATACAAGGCCATGTCTAACCCAGATGTGATGAACATGCTTCACCTCAAAAAATCTAGATCCCTCAGAACTACAAGGGCGGGAGACTTAAACCTTGACACGGTCATTAATAGGACATGCTGGAGGGACAGATTCATCACCCAAAGACTCCCTATGCTGTGGAACAAAATCCTGGTACATGTGAGGCAGAGCACCTCGCTGGCCATGTTCAAGAGAAATCTTGACCAATGGATGGGAGATCGCAGATATACCCCAGGGATTACCTCAGTGTCTCTGCTTGACAGAGGCACAGCAAGACAATGGGCATAGTTTTCTTCAAACTAAAGGGGTGGCGAAAGCCACAAAAACTCTGGGCTAGGCTTATAAATGCCCTTGGGCAGATAGCCTAGTACGAACCTATGAACCTATTTAAACCTCTTCCTTCCTATCTGTGTCATTGTGAAAATGAGGTCCCTTAGTCCAGTGGAGTTTGACAGCATTCTTTATCGAAAGCTAACGGCTTCCCATTTTCTGCTGGCTATGCAGTATGCTGTACATGTTGGTAATGCTTCAGCCTATAGCTTACTTGGGCTCCTTTTTAAAATTTTTTTAATACTTTTTGGCTTTGTATGTTAAGTTTTTCTGACCTTTCCTTTTAACACTGCTGAGTCTGTTTTTATAATTGTCGTCTTCTATATAGCACTGCTGTAAGTCTTTGACTCACGTGGAAGAAATGTACTTTTTTGTTGATCTTTGGTAATGTAATTATTAAATATTAGTAACCATAGAGCTTAACCCTAAGATACTACCAAAGTGGACTTAACAAGTCACTGAGCAAAAGGACAATTATCGCAGTGTTTTACCTAGACTTGCAAACCTGAGAATGACCCTCACATTCCCCTGCTTTCTTTTTGTGGGACTGTCAGACACATTACTGAACTCCTAGATGTGTCATTTCACAGCCCCTTTCCAATGTGCATGTTTGGTTCCATTGTTGTAATCTGAATAGATCATTTCACTGCCCATCCCCCAATGTGCATCTTTGGCCATCAGTTCTAAAAGATTGTGTTTAACATAGTATGTCTGCCTGCCTTTGTTAAGGCTTCATCAAGTTCTATACCTCACTGCCTTTTAGGTGTGTAGTTTTTTTTTTCTTGAGAAGTAGCTGCATGAATTTTCCTTCTCCTAAGGTCTGACTGATAGGATGCTGGCTTTCTAACTTTGTCTTCCTCCTACTGTTTTGTAAAAAAGATAGTATCTTTTCTCTTTCATTCTTCTAGAACCTTACTGTCCTTTGTACTTGGCTGTAAAGGTTCAGAATTATTGCCAGTAGTTCTACCAGTGGTTCATCATTAATAATGAGAAGATCAAAGGGCTGTGAGTTCTGTCTCTACATGAGATGCTTGGATTAGTGTTCCTCCAATGACACTGCAGGGCAGTACAAGATGATTGCTGCATTCCTGAAGTGCTGTTTTTCAGATGAGATGTTAAACTGTTGTCCAGTCTGCCTACATTGGAGTTATCTCAGGTGGGTGTCAAATATCCATGCACTTACTGAACAGAAGGCTAGAGGAATTGACTCGTTGTCTGTCCAAGGTACACATAGTCAGTATGAATGTCATACATCTCAAGCCTTCCCTGAAAAATACCCAGTTAAAAATTACATAAACAAGTACACTCCGAACATGCCACAAGTCAGCAGTTTGGTTTTACCACATTTACTCTTCTATAGAAAAATTGTGGATAAATCAAGGGGGTCAGCTTGAGGCCACAAGTCTATGAAAAATCACTGACCCATGTATAAATCTTGGCGGACTAAAGTTGGCGAGAGGTTCTAAGGCATGACAGTTAATTAAACAAAGTGTTAAGTTATAAAATGTTGTAATGACCGTCATGTCTTTCTGACCACTTAATGGTATGCATTTGAAAAAATGGTGGAAGTGATTCCTGCCAGTGCTGTGGTTAATGTGATGCCTGTCCCCATTTCTTAAGTTGAATTTAGGTAAACAATGCTTCAGTAAAGCACGAAAGTCATTAAAACATAAAGTTCATAGGCAAGTACCAGTTTATCTACTCTTGTGGGCATTTTAAGCCCAGCCAGTCCCCCTTGGTAAGAATCAAAACCTTTACTTTCTTGTCTTTGAGGTAACTACCTTGACCATTAAGGCATCCTCTATCCCCCATTTCATTTCCGCTTCTTGCCTCTTTACTGAATTTTATTCCAGGTTCATGAATGATGTCAACAAAGATGTTTTCATTTAGCAAAGTACATAATCTTACAGTGGTATAGACTAGTCTCCTCCTGGTTCTTTTCTGGATTTGAATAGGCAAGCTACAGCATCAGTTTGAGATCTGATACTCATTTAATTTTGATGGTCCGCTTTATGAAATGTCTAAATATGAACCTCAGAGAAGGTGAATATTTTGAAGTGTGCAAGCTGCATACATTTTTTATAGGTTCATAGATTAGTACTCCTAGGCTAACTGTCCTTGCGGGCCATTTTCAGCCTAGCCAGTTACCCTGTGTGAGAATCAAACCCTGCACGTTGTGTTTGTAAGATAAACGATAAATACCTTAACCATTATGCCAACCTCTCACTATATTTTATTTGAGCTTTGTGGCCCTATCAAATAAGTCTTACTTATTTTAACCAGATATATTTGATTGTGATTTTTTTTTGTTTCCTTTGCAGTGAAAAAGAAAAAAAAAACTTTAGGGACCAGTCACTTTAGCTGCCCAAGAACTATAACAGCATTTATTTAAATACATATCTAAATTAGTATGTGAATTTTCAAAAAAATGAATCCATCTGCACTCTGCCATCACTTCTAGTATTATACTTGGTTAATTTTAATGTGACTGCTGACTTGATTAGCTTAAAAGTACCTACTACCATTGGGTGCAAGGATGTGGCTTTTATTACCATTAGAATTTCCAGTAGATGGCTAATGTGATCTTTATCTATCTGAATCTAAAGGTGTCCTTTCTAAATTAAATATTCAGGGTTCTATTTATTTGTTTTTCCATACTTGATAAATGTGGATGATCTGCCACGTGGAACTTCTATTCGGTATCCAACACATAGAGCCTGATTTCAAAATACTTGCTGTCAGTGTAATAGACCACTTACACTGAGAAAAGATCTTTTGGAAACAGATATCCAGTGTAATCATCCATCAGCTCTGCAGTGTACCGCAATCCCTGTTTTGCTGTTTATAATGATCCAGTGCTTTCCCTTTTTACCACTTTCCCAAGACCCTCCTTTGGTTGTGAATAGCTCAGCTTTGAAGTTTTCTTTATTAGATTACATCATCATAAACAATCTAAACATTTTTGGCAACTTGAGTATGTGTAATTTAGGTCTGGCTACCAGTGTTTGCTGACATCAAATATACCTGTTTTGATATTCATACATCAAAATAATTATTTTGCTTTGCTATTTCCTGCTTAATATTCAAGAATTATTTTTGTTTGTTGTTCTTAAAAATAAAGTGTTTTTCAGTGTAATTCTCTGTTTTTACTGCTGCAATTTCTCTAGACAGCGCTGGTTCTTTCTTGCTGTTTTAGTTGTTCTGTCTGTCTGTCCTGCATTTCATTTAAATAATTTTGTAATTGCTACCAATTTAGTTTACTTTTTTTTTTTTTTACTTGTGCCTCGTATGCTCATTGATCAGTCTTATTATTGTTAACAGATTAAGAAATATCATTTTTATGTTTACAGTGTGCTTTGCTTTTATGATGGAATGACTTGGTGTTTCTTTATGGATATCAATTTTGAAAGAAATGTCTATAAGTTGACCAGACAGACACCGTACTACTGTATCTGTTATTCTTTATTTGTATTACAACAAATTCTTGCTAAATCAGTTAATTCTTTCAGCGTTTTTTCAATTTTATTGTAACATGGCTAGACACTTGAAAAGACTGATGCACACTCAGTCCAAGAACGTCACTAAAGAGTGAAACATACTGTCCAGTTTATATACTCTTTTCAACAAATGTTATTTTTAATGTCCTTGTGACTTGTTCTTCTGGTTTCTGTGTCATGAATGGTTCAAATATTATTTTACGTCCTTTTTTGGTCCTTGCTGTATCTGAAGACTTCACAAAAAGTCTCTCCATGTCATCTTTGCGTCACTTGAACTGTCTCTATTTTATTTCATTTATTTCTGCATCTGAAAGCCAAGAAAGTCAACTTCCTTTTTTCTGTAACAGGATGCCTTTACAGTAAGCCCAAAGCTGTATGTTGCCAATATCTAAGCTGAACATGTACAAGAAATAACTGTTCTTGCAAAGCAAGCCATATTATTTTGAAAACTGCTGTTTGGCCTTGCACATTTCCTTCAGTGTACACACAGTATAATTTTGGGGAAAGCATTTTAATTTATACAATCTCTATCAAATTTAAAACTATTGTTTGATAAAATTAAAGAATGCTTTTACACTTTGAAGTTTTAAAATTCTTTTCCTTCCATCAAGTGACATACTGCCATTGACTCCACAACATAACCGTTTAAATACATATGTTATTCTTACTTGGAGGTACATTTAAGTTCTGCCATTTGAGCTGAACACTGAGTTGGACATTTTACTATTACTATTATTCTAACTTTTAAGGGACTCCTTAATGTATAACCCGCATTCATCTGCAGAAATGTCTGAGGCTTCTTCAGTGGGAATTCCTTTAGTGGTTTCAGTATATGATCCCAACTATACATTTACAATCATGTTCCTTCCCTGATAATCGCATTAAATTGGTTAACATAGGTTGAGAAAGTATTTCACTGTTGTCGAAATGAAATACTTAACAGGTGAATAATTGGTGTGAAGAACCAAAGGATTTGATTCTACCTAATGTTTATTTTTCTTTAGGTCCCAATATGTGGCAGCTATATTCTCTGCTCATTCATCCACGGCTTTTTCCATGTCATCCATCATTTTAGAGAAAACTCATGTAGGGAGTAATTTTTCCATCTTTTTTCTTCAGTAATGCTGTAAAAAATGGGCACTTTCTGCATTTACCTATAGAATTAAAGGTTTTCAGGCTTTTGGTAATGCATTTACTGAACCTCTTGCTTCTACCATTAGAATAATCAGTAGATGGATACTTTCAAGGCATGAAAGCTTTTTAGATGTTCCTCATTTATATGTATTATGTCTTCCACTGGTCTTCCTTTAAACATTTATTGTAGAGAGTTTAGCTAGCTGAAATATTTCTCATTAGAGCCCTTACAGGAAGTTGCCCATGTCAATGCATTCTTGTGTGCAAATACTAGCAGCTGTGAAGTCAGGTTTACTTAACATAGAGCAACCACTTTATCTCGCAGTTTTTGTAAATAAACACAATAATTAAACTTGTGGCATACATAATTTTGTTTTTAAATTTTTTTGTTGATTTAATTTCAGTAGAGTGTGTTTTGAAGTCTTAGGTTTCCCAGAACCATGTGATGATCCTTCATTGTACAGTATATTATTTGGATATAGACCTTCTTCCAGAATTTGGAGCAGTACCCAGTAAAATTAAGACTGAGAAGAATGAAACCTTTGAGGCAGCATTATCCACACGTATTGCTTCCCTGCAAATGGGGAAGCATATTTGTTTAGAGAGCTTAGATGAAAAAGTTCTTGACAAAAGCCATTAGAAATGTTCAGTCCTTAAAATTGTTATCTATATTTCCTAGCAGTCGTTTACTGATTTCAGGGCTTACACTCAAAACTAGAGTTATGCAAGAAGTGACTTTAATGAAAACCCAGTAGTCCAGCTTTAATTCCAGTGTATTGTTCGGTTTTCTTACTGGTCAGGTAGTGTTTTCCCAAAGCAAATCCCGCTAACACGTCCTGAAATTTCCAATTTCTCTTTGTGATGGCTGCTACAATATCCCCAGCTAATATGCTGCTTTTGTGAAGGAGGGTCAGGGCTGCTGAAGTTGTTACTTCATTTCCTCCCACTGTAAGTATTTCTGCAGGCCCAAGCCTTAAAAGCAGGCTAAGCTTCACATTTTTGTAGTGTATATTGTTTTCATTCAGATCATACTGTTAAGGTCTTGTTACTTTGTTACCAATAATTTAAAAATTGAGAGGAATTTTCCTTAAAATGAATTGGTCTTTAAGTTTTTTATTATTCCAAACACTGGCAGACTCACTTGCCCTAGTAACTCATATAACAAGAAATTAGACCAGCATGTACATACTTTTTTATCAAGTTTTCAATCATATGGTTTGGCCATTTGGGATACAATCAAAGGAGCAGCATTCAGTCAAATGATGTAGACCCCCCCCCACAAGTATATATTGATGTGTATGTGCAGATATATTTACTTTCATTAACTTGGTGAGTGGACTGGTCCAAGGAGCCTTTTTATCCATGCCCAGGTGTTTTAAAGACATAGAAAGCCCAGTTCAATTGGGATAGAGTGAGAAAGCTATGACGTCGATGCAGGAGATTCAAGTTTGACTAATGAATCTGGCACTTGGAGAGCCAGGCAGGGGAGGATACAAGTGAGTACCCAGTGCTACCTCACCTCTTTTTTTTGGAGGGAGGGATGTATCAGTGTTTCTAGTCAGCTGATTGCTGCCTTGCTAGCAGAGTTTCTGTGGTGATGTTAAGCCAGTGACAGTATCTCTTGTAGCTTTGGTCTGAAAACATACAGAGCAGAGGGGGAGGAAGTAGCACATTCCACAGTAGCTCAGGTACTTATGTAATCCACCAAGGGTGGTGTTGAGGTTCTAATATAAATGTTTTCATTGACAGAATGCTGGTGACTGCTCAAACAACATCCATTGCTTTTTGGATGCCTGTCCATCGGGATGGGCTGAGGTGTCTTGATGGTCAGCAGGCATGGAGGCAAAAACAACATTTTTTTAAACACCTTTATGAATTATCACTTGTGACATAGGCATATTTACATTTATACAAAAGAAATCCAACTGTATTAAGTTAACATTAACAAACATTATAATTCACATATATTGCTATATATTATATAACCTAAGCAACGTTACATAAATTATTCAGTTCCTGCCCTCTTTTTAAAACAAGAAACATCTTTATTAAACCATAACTTATGACATAAACAATTGTGCATTTATATAAATGAAAACAAACCACACTAACACAATCCTAGTTGCAAGCATTTTACATCACAACCCAAACTGACACACTCCTAGTTGCAAACATTATAGATCACTTATAATCTATCCAGTCATTTTTAGTCAAACATTACGTAGCTCATTTAAATCTTGCCTTCTTTAAATCTCATTCCTTCTCTGCATGTATTGTTCCCACAATTCCCATTTTTCCTATGCAGTTTGCTCCTAACCTTTTCTAAAGATCTCAGTTCCAGTTGTTTTATCTCTGTTACTATATTCAGTACTTCTAACATGGTTGGCTTAGATTTTGATTTCCATTTAGTAGTAATTGCTCTTTTGGCGGCTACCATAATTAGACACAGCAAGGCCTTACCATGTCTAGGCAATTCTGATTCTGTATCGTAGCTCAGAAAAATTGTTTCCCTTGTCACACCAGCCCGCTTACCCAGGATTTCCGACAGTGCATCCCAAAGGGAATCCTTAAAGTTTGCCAACCCACCCCACATTGAGAAAATATGTTCCCAAGTACCCCTTTCTTCCCTATCATACCTCCAACATTTTGGTGTGTACCTGAGGAAAAATTCTTTATAGTCTACTTGGGGTATAAAAATATCTATGCAAGCATTTCCAAGTAAAAATCCTAAATCTTGTAGACTTTGTTGCATATTTGGGAGACGTGCATATATCCTCACATTGTTTCTTTTTGAGTTGCTTATCCAGGCTCTCTTCCCAATCCTTTCTAACTTCCTGTGATTGAGTCTTATAGTTATCATGTAATATTTTATATACTGTACTAATTATTCCTTTTTTAATGGCAGCTAGGTTCTACTAAAAACTCTACCAGTGCTGGACTTTCATTTAGGACCCCCCTATTTTTTTCTCTTTGCCTATACTCTGATATCTGTCCTTGATAGGGAAGGGAATCTCTAACCTGCAGCCCAAATAAATCTTGGCCTCTTCCCATTCTATTACCTTTCCCTCTCAAGATATTTGCTCCCAATACCTTGCTTCCTTTACCAGTTTTCTCCAACCCCTGTTGCCTATATCCCTAATTGCAGTCATTCCTGTTGGCAGAATCTCCTTTCTTCATTCCTGTGTTGGCTTAGTTCTTAGAATACTTTCTGCTACTCTATGGATATAATATTTTGTATGATTGTTGTTATTCTCCTTAAATGCTTGTATCCAAAATAACCAGTATCTCCTTATTTCTTGAGATTCTGCCCTGTTTCAACATCATCCCTTTCCACTTTGAACTATAGTTTTCTGCTTGTGATATGTATAGGAGTCTTAACTGTGTAGATTTGAAATACCCCTTCAAATTGGGTAATCCCCAATCCGCTCTGTTCATCTGGAAGAATCAGTTTATCCCACATGACTCTTGCCATCTTCCCTTTCAACTCTTTATTAATTACTATCCACAACGTCTCCTCTGGTTGATTAAAAATATGCCTGACCTGTGTATAAGACTAAAGGGACTAAAAACATTTTGACTGCTTGTATCTTACTATCCATATCCATATAACAAAAGATTCCATTTCCTCAGTTTTTGTATTCTCTTTTGTTTAGTCTCTTCCCACATATCCTTAGCTGCCACAAAAGAATAATTTTTAATCCATACTCCTCTAAATACTTCATTTTATCATGTCCCCATAAATACGGTTATTGCTGAACCAGTCCGTATGTAAGCACATAATGTACTTCTATAGCTTTTGTTTTAGTTTCATTAATTCTGTATTTTGAAAGATTTGAAACTGTTTCAAAATGTTCCACAACACTGTAGTGTCTCTTTCTGGTTTTGTCAGGTATAAAATAATATTGGCCAATAGAGGCAGCTTTTCTTGACTACCATACCAATTGTATCCTTACATTTTTGAATCCCTTATTTTCTTTGCCACAGGTTCTAAATATAATACAAATAACAAAGGGGAAAGAGGACACCCCTGCCTGGTTCCTCTGCTCAAGCAGGAATTATCAGAGAGGACCCCAATCACTTTAATTTTCACCTGATCCCTCATATATCCTCCTAATCATCTGTATAATGTTTTCAGGAAATGCATATGCTTCCATTGCCCTGCTCATAAAGTCCTAGCTTATTTTGTCAAATGCTTTTTCAGTATCAAGACCCACCAACAACAGTGGTATTTTCTTACATTCTGCTTCCCTCTGGATCATCACTGTTCTGTTAATGTTGTCAAATGTTTGCCTCCCCTCCACAAAACCACACTGATCCATATCTATCAATTTTGGCATTACTTTTGTCATTCTTTTAGCCATTAAAGACATGAACACTTTATAGTCATGGTTAAGTATTGAAATGGGGCTGTATAAAGCTGGGTCTGATGGATCTTTACCCCGCTTATGTATTTCAGCTACCACTGCATTCTTCCAGGACGCTGGTACATCTCCTCGTCTTAAAATACTGTTAAACAAATGTTCCAGATCTTTATTGTTTTTTTCCCTCCTAGCTTCCAAACTTCTATGGGAATATCATCTATTCCTGGGGACTTTCCTGTAGATTGGTTATAAATCACAATTTTTTTATCTCATCTCCTTCTAACCTAACCGTTAGTAATTGAGCCTAATTTACCTCTAACCCTGGCATATTTAATTCTTCCATAAACATTTCAATTTGTATATTTTCTTGATTTCCATATCTCACTGCTTTATGCAGACTTTCATAGAATTTATGAAATATTTCTATTACCTGTACAGGTTCTCTTGTTATAGGCTCCCTAAGCTTGGCGACAGCACTTTCTGTTGCCTGAGTCATTGTGCTAAAGGTTTTTGTGCTGTACCATTATTGTCAAAACACAGTTGCTTAACAGGAGTCTTTCTAAACTTGTGCATGTTATGACGGTAATCCCTTATTTTCTGCTTAGCATTCTGTAGTTGATCATCTTCTTGTTCTGTGAGATTCCCCTTATTCTGCAATACTTCAACATTTTGTCAATGCCTCTAAATAATTCTTGTTACTTCTTAACCATAGCTCCCTTTCTTTTATTTCCACCCTATTTTTAAACTCCACCTTAATTTTATCCCACTCGTTAGCTATATTTTCAGAAAAAACTATGTCTTCTCTAATAGCTCCTGAATAAGCACCACTACCCATTCCTTAAAATCCTCTCATCTGATGTTGTAAATCTTTTGTTCGTACATTACAGATAGGACCTCAGTTCCGTCCTCAGAACTGATACGGCCGTTTTCCAGCTCGCGTAAGCCAAAAACTCTCAGCTAAGAACCTACCAGCAATGCCGCTCTCCTAGATACTCCAGATCTCGTTTGCCGTGTTCCTAGTACAGACGTGTTAGCCATCTCTCTCAAAGCTAAGTAGTGAATTGTTGATTTTATGACCGTTTTTTCTTCTAAATTACTAAATTTTTAGTCAAGTTAGCCTTTTTCACTGTCGCCGATAACCTAGGCCTATTTCCTACCCTTTTCCTTGGTAATTAAATTTTTTACCCTTTTTGTTACTGTCCCTCTCTCCTGTCTTTGACAGGCCTTCCCTTTTTACTAGTGGTATTCCTTAACTAACATCACTGGTATTTTATTATTTTATCTTTATATTTTAAAGATTATTATTATTATTAATATATATATATATATATATATATATATATATATATATATATATATATATAGTTTATCTTATTCTTTCTATAGGATAGCATTGTTTTCCTTGCCATGTCAGACAAAGCTAAGTTGGGTTTTAAACAGTGTGACAAGTGTGGGCGTAAGATGCCTAACTCAGATACACATGTCCGTTGTGTCTACTGTTTGGGCGTGTATCATATTAAAGCTGATTGTGACATTTGTGCTAATTTTAGTAATTGGACACTAGCAGAACGTAAGAATAAACTTATTTTAAAAGGGTTACTCAAGACACCCTTCTCGGAGGCTCTATCTGGGTCGGAGGTCTCACCCCCTCCTAAGACCAAACAATATAAGGAAAAACGGAGTCACTCTGTTCCTGCATCCCTGTCAGTTATGGAACCGAGTCGGCTCTGTGCTTCACCATCGCCCTTGGCGCAGACGACCTCTGCACCAGGATCTGTGTCCTCTCCCTTGGTGCCGACCATGGTATTCATTTCGATTTAGGTTCCAAACATGGCACGACTGACTTCGGTGCCGTCCTTGGTTCCCACATTGACTCCGATGACTGTACATGCCTCAGCACCATCCCCGTCCACGTTGCCGACAGTCTCCTTGGCTCCATGGGCTCCGATGACTGTACATACCTTGGCACCATCCCCGTTCATGGTGCCGACAGTTTCCTCAGCTCCATGGGCTCTGATGACTGTACATGCCATGGCAGCATCCCCGTTCACTTTGCCGACAGCTTCTTCGGCCCCATGGACTCCGATGACTGTACATGCCTTGGCACTATCCCCAGCCATGGTGCCGACAGTTTCTTCGGCTCCAAATTTTGAATACCTGCCAAGGACAAGATATTCTCCAAATTACGACCCTTTCTTGGGGCAGAGGTTTAGTCCCTTTCTAGAAAGACCTGATTCCTCTTCAGCTTCCTTTAGATCCACTAGGAATTTTTCTGAACTAGACCTAGTGCGGGTTGTGGATCAACTTCTTGCAGCTAGGGGATTGCCCATTCCAGCTAGACCTTCCCGTCCCTCCTGGCTCAGAATCCTTTATCTTATCTTCCCCTACTTATCCTCCTCTAGCATCCTCCCTGTTCCCAGTACCGATGTCTGCTTTGGTACATACGGTCTCTGCTCCGACAACAGTGTCTCCCTTATCGGCACCGACCACCCTTGCTGCATCTGCTACGATGGAGCTGATGCTTTCTCGGAGTGGTGCTTGGACTGCCCGTACCTTGGTACCTAATCCAGCGCTTATTTTCTCGCTGTCACTGTCTATGTCCATGGCTCCGGCTTCCAGTTCTCTCAGAACCCCTGAACTGGAGGTGGGCTCGAGTGGGCCTGCTGTACAGGTGATGGAAAGGGCCCTTCATTCTGAAGGCTCACAGCCAGAATGTAGGACACCAGTATCAGAAACCTCCCCTAGCATGCTTCTCTCCCAACTCGCTATGTTGGGTCACAGAAGACACTGATTGTGATGAGGGAGAAGGGTCCCCACGCCCTTCCCCAGACGATGTTTCATTCGGAGACATTCTCGAAATCCTGAAACAGCGGGGGGGGGGGGGTGTAAGTCCTCTAACCCTTCTTCTGAGGAATCAGTTTTTCTGCAGGCCTTCCGTGCCCGGCCATCTATTTCCTTGGTGACCCCACCAGCAGATGATCTTGTTAAACTAATTGTGCAGTGTGCCTGGAAGGCCCCGGATAATGTAGAACCTGTCCCCCGGAGGCCGGACAAAATTTTATCTACACCTGAAGACCAGCCCCATTGGTCCAAGCGGCTGACAGTTGATTCTATAGGCATTGCGGCGTCCACCAAGAGGGAACTGGCAGAATATAGTTCCATTGTCCATCCTCCAAACAGGGAGTCCCGGACCATGGACAGATTAGGGAAGTGGACCTATGCATCAGCGACCTTCGTCATTCGGTCGCTGAATTATCTGGCACACTTTACTCCAGAGAGACCTAATTTCTGAAATGTCTTCCTGTTTGGTGGGGGTACTGCCTGAAGTGGTACGTGACACTGTAGCCTCGCAGCTAGCTACCCTTGAATCCATCTCCAAGTCCTCAATGCATTTGCTATCTCACACCACCGAGGGGGCAGCTCGAGCTGCCGCATCTGGTGTTGTCTGCAATTGTGTGACTTCGCAGACCCCTTTAAATTTTCCTTCGTCAATGCATCTGTCGACAAATCTGTAGTTTTCGGACCAAAGGTACGAGACACACTTGCACGTAGTGAGAAAGATGGAAAGACTTTGTCTGCTGTGGGCATACGCGTTTCCAACCCCCAAAGGTCCTACTCCAGGAACCAGAAGAGAGGAAAGATATGGTTCAAGAAATCCCAAGGATCCTTTCGTGACACTCGTGGTGAACAATCCCCCCGGGGCAGAGGGGACAACTCATATGGAAGATGCCCCTTTCGGGGTAGAGGTGGTCCGCGTAACCAGGGAACCAGAGATTCTTTCTCCGGCAGACCCTACCAGTGCTCCTGAGCAGCGGCCCGATTGCTTTCCTCTGGAAGCAGTCGGGGGTAGTTTTTCTCTGCATCTACCAGCCTGGCATCTTATTACTGCCGATGTTTGGGTGCAGAGAATAATATCCAGAGGCTGCCAAATATCATTCAACTTATCTACTAGACCCATCAAAACGAACCCCTGATGTACCACCCAGTCAGAGGGAATTAGCAGCCTTAGAAATAGAAAAACTGCTAAGAAAAAGAGTCATCCAACCAGTCCCACCAGAACAGACAGGATCCGGGTTTTACTCGTGGTTCTTTTTAGTGCCAAAAAAAGACGGGGGACTGGAGACCAATCCTGGATCTCAACCTACTGAACAAATTTATCAATCCACAAAAATTCTGGATGGTCACAGTACAGTCCTTTCTTCCCTTCCTAGGGAGGGACAATTGGATGTGCTCTATAGACCTACAGGATGTGTACTACCACATAAAGATGGATCAGCGCTCCTGGAGGTTTCTCCGCTTCCGGCTGGGAGTCGATCACTACCATTTCAGGGCATTTCCATTCGGTCTCTCGACAGCCCAACCTAGTGTTCACCAAATGTATGGCAGTTGTGGTAGCCCATCTTCAACTACAAGGATTCCAGGTGATTCCCTATCTAGATGACTGGCTCTTTACTGTCCTGACCAGGAATCTCCTAGTCCGCAGCCTCTCTTACACTGAAGGTCTCTGTCTCCGCTTGGGGTTTACAATCAACAAAGACAAATCGCAGATGTCCCCAACGAAGACACTGGAATTTATTGGAGCGGTCTTCGACACAACATCCTGTCAAGTTTCTCTCCCCCCTCACAGGCTTTTGAAAATAAGACATCAATTTCAAGACCTTCTTTCATTTCGAGACCTTCTTCCTCACACGTTTGTACCAGGACGTCTTGTACTGCAGCTGCCATTACTTTAGTACCACTGACGAGACTGCACATGAGAATCCTGCAGTGGCTCCTTTCCGCACAGTGGTCATTGTTAACTCACCCACTCAACCACATGATATGCCTTACAAACTGTTGCAAGGAAGAAATGCTATGGTGGATGGAGCTACAAAAGAATCTTTGGTATCGACCATTCTGTCTTCCCCGGCCACGGTGACCACGGATGCTTCACTGTTAGGGTGGGGGGAAGCATTTTCAGGGAAAGACCTGTCCAAAGCACCTGGACCCCCATCGAGGCCAACTTGCACATAAATGTCCTACAACTGAGGACCTGACTGAAAACTGATTATTTCTCCTAGAATCTTCTTAAGCTCCACTATAGTAGTTTTGGGTGGAATATAAATACATGCCTCCCTTGCCAGTAGCCCCTTAGCACTACAACTCCACAGTTATCTTTTTTATCCTCTCTTATCACTATTGGAGCTCCTCTTGCAATTAAAACAAGTACTCCTCTTTTTTCCTTTGTCCCAGGTATTCCACTGAATAACCATCCTGAAAACTTTTCTTTATCAAATTCACATGTTCATTTCTTTCTAAGCGTGTCTCCTGTAACATAGCTATTTGCACTCTATATTTTTAATATAGTTCACTGCTGTTTGTTTTTTTTTTGTATACAGTGGATATAAAAAGTGTATACACCCCTGTTAAAATTCCAGGTTTTTCTGATATAAAACAATGAGACCACAATAAATAGTTTCAAAACTTTTCCCATCTTTAATGTAACCTATAACCTGTACAATTCAATTGAAAAACAAACAAATCTGTTGGGGGAGAAGATATAAAAAGTAAAAAAATGTACAATACACTGGTTGCATAAGTGGGCACACCCTTAAACCAATACTTTGTTGTGTGTGCACACCCTTAAACTAATAATTTGTTGGAGCACCTTTTAGGATCATAGGAGATTACTAGGCTAATGGCTGTGGAGCCCTTACAAGTCTAGCCAAGCGTTTATCCCCCCCCCCAAAAAAAAACCTCAATCAGCACCTGTCATCCCTGTCAATGAGGGACACTGGTGGAACCCTGGGACAAATTTGTGGTTGCCCATCCACTCATCAAGATTGCACTTGAAGAGGGCCAGTGGCGTACTTTGTTTGACATGTATGGGGAGTCTATTCCAGAGACTGGGCAAGCCTCTGGGAGACCAACCTGTCTCTCCAGCAGGTTTTGTTAATGTCACATATTAGATTTAAGCCTTTTGATCGGGTACTATGTGAGGAAGTAGACTTACAGATATGGAGCATATGTAGTAGAGCAGGGTCTGAGATTGCCTTTTGATTTAATTACAGCATTCAGTCTTCTTGTGTAGGAGTCAATCAGCATGGCACATCCTGACTTGGCAATATTTGCCCACTCTTCCTTGCAAAAGTGCTCTGAATCTGTTCGATTGCGAGGGCATCTCTTGTGCACAGCCCTCTTCAGGTCACCCCACAGATTTTCTATTGTATTTAGGTCTGAGCTCTGGCTGGGCCATTCCAAAACTTTAATTTTCTTCTGGTGAAGCCATTCTTTTGTTGATTTATAGGTATGCTTGGTGTCATTGTCGTGTTGAAAGGTGAAATTCCTCTTTATCTTCAGCTTTGTAGCCAGATGCCTGCAGGTTTTGGGCCAAAAGTGACTGGTATTTGGAACTGTTCATAATTCCCTCCAACTTGACTAAAGCCCCAGTTCCAGCTGAAGAAAAGCAACCCCAAAGCATGATACTGCCACCACCATGCTTCACCTTGGGGGATGGTGTTCTTTTGGTGATGCAGAATGTTGTTTTTGCGCCAAATGTACCTTTTGGAATTGTGGCCAAAAAGTTCAACCTTGGTCTCATCAGACCATAACACATTTTCCCACATCCGTTTGGGAGACTTGATGTATTATTTTGCAAATTTTAGCCAGGCTTGAATGCTTTTCTTTGTAAGAAAAGGCTTCCGTCTTGCAATCCTACCCCATAGTCCAGACATATGGAGAATACGTAAGATTGTTGTCACATGTAGTACACAACCAGTACTTTCCAGAAATTCCTGCAGCTCCTTCAGTGTGGCTGTAGGTCTTTTGACAGCCTCCTTGACCAGTTTACATCTTGTCTTTTCATCAATTTTGGAGGGATGTCCAGTTCTTTGCAATGTCACTGTTGGTCCATATTTTTTCCACTTTTTGATGACTGTCTTCACTGTATTCCATGGTATATCCAATGCTGTGGAAATTCTTTTGTACCCTTCTCCTGATACCTTTCAACAGTGAGATCCCTTTGATGCTTTGTAAGCTGTCTGCGAACCATGGCTTTTGCTGTAACAGGCAACTGAGTAAATGTTAGGAAAATCCTACTAGGACAACTGAACTTTATTTGGGGTTAATCAGAGTCTCTTTAATTGATGTCAGGTGTGTACCCAAGAAGACTGAATGCTGTAATTAAATCAAAAGGCGCTTCAGCAAAGTATTAGTTTAAGGGTGTGCATACAAAGTATTAGTTTAAGGGTGTGCACACTTACGCAACCAGCGTATGGTAGTTTTTTATTTTTTATATTTTTTCCCCTAACAGATTTGTTTGTTTTTCCATTGAATTGTACAGGTTATAGGTCACATTAAAGGTGGGAAAAGCTTTGAAATGATTTATTGTGGTCTCATCCATTTTTTTATATCCCAAAACCTGGCATTTTAACAGGGGTGTGTACACTTTTTATATCCACTATATATCTGTGAGACCGTTGACATTTCATTACGGAAAGCATCATTGCATTAAAAGTTATTATTCCCACCTTTTATGTGTAAAACCTTTTTTTGTTAAATGTCTAGTTCCAGCTTTGGTGTTACATGCATACACTGTTTGACAGGTTGAACTTTTGTTGTCATATCCATTTGAGCGTATATGACATCTTACAAAACTTTTTGTTTTATTCAACCCCCCCCCCCCCATACCTGTTAACGTAATGCTAACACACAAGACTATGTATGTCTTCAAATACTAAGTTTAACATCTATATAGGAGCACAATTCCCAAAATGACTTGAGTTAACCTAAAAGAAAAGTTAAACATGCTAAGAAGCATGGTGCAGACTGTGCTTCTGCTAAGTGCTAATTGGATTTGTCTTTTCTTTATAGCTCTCCCAGCTGGGAAAATCCCTGATTGCTTTCAGAGAACATTATCTCCTAGGCAATTTCTCTCTCCCTTGTTTCCCCTTAGCCAATCACTCTCCTCCAGACTGTAGCCAGTTTCTCTTCATCAGATTGTTTCCATGGGAACATGAAGATCAGCTGCAGATGTGCTACTGAGCATACATGTATTTGCTAGAAAACAAGTCTCATAATATTGAATGTTCTTTTTCATTTACTTGCTTACTCTTAAAACCTGTTACTAATCGGTCTGAAGTCCTTTATCTAGTCATTTCCCCAAGCAAGAATGAGAAAAAGCACATTAATATTTCTTTTATCTTGCTGTTTTTAACCAGGCTTTTTTTTCCATTGCATTGTCTACATTACTTAAAACTGAACAAGAAAAAAGAGAGAAGGGATAGAGAGAGAAAAAAAAAAACAGCTGCCCCTGCTTACAATCCCAATTACTTTATAGCATGCAAAGAAAACCATACACCACAAAAATAGTGCTGGTAAGTAAATATATATATTTTTTTACTTGCAGTAAACTCTTCTACTCCCCAAAGCATTTTTTCTTAACATTAATGACATGAAGTAGGTCATATGCTTTTAAAGTCCCGCACAAGTCCAAGAAATTCTGAAGCAGTCAAATATTTCCAGGTTTTCTTGCTTTGTCATATTTCAGACATATACTTATTGCATTGTAATCCCACATTAAGTTACTGGTTTTATTACTATTCATCTCCATCTCCCAAATCCTGTCTCTGCTTCATTTCCAATGTGCTCTTGATTCTTCTAGTCAACTCTTGTGCTCCCTTCCTTTACTCCAACATTTTCCATTGAAACACGGGAAGAAGTTTCACAGGTACAGTCTGTCTTTGGTCTTTATTACCAGAAGAACAGGAAGAATCTCCTCTTGTTTCACAGCTCACTTTTTGTTGGACAAACTTTTGTATTTTCTCTTTAGCCTGTACTTCATCAAAAATGATTTTGTCCCTCCATGGAAGAATACTTTGAAGACAGCTGTGTACAGCAGTGTGAATCTCAAACCTGCATCTCGACATTCCTTGAATAGTGGAGTAGATTTGCTTCTTTTCTGCCTGGTGTACAACGATAACCATTCTCTAAAAACACTCTGCTGTCTCCCACCTTTAGTACTTTTTTCTTCTATGTATACCAAAGAAACTCCAGTTAAATCCACAACACACCAAGAAATTTCCAAAGGAACTCCAGGCAAGAGCAGAACTGAAGTCAAACTTGTTAAGCAACAATTTATTTCCACAAAGCTTTTCGTTCAGTTGATAGCCGAACTTCTACAGAGCAAACAACACCGCACCCATATATACATCTCCCTTTACAAACACATGTTAAAACTAATTAACATTTAAAGGGATTTATTGGAGTTCCCTGATGTCTCTACTTGGCTTAAGGAATGTCTGTCTATTACTGAACTCCATGGTTTACCTTACAAGGATCAGTGAGTCGAAGACCGTGTTTCCTTGGTAAACCAGTTACAAGTATTAGATCAGAAGTCACTCAGAGCCAAAATGTTACAACTTGAAATTAGTTACTTTGATGAATGTAGGAAAGCTGGTGTGGTCCCTAAAGGCCTGCGCTCGTGGCAGTATCCTATGGCCTTAACTGCATGGTCTGACTTTCACACGGACCTGATGAATTTGTTTGACAAGCATGGATTTGAGTTGATGCAGTTAATGTGTCAGCATTACCAATGGACAGTTGACAGTTTGTCTCTTGAAATAGCAGCATTGGATAGAGACATTAAACAACATGAGGACTTTACCCAATACAGGTATGACTATTCAAGAATTTTCTCTACAGTTACTCAACATTTGAATAAGAATGCTGAGAATAAGATGAAGAAGTTGACTTTAAGATATTCAACTTTTCCAGTCATAACATTGACCAGGTTTTGTGTGAACTTTTTTCTAGTGGCTTGACTTTCGTGCCAGCCCAGCACTTTGATTTGCTTAGAACGTTGATTGACCTTAAGTTGTTTACCAGAAAAATGAACTTGACCTTACTTTTGGGGAACAACCATCGTCCAGGTGGAGGTATGAGGGTACCTAGTACTTTCAACCCTCCCACACACCCGTCTCTTGTCTTGCTCGAACACGTGTGAAATAGACTTTAGGAGCTTATGCCATGCTAAACGTAACTGTAATATAAATATGTCTAGGGATGAACATGAGGCATTGCAAATGTTTAAATCATTACCGGTGCATGTGTTGAAACCAGACAAGGGAGGGGGTTTGGTGTTAATGGACATGGAAAATTACAATGAGAGGATGAGGAATGTGATTAGTGGTAAAACTTACGAGGCATCTAGTGTCAGTGAACTGAATACTGCATATAAATGCATTAATGGCTTTTTGGGAGACCTCTTTTTGGAAGGAGTTATAGATGCAGAAATGTTCAATTTCTTATCGCTGGTTTCACCAAGAATTCCCACCTTGTTTGGATTGCCAAAACTACACAAAAGTACCACGGACCTTCCAATGAGAGTCTTGGCTAATACTAGGTTTTCCATCACATATGCTAGTGCTAAACTTGTTGACAGTGTTTTGAAAAAATATGTCAAGATGGAGACCCAGATTTGTAAGGATTCGTGGTCCTTTTTAGCAGCTGTCGAACTATGTCCTTATCAGGACAACATTGGTTTGTTGACTATAGATGTTACTGATTTATACTTTTCAATACCCCACAATTTGGGTATTGATTAGGTGATGGAGTGGATGCTAGCCCATGGAGCAGAGAATAATGAAGTGCGTTTGGTACAGGAATTGTTGGACGTCATTTTAACCAATAATTTTGTGATGTTTGACAATGATATCTACATCCAAAAAGTAGGGGTGGCAATGGGCTCCCCGTGTGGAGCTAGTTTTGCCAACTTGGTTATGGCACAATGGGAACATCAGCATGTGTTGAACACACTTGAGATTAGTGCTAGGGTCAAGTTTTACACAAGATTCCTTGACAATGTTTTTGTTTTGTTTGATGGGGACAGAGTGGAGGTAGATAAATTTGTAGAAAAGATTAATAACAGTACTACTTTTTTAAAGTTTACCCACACTTTTGCAGAGGACAGCATAGCCTATCTAGATGTTTATTTGAAGAAGGATTTTGTAAATCACTGTTTCGTGGCTAGCATCTACCGTAAAGAAACATATTCTAACACAATGCTCCACTACTCTAGTGCCCACCCCCAACATCAGAAGAAATCTATAGTCAAAGGACAATTGGTTCATGCTGCTTGGATGGTATCAGAGGATGTTAGAGGAGGTACAAAACAAAAGAAGAATGGGAGTTTACAAACCTATTTTGACAGGGCAAACCATGATGTCTAGTACTGACTACACTAACACAGGCTCCCTCTCTGTTGTTTCCATTGATGAAAATAATGTGGAGGATAATGGGGTGAGTTTTATGATGAGATTTATTACCCCTTACAGTATAGAGGCAGATTTAATAAAGTGTATCCTGGTGAGAAACTGGGGTTTGTTAAGTTTTGATTCTGACATAATAAGTAAATTTGGTGACAGACCTTACGTCACTTACAGAAAAGTTTATAATTTAAAGAGTATCATGGAGATGAATAGTGGAATGTGCCACCGGATTGATGGGTCTTTCAAGTGTGAGGGGTGCAGTTGTTGCAGGCACTTGGCAACTGGGGCCAGTTTTTCAATTGCTAACAAAATTTACAGGATAAAGGGAAGATATACATGCTCTTCGAGGTCTGTAGTTTACCTTGCTACCTGTCAGCTTTGTCCCGCATTTTATGTGGGCAAGACTGACAGGAAGTTGAAAGAAAGGATCTATGAGCATGTATACAGCATAAGGAAGGCTAGGTTAGAGAATGCCCTGGCAAACCTTGTAGTGAGAATCCCACTCACTCTTTTGTGTTTATGGTTTTAAATCAAATTACATCAGATGTAAAAGGGGGCCCTTATCAGTTACTGTTAGAGAGACAGGAATTGATTTGGCAGCTGAGGTTGAATTCTTACAGAACTCCGAGTCTTAATGACAAGGTTTCTCTTTCGTGCATACTGAAATTAAGAAGTCTACTGAGATAGAGCAATGGCCAGCTGATGTTTGTGTTGATGATAGTTGCACATATATTGGCGTGTACTTATTTCCATTTGTCTACATGTTCATATGAGATTTAAGCAAGAATTATATTAACAGCATGTTAAATCTTGAAATGTGAACGTTGGGGTAACATTTCATGATTGTTTGTTTGATTTTTTTTACTGGATTAGGTTTATTTTATATTAGTCTAAGTAGGATTTTTACATGTCCAGCATTAGAGGATGTTTTTTATTTAGTGGGTAATCTTTGATTGATCATGTATAAAAGTTTTTTTTTTTTAACTTGCAGTCTTGTTATTTATGGTATAGTCCCTTTAAATGTTAATTAGTTTTAACATGTGTTTGTAAAGGGAGATGTATATATGGCTGTGGTGTTGTTTGCTCTGTTTGTCTGAAGAAGTTTGGCTATCAGTGAATGAAAAGCTTTGTGGAAATAAATTGTTGCTCAACAAGTTTGACTTCAGTTCTGCTCTTGCCTGGAGTTCCTTTGGAGATTTCTTGGTGTGTGTTCCAGTGTGCCTTGTGGATTTACTTTGTTCTTCTGCCACATCTTTGTCAAAATCAACTCCTTCTACTTATAGGATTGCATCTTTACTGTTAAAGTTATAGTTTGCTTTCTCTTAGTGAGGATTGGAGCATAATTATGATGTGCTCTTTAAACTAACAACTCCTGCTGTGGAATACAAGCACAATTGCTTATTTGTGCTTTCATAAAGTTAATGTAGTCTGTTCCTTCCAGCTTCTTTGGTATAGCTGAAGATCTCAGGTTTTCCCTATGCACTCTGTCCTGTAATTCTGTTATTTTTTTTGAAACATCCCTTCCTGAGCAGTCTCATATTTAGCCAGCCATTTTCATTATTTCGACCTCTGATATTTGCATCTTGATCATCTCATCTCATTATTTGTTTATAGCTTCCATTTTTTCCAACCATTTTTTTTGTTTGTTTTGATGTACTCCGTCAGTGTTTTGTTTATTTTAACCAGGTCTCTGTCTTGTATCTTCCTGTAGAGTACTGGAATTCATGTCTGGAGGGTGCATTTTGTTTGCTAAACAGCTGTAGAACTTTCCCCAGTCAGATCTTCTTCTTCACTTTTTATAGCTGATTTTTTCCACTTCCTCTGTATTTATTTTTTCCTGGCATTCAGGCAGTAGTACACTTACTAGCCAGTTACTGAAATTTACCCATACACACAAGTCTACTCGCCTTCTCTGCTGAATTTTAGTTTTCACATGGGGAGAGCAAGAATTAAGCTGTTACTCAATGTGTGACCATCTTGGAAGTCCGAACCGGTTTGCTTTTGTACCAGAATAAAAAACAGAGACTGGGAACAGAACCAATTACTGATAATGTGAGGACATCAGAAGGGGACATTTTCCCTGAGTCAGGTGGTCAAGCACTGCTCATGGGAACTAAACTACAATGGTAGCCTGTATGGAGTGTGTTTGAAGTGCAGCAGCAAGCTATTCATAACCAAACGAGTTTGAGTTGGACATTTTTGAAAACCCACTTTAACCCTGCTCAGCTCACCATTCATGGCTAATAGTTGCTGTGATGACTGGAGTTTTTTTTTTTTTTTTTTTGTACTACTACATTTCCTGATCCCTGCTGAAACTTTAAGTACTGTTCAATTTCTTAACAGAAAAAACGATTGATAAAATCAAGACAGAGCTCAGCGGATTGACATCCAAATTTCAATACGTTTCATGCCACTTTGAATTGTTAGAGTATATTTAATAGTGAATAAAAGATTGAAATTAATTCTGTTACAAATATGCAGAATAAATAAGGTATAAAATAAAGTTTGCTTAAGTGTAGAAATAGTTTAGCAATATGTGATTGGCATCCATACTAAATGACTGTGGCTTGAATAATAAGGAATTTGCTTAATGGACATGTTTTCCTGCAAAATCAGCAATAATGTATGCATTTCACACTGTCAGCAAGAAAGCTGACCTCTTACAGACTTGGCAAAAATGTAAAAAACAGGATGTATGCATTTCACATTGTCAGTAAGAAAGTTGGTTTGGACATGTGCTGAGGAGTGATGCAGAGTATATTGGGAAAAAGATGCTAAGGATGAAGCTGCCAGGTAACAGGAAAAGAGGAAGGCCCAAGGTAAAGTTTATGGATGTAGTGAGAGAGGACATGCAGGTGGTTGGTGTGACGGAGCAAGATGCAGAGGACAGGAAGAAATGGAAACAGATGATCCACTGTGGCGACCCCTAACGGGAGCAGCTGAAAGAAGAAGAGTAAGAAAGCTAACCTGCTTCCTTAAAAAAAATGGACAACAGGAAAACAATCTATAAGTGTTTCTATCATATGACACAGTTAAGCAAAGAAGTTTGAATGGACATGCCTCTATCAAGTCAACAGTTGTACGTGTTTCCCACAAAGATGTTTCTTTAAAAGACAATATCAGTATTATTTCTCTACAGGAAGAAAACATATTTTCTGCAAACACCAGCAAACACATGTGCAAAGACCAAAATAAAATACCAAGGAGAAAAACAGAATATAAAAACACTATAAAAAGACTGCAACAAATGAAATTGTTAGGAGAGATATTTTGTACAGGAAAGTTATCTTCTATGCTGATGGAGAAGTAAAGTGGTACAGTGTAACTAAAGCTGCAACAGTAGTATGGTTTGTTATAAAAAAGTTATTAATTACTGCTCTTAAAGTAACTGAGTTTGGTGCTGCATCAGTGTATATTTTGCAAGCTTCTTTGACAACAGACTGTAAATGCAATTATAACTAGACTTTGTTTTCAGCAAAATCCAGCCAGCAAGACCTTAGTGTTTTAAGAAGACTTCAGATCCATCACAGTAAGCCGCACCTTGGTAATTATTTTTTCAATGGCGAGGCTAGCCTGCATTCGAAAATAGAGGTAGTGGTAAGGCCTGGAGAGGGTCACTTCAGCAAATTGCAGTAACTAACATTTGTACATATGTGTAAATCCTAAACAGAACAGAAATACTCCAGTTTATGCAGCTTGTAGTAGTAAAGTTTCTCAGACGTCTGAATCCAGATTGAGCCTGCAGTGCAGGAAAGTCACAGTGCCATAAATTCTCCAAGAAAGGTGAACACCAGCTTTTCACAGCATCTCGCTGCATGCTGTGTTTCACCAGCTTCTCGAGTGACTCCGAAAAATTTCCAGCCATCTGCAACAACAGCCTGATCACCTGTTTTCTTGCTAACTGGTAAGACCTTTTTCTGTGTCAGATTTTAGTATGGATGCTATTAGACAGAATTCAAGCAAGTGTAAGCCAAGCTTTGCTTTTAATGTAGCAGAACAACCAGATAAAATATGGAGTAAACTGCAATGTTGGTATATACAGCACATTAGTAAATGTAAAATCTTATTAGGGCAAGTTGATAGTAAGGCATTATGCGAATGGATTACAATATTTGACTGATATCTCAAAGAAAACCATGTGTGATATGACAAAATGTTTATTGTATAAATCATATAAAACTGCTTTCTGTGTACAGTGTCATAAAAAAAGTATTGCATTATTCGAAGGTTAGACTGTACAGACAAATTGTAATGGTAAAGAACCAGAAAACGTTAATATGCTTACATTATATTCAGATCTTGAACAGTTATGTCCTGTCACCACATGTGAAAAGTTAATTTCAGAGTTACAACAACAGTCAAATCAGTTGCTGACAGAACCTCTAGTACATGTTGTTACAAAAGAATGTAATAAAAGTCTAAAAGACAGACACAATGAGTTCAGGAAATTTAGACAAGTTATACAAACATTTTCCCAAAAGTGCATAGGAGTTTTAGATTCAGCAGAACAGGTTACTGAGAAATATCAGGAAGACCATGCAACATTGCAGGAAACTCTTGAACACCAGTTACATTATAAAGACAATAAATTAGCTGAACTGACAGAGACTAACTTACTGCATACAACAGCTGAGCTTAAGAAAACATTGCAAAAGAGCAGGAAACTACAGCTGATCTGTACAAGAAAATCATATTTTACAATATACTTGTGTTTTGAAAATGGTTAAGCATACATGGCAGAATCTGATGTATGGTCAAAACATTCTCAGCTGTTTTAAAACTTTCATTCAGTTAAAGCAAGATATTTATCAGTACTACAGTGAAGTAGAGCGTATGACTGCCATTCTCATAGCACAGTCAAAAGGTAAACAAAACAGTTCTAGTGCATAAAAATCAAATGAGAGTAGTTAATAACAGTAAAGATCTGAAGTCACAAGATTGACATTCATGTATTTTCTTTTCATATAAAGTACATCTGTTAAATGCACAAGAAAAAAGGCAAACCACAGCAAGTGTAAATATAAGCATGTGTTAGCTAAGCCAATATCTATTTTGTTTTGTTTTTTTACAATTTTTTATAATTGTATAATAACACCACACCGAACAGTTAAAGTTCTGAATTTTAAAAAGCAGTAAAATCACAGATGGTATTAGTCAAGCAGTCTTTGTAAAATGAATGGCAGAGCAGTTAAATAAATAAAAAAAAAACCTGAAATCAAAGTTAAAAAAATATGTAAGCTAATTATAAATTAATATTTAGTTATGTAGCATAAATACATAGTTATGCAAATCACAAATATAATACTAAGCATTTTATAACTGCATTCTAATATCAAGCTACAAGTGTATTAACAGATGATTAAAGGAAAAATGCTAAAAGGGTTAATTATGGTCTGCAGAGTCTAAAATGTGAGCTTAGACCTTCCTAGACTGGTTAAATAGTTGAAGGAAATACTGAGCAGATACAATAAAAAAGCAAGACTGATTGCCAGACAAGTGGGCATGAGTTTTTCTAAAACATTATTGTTATTAAAATATAATTGTTAAATGTTCACATGCAACACTGTTTGGTAATTGTAAAACACCACAGCTGTGCATACATGTCACTGACTATCTGTTTCCAAGTAAATGTTAAAAGTAAAAAACCTCATTTACATCAAGTACAGCCAGCAAATAGGACATTTTATATACATTTTATATATATATATATATAATCAGACAATAATAAAACCAGCTCAGTGACAACCACTGGCAGTTAGAAGTATTTACCATAAAGTGTCTCTTCAGACCAAAAACCAAAGTCATAAATCCATATAAAGGAGAAACAATAGATGAATCCTTGGATAAAATAAATTTCCTTTATTCGACAAGTATAAGGTTATACTTGTCGAATAAAGGACATTTGTTTTATCCAAGGATCCATGTATTGTTTCTCCTTTATATGGATTTATGACTTCGGTTTTTGGTCTGAAGAGACACTTTATGGTAAATACTTCTAACTGCCAGAGGTTGTCACTGAGCTGTTTTTGTTATTGTCTGACATTTTTTGTTTCTTCAGTGCTCAGTGTCATTTATTTCTCAGCGGTGTTGGATATCTGTTTTAATATATATATATATATATATATATATATAGTTCAGATAGATTATGCAGGAGGGTATAAATACATACTAATAGTAGTAAACAGCAAAACTTTATATAAAAATGATCAAATCAGACAAAGGTCCATAGTGTGTTAGTAATCTAATAAAGCAAATGTATAACCAAAGTGTTGGGCTGGTATACATTATATTATCACAGCATAAAGCAAATGAACAGTAGTTCAGTACTACAGGGGGAGGGGGACTTTCTCAGTTTTACACTGACTGTATGAGCAGTATTGCAAAAGGATCTAAAATAAAAGCTACAGGAAGAAAAAATATATCATTCCTTCTTGATAGTACTCTTTTAGGGGGGAGGGGAAAACAGGTATTAGTGCATTAGAAATACTGGTAAACAGATTAAACCTGACAAGATAAGATATTTTACAAGTTGCTAATTATTATTGTATTTTTATTATGTTTTTGACAAGACAATGTTGGTATGCAAAAGCATGAATGTTTCTAATTGTTGGGTATGTAGTTTGCTGTGGTGGCATTTCCACTAGATACTTCTAAAGAGACATAAGACTTTTCCAAGATTTTGCTTGATGTGTTAATGTTACTTAATTTGTAATATTAGACTAAATGTACTTTACATTTACAGTCTTTGTATGTGCAAATACAGAAGAGTTCAGTACAAATTAAATTTAAAAAAATTGTTCCAGGGTACCTAGTAGATTGAAATAAATGAGTAGCAAACAGTCTGTGTAGATATATACTGTATAGGACACATTGTACAGTAACAAGTTCAAAAGTAATTTGTCAAGTTGTAATTTTATCACTGTGTTTTTTGGACCACCATTTTATCCGTACCAGTATTGGTTACCTCAGTTAGAGGAAAGTTGTATTAAAATATTGCACTCATACAGCTAATGGACAAATATATGTAAGTAGCACTCTTCAATGTATAAATCATGTTTTTTTTTAAATAATTACATTCAAATATATATTATCTAAGCCCAGTTCAGTACTTTACCAAGGTGTTTAATATGTTTATTTCACTGTCAACCAAGGTGTTAATGGCCAGTTAAAAGATATGATCACAATGTTATGGTTAAAATGACATTGAAACTGTATATTTTTAGCAATAATAACGTTTGCAGTAGCACATAGTTCTTGTCTCTTGTAGATGTTAGTCTATCTCTAATCTTTTGGTATAAAATTATTAATCAAAGTAAATTGTTAATTCAACAGCTGCAAAGAGTTAATGAAACAGTTCTGAGTCATAAATTTAAATTCTGTGATTGCAAAAGAATAAATTAAATTTAAAAAATAAAACTAAAGCAGACACAGCTCATAACTGATAAAATATTTTCACAGAATGGTCTGCAAAAGAAAAAATTGTTAAATACGTTCAGTTTTAGTAGTAATACTTGATATCATTGTATTAACTGTGTAAAATTGCATTTTGACTTGTATCAAATAAAGACTAAAGGTTTTGTTTCTTAATGTGTTTTCTGTAAAAAAAATAAAAAGAGGGAATTGTTAGTGTATTTGACAGTAAATAAAAGATTGCAATTAATTATGTTACAAATATGCAAAATAAATAAGGTATAAAATAAAGCTTGCTTAAATGTAGAAATAGAGTTTAGCAATATGTGATTAGCATCCATACTAAATGACTGTGGCTTGAAAAATAGGGAATTTTCTTAATGGACATGTTTTCCTACAAAATCAGCAAGAACGTATGCATTTCACACTGTCAACAAGAAAGCCGACCTCTTACAGATTTAGCAAAAATGTAAAAAGCAGGATGTATGCATTTCACATTGCCAGTAAGAAAGCTCATCTGCTTCCTTAAAAAATGGACAACAGGAAAATAATCTGTACGTGTTTCTATCATATGACACTTTTAAGCAAAGAAGTTTGAATGGACATGCCTTTATCAAGTCAGCAGTTGTACGTGTTTCCCACAAAGATGTTCCTTAAAAGACTATCAGTATTATTTCTGTACATGATCAAAACATATTTTTCTGCAAACACCAGCAAACAGATGGGTTGCATACAAAGACCAAAATTAAATTCCAAGGAGAAAACATGATGTAAAAAGACTATAGCAAATGAAATTGTTAGGAAAGGTATTTTGTACAGGAAAGTTATCTTCTATGCAGATCGAGAAGTAAAGTGGTACAGTGTAACTAAAGCTGCAACAGTAGTCTGTGTGGTTTGTTATAAAAAGTTATTAATTACTGCTCTTAAGTGATAGTCTGGTGCTGCATCAGTGTATATTCTGCAAGTTTCTGTGGCAACAGACTGTAAATGCAATTATAACTAGACTTTACTTTCAGCAGAATCCAGCCAGCAAGACCGTACTGTCTTAAGAAGACTTTGGATCCATCACAGTAAGCAGCAACTTGATAATTAATTTTTTTCATGAATACATACGCCAAGACTCTAAACCTTAATAATTGTTAGATAATTGCCCACATACTTACTGCCTATGATGGAGGTATCCCATTGTTTCCATTACCTGTAAATGAAGTCGATATGGGAACAGTTTTTTTCATCAGTGGTACTAGATTACAATGCTTCGTTGCATAATGTTGCATCATTTAATAAAATTGCTGTATTTAGACTTTCAGTGACTGTCAAGGGTTATACTTGCTATGTGAAAAATGGACACTGGAGGTTGGACAGAGCAACCGTAATGCTACTTGAAGAATGTATAGTGGAAGTGCAGTAAAAGGTATGGTCATGCTGAAAGACTTTTATTTGTGTTAGTTTAGCATATCCCTGGCTGCCAGCAAACTGGTCAGGGTGTTGTTATATTGGGAGAGTTCTTCCAGCCATTTGACATGTAGATACCCTGCCCAGTGGAAAAATTTGTAATACATGACCTATACAGACTGTAAAAAATCCGGTTGGAAACTTTGATGCTTCGTGGATCTGTCATTGTGATTTAGAACAAGCAGCTTTGAAAGGACTTTCTCATATGGACCTTGGTGATGATGTTATTTTTGGAGCTAGTATATTACCTGCGTATGGGAATGTAAAATCAGTTTGGGAGCTGAGAAAGCTGTCTAAGCTATTAGAAGTGTTAAGCAATGCAACTTTTGAAACTGTTAATTTGATTACTCTAGAACTGAGTGTCATGTGTGCAGTAGTACTGCAAAATCAAATGGCACGTGATTTCGTACTTGTGTCAAAGAGAGGTACGTGCTTGTTCATACAAGAGGAATGCTGTTTATTTATTCCATATAATGAGCATGGAATACGTAGTCATTTGGAAATCATCTAAAAAGTGTCTGAACTGTCCAGTACCAAAGAAGCGGATAGATCCCTATGGGCTTGGTTAACGAATTTGTTTTCAGGATGGGGAGGCAGTATTTTGAAATTTATTATGCTTATTGCTATTGTTGTTTTTTTTTTTTTTTTTTTTTTTTTTTTTGCTGAAACAGCAAAAATAACACTGAGGTAAGGCTCCAGGCTTTAAAACGTTTATTCTCCAAAAAAACACAGAACACAAGCACTTTCACCAAATAGGCTTCTTCAGGTGTACTGAAATAAAGTGCTAACATCTCTATTTATACTAAATACCATGTGATTCTCCAAATCAATTATTAAAGGCATATTATAATTAAATACTGTGTACATGAAATAAAATCGTATCATAAATAAATAATAAAAAAATGTAATTTCTGTAGTTCTATAGATACATGTCTATCTTTCCAGCACCTTGACACCAATGAGATTTTCAATTTCAGTGTTAATGCCAGATGTGATTCCCAACACATAGTTTATCTTGCCACATGTAAAACTTGCAGAAAGTTCTATGTAGGTAAAACAGATAGAACTTTCAGAGAAAGACTTAGGGAACACCTATACCATATAAGGAAAGGCAGTCTCACTAATGCCCTTGCAAGACACATTAGTGATACTAGTATGCAGCACACTTTTTCTTTTAGGGCTATAGGTAGAATATCTGAAAGTATAAGAGGAGGGGATGTCAAGACACAAACTGAAAGTTTAGAAGCAAGATGGATTATCAGACTTAGGGCAACCACAGGACATAGTTTGAATGAAAACATTCCTTTAAGACCAACCTTAAAAACAAACCTCTACGCAGATGAAATGGTTTCTTTGAATGTATATATTCCTTGATATATGTTTCTATATGTGTTTTTATATGTTTATATATGCATTTTTTATTATTTATTTATGATAAGATTTTATTTCTTGTACACAGAATTTAATTATAATATGCCTTTAATAATTGATTTGGAGAATCACATGGTATTTAGTATAAATAGAGATGTTAGCACTTTATTTCAGTACACCTGAAGAAGCCTATTTGGTGAAAGCGCTTGTGTTCTGTGGTTTTTTTGGAGAATAAACGTTTTAAAGCCTGGAGCCTTACCTCAGTGATGTTTTTGCTGGTTCTACAAGTTCTACTTTTTTTCTGAGGTACCTGGCCACAGTTGGAATCTTTTTATTCCTTATTTTTTTTTTGCTGTTATTATTATGACAATTTTGTTTTTGCTTGTATTTTTATGTAAAGCTTTAATAACCAAACTCTGCATCTCAGTCAAACCCATTGTTACAGAACTTGCATGTTAGTGAATTTGAAAAAGTGTCATTTACAGATCGTGTCAGTGAAAGTGAAATAGCAAGTGAAAACGAGTTCTTTTATAGAAAAATGTATGACAGTATATTTAAAGTGTAAAAGATGTTTTATGATGAGTGTGATGCTTTCTCAGCATCAAATGAGGGATTGTAAAGGGTTAAAATGAAATTGCATGTGTACTAGAAGGTTAATGTATGTGCATGTGTTTACAATAGCATAAGCGGAAACATGGAAAAGTACAGAATGTTTCATTTCCTGAGCCTGAGGCAGCATTCTTTCTAAATCACACGATGAAAAGAAACGTATTCCATACGAAGCTAAAAATGTAGATAAGAAGTTGCAGATCTGTTTTTCACTAAAACTGACATATTTCTATTTGATATTTGGCAATGGTCTGAGGAATAAACTATATTATGAACTGTATTAGTTAATATTTTATCTGTTGGATGTTAGCAGTTGTATGATCAAGTTTACTACTTTGTCAAAGTTTTCCTGTAAAAAGATTATGAATTCTTATGTTTGGGGAGGGGTTCCCTTAAGAATATCGAAATCCTGAAACCTCGAAATTCATGTAGTCGAGACCATATGATCAAAGTTTCAGAATTTCAAAATTTTAAATGGAGATATGCATACAGCATGGAATGGGAGATTTCCCTTTTCCTCGCTGTAGTGCGATCACAGAGTTGGTATATTTAGTGGGGGTGTGGGGGGTGCAGGGAAAGGTTAAAATTGTTGGCTTTTGGGGGGGGCGTTGTTTTGGAATTTTGATATTCTGAAACATTGATCATATGGTCATGATCATATGACATTCGATGTTTCGGAATTTCGAGATTGTGATGTGAATCCTTGGGGAGACATGACTTTCAGAGTACTGTCTCCCATACATGTTTTTTTATTTTTAATAAATTGTATATTAATCTGCAAGTGACTGAAGTTTATTTTATTATGGGTAAACTTTAACTATAGCGTATGGTCACTACATGTGACGCCGATGCTACAGGAGCTCTGCCATAGGGACAAACTCCCAAACATTTTCACTGAGAATTTTGTCTATGTATAATAGCCGGTAATCTCTGCATCTGACCCTGCTACTGCAGAAGCGCTGCTGTAAGGGCCAACTCCTAAATGTTTTTGCTGAGAATTTTGTGTTTGTATAATAGTCTGTGGTCACTTCATCCGAACCCGATACTGCAGGAGTTCTGTCATAAGGGCCAACTGCTGAACGTTTTCACTGAAAATGTTGTCTTTGTGTAATGTAAGCACACTTTACTTGAAGAACCTTGCTGTGTATTGACTTCAGTTAGTCAAATACCTATCTGTGCTGTAAATTGGCTTTAACATCACCCCCTCCAAAAGAGCAGCCCTTGCACTCCATAAAGACCACTTACTAAGTTAGCCACTTTCCTTTCTCTTGACCAGTAGATTACACTGTATATGCCAGTTACTTAGTCTTCCTGGCTGACAGGTTTCTGCATTCAGGAAATGAAAGAAAACCTGTCCTGTTCTGTACTACTCTGCTAATTGCTTTTGTATTGGCTATAAACTGATTGCAGTCCGTTATAATTTGATTCGAGAGTCATTTTCCCTCTTTCTTGGAAAGTCACACATTATCCTTCTGCACAAAGGAGGAAATTCAACCTACATTACTAACTTTAGACCTATGGCAGTCTTATCTCCTCTCTCTAAAATACTTGAAAAATGCAATAAAAAAACTATTGCTAAACTGTCTCCTGCAGGAAGAACTCTTATACCTTACACACATGGCTTCCATCCTTGCTATCCAACCTCTATAGATACTCTCAAAAAAGCTAGAGTTAATGTCAAACTAGTCTCATCCTTATTTCTAGACTTGTCTAAAACCTTTGACACAGTTTGTCACAGCAAACTTCTACTTCAGATATTCTCATTAGGTCTCTTAGCCCACCCTTCTGTGGTTCAAAAGGTATTGGTCAGTAAAATGGCACTTCACCCTCTCTCCATACCTCCCAATCACCACCAGTGTCCCACAAGGCTCTATCCTTGGTCCCCTCCTCTTTAACATTTTCACCAACACCCTCCACTCAGCAAGCTCCCGTATACAGTACACAGATGACTCCACACTCCTTTGGATGTGTGACAACATGGCACACCTCAAAAAAATTATTCAGGAAGTTTTAACAGCACCTGACACATGGCCTTGTAACTTGCAACTCCTGCTCAGCCCCAAAAAAAAAAAAACTACTAATTTTGTTTTCCAAATCTCTCTCCCATGGAAAGAAAAAACAAAAGTTAAAGTCCTCTCACTTGATAATACAACCATTGAAGTCACTTCTCATAGAAATTAATGTTAGGTAATCCAATCTCACCTTCATTTTTACATATGGGTTCGGAGCTGATCCTCGGCTCCGACTCCGCCGATTTACAAGCTCAAAAACTTCTGGTTGGCTTGTGACTAAGCAGGTATCCCATGGTGGACCAGTGCAATCCCCAAATCGTTTGCCGCGTTGACAAGTTTGGATGTGCTTCTCCTGGATCTGGCTTAATTCTTTACTTTCATAGTGACTATTTAGTGTTATTTAGTGTTGTTATCTTATAGGCCTTTGCCTAAGTTGTCCTTGTGGACTTTTTCGACTTTAGTAGTTTTTAGTATCCTGTGTGTCAGTTAGTTAGGCGCCATTGCGCTTTTCTGCCTAGGTAGAGCGTTAGTTTTGGCGTTTATTTTCCCGCTCTTAATCAACAGGGGCTCTTGTTGATTTATTTGTACTGCTCGGACCTATTTGATCTCTGTTGACTGTTAACTTGTTGTCTTGGTGGGGATCCACTAAGGTGGTATTTATAGGATTGCTGTTACAGGTTTTTTTCCTGTGTGATTGAAGCGGTGTGCGTCTGTGTTGAATACCTGGTCTGTTTAAGTTAGAAGAGCTAGTTACTTAGAGGACCTAGTCCTCATGTAACTCTTCTATTTGTATTTTTGACATCTAAAAATTTTTCCTGTGACTGAATCTCTGTGTGTGTCTGTTTTAAATACTTGGTCTGTTTAAGTTAGAAGACCTAGTTTCTCTTACACTGGGCTAGGCCCATTTAACTTAGAAGACTTAGTCCTCGCGTAACTCTTCTGCAGGGCTAGGCCTGTTTTAGTTAAAGGACCTAGTCCTCATTTATTCTCTCTCTTCCTATCTCTCCTCTGGTTTTGCGTGTGTGTCTGCCATGTCTAAGGATAGCAAGGAGCATAAACCCTCTGGGTTCAGAAAATGCACAAAATGCTCCCAGAAAATGTCATTAACGGATGGCCACAGTAGCTGTGTCTACTGCTTGGGAGCCATCCATTTGCAGGAATCATGCTTGTTCGGTCATGCTTTCTCTCTCAGAGTATTGCAAGAGAGAAAGAACAAGCTGATACTCAAGGGTCTTCTGAAACCAACCTTTGAGGAAGCTTTATCTAGTTCGTCATCTTCTTCTTCCAAGTCTACAAAATCTAGATCTGAATCCAAACCAAAATCTTCTAAAAGGCCTTCTCTGGCACCGGCTGATGTCTCGCAACAGCCTTCCAAGTTACCAAAATCTGCCTCCTCGACTCCTCAGTCTTCGGAGACGAAGGAGAGCACCATGGTATCAGAGTCAGTCACAGGTGCTTCGGTGCCAACTTCTGAACCTTTGGAAATAGCAGTTGACTCTACTGCTTGGAGCCGGTCTGTAGAATCCCTACTGGTCTCCTTGCTAATCAAGTCTCCAGTGCCTCCTAGGTCAAAATCCCCTACTTTATCTTCCAGGAGTCTTTCGGAAGAAGATGTGGAGAGGGTAGTACTGAGACTCCCGAAGTTGTCTGCTCTGCCTAAATTTTTGTTGGCTCCGACCCAGACGGTTCCGGAGCCACTCGATCCATTTTTGCCCTCATCTGTTATTCCTCCTCTGAGCCTTGTTGGCCTTTCGGAGCCGGAGTGCTTGTTACCAGTGGAGGAACCCTCGATTCCGGCTCCCCTTGCTGCTTCATTGGAGCAGAGTTCGTCTCCGTTACGCTCTGCTCCGTCTGTCGTGTCCAGGGACCGAAGCTCTTCTGTCAGCGCCGATGGGGAGGGTTTGAATCGATCTTTGGTTCCGAGCCTTCCTCTCGGTGCTTCTGCCAGGGTGAGCTCAGACCCTGCATCTATCTCGGAGCCGATGGCTCTGGCTCCGGCGCCAACCATTTGTCTCTTTGGAGAGGGGGAGGTATTCGGAGCTGGAGAGGTCGTCTTTTGAGGTGATGAGCGTGCTGTCTCAATCAACAGCCCCTGCCAGTGGTGCAATCTCTCTTCCCCCAGGGCACCCACTTCAGTCTCAGCACCTACTCTCTCCGGAGACAGCAGAGACCCGCAGCCTCAGGAGCCACCGGCTGGTGGTCCCCACTCTTCCAAGGCCTCCCCAGAATGTCCCTTCGAGGAGCCCCCCCGGAAGAGGGTATGCAAGTTGAAGCATATTGACTCCCAGGATGAGTCTCTGACATCGGACACTGACCTCAAGGAGTCTGAAGGGTTCCCCAAGTCGTCCTCTGATGTCTCCTTTGTGGACATCCTGGAGATCCTTAAACAGAGGTGCGACTGGCCCACTGTCACCCCTTCTGATGAGAAGTCAGTGTCTCAACCCTCTGCCTCTTGGGTGTCTCCATCTTTCAACGAACTAATGGATCTGGTTAGTGGGAAGGTGTGGGATACTCCCGATGCCATGGAGCCAGTCCCCCAGGAGACCAAATAAGTTTCTGTCTGCCCCTCCTGGAAAAGAGTTCTAGTCTAAGGGCGTTCCCGTAGATGCCATGGTGGTGGCAGCGGCCACAAAGGAGGAGTTGGCGGAGACTTCTTCCTCTGTTCATCTGCTAAACAAGGGAGTCTCGACGGATGGACAGATTTGGGATCTCTGAACTATCTTACTCACTTCACGAGGTTGCAGAGGGATTTCCTCAAGGAGTTAGGAGATTCCATACTGGGTGCTTGTCCTGAGGGAGTCCCTGATAGGATCTCTGCTCAGTTGTCCACCCTAAATTCTTTAGTTAACTCCTCCATGCGGCTTATCTCCCATGCGGCCGATAGAGCGAGCAGAGCAGTGGGTTCAGGAGTTGTCCTTAGGCGCCACTCCTGGATGTGCCTGTGTAATTTTGTGGAACCATTCAAGTCCACCTTCACCAACACCCCATTTGATGGTTCCTCTTTGTTTGGTCCCAAGGTGAAAGAAACACTCACTCGGTGTGAGCAGGAAGGAAAGACTCTCTCTGCCGTGGGAGTCTGTTTTACCATTCCCTCTCGACCATACTCTAAAGGTCAGAGGGGAGGTAAAATGTGGTTCAAAAAGTCCCAGAGTGTCTTTCCGGACACACAGAGTGAATCCTCCTTCAGAGGCAGAGGAGGAGGAAATGGTAGACGTCGCCCTAAAGGCAAAGGCAGATCGCAATACCAGCAAGGCAGCGATTCCTTTCGAGGGCGGCCTTATCAGCGCTCCTGATGTGGGGCCCGACTGTCTCTCTCTGGGGCCAGTCGGGGGTCGCACCTCTTTGTATTCAGAAGCCTGGCTAAATATCACCCAAGACAAGTGGGTACAAAGAGTTGTTACCAGAGGCTGTATCACATACCCTTTTCCCTTCCACCGTTCGTTCCCAGAAAGATCCCAGATGCTCCACCTAATCGCAGGGATCAGGCAACTGTGGACATCAACAAGTTGCTCTTAAAAAGAGTCATCTAGCCCATCCCAGCAGACCAGACAGGATCTGGAACTTACTCCAGGTGCTTTTTAGTCCCAAAATGAACCGGAGACTGGAGGCCAATTTTGGACCTCAGCACATTAAACGAATCCGTGAAGAAGGACACATTTCGGATGGTCACATTGCAGTCGATACTCCCGTTGTTAGGGAAAGGCTATTGGATGTGCTCTCTGGATCTTCAAGATGCCTACTACCATATAGAAATGGGCAAGGCATCTAGGAGATATCTGCGCTTCCGTCTGGGAGCCAGTCATTATCAGTTTCGTGCTCTGCCCTTTGGTCTCACCACAGCCCCCAGGGTGTTCACCAAATGCATGGCAGTAGTGACAGCTCACTTGAGACGTCAGGGATTCCAAGTGTTTCCGTATTTGGACGACTGGCTCCTGACCACCCCAAAAGGCATCTACTCTTCCAAAACAGGGACGCCACCATTCAACTTTGTGCTCAGCTAGGAATCTCCATAAATCTCCATAAACTAGGAAAAATCTGCATTACTGCCCTCGCTTTGTGTGATTTGTATAGGCGCAAAGGTAGACACAGTGAATATGACAGTTCGTCTCCCCGCCGAAAGAGGACAAAACCTCCTCTCACAAGTTCAGCGTCTTCTTCTGCTTTGGAAAGTCAAAGCAAAATGGGTTCTTCAACTTCTCTGTACGATGGCCTCAACCATTCTGTTAATACCTTTAGCCAGGTTGCACATGAGAATCCTCCAATGGCTCCTGTCTTCCCAGTGGTCATTCCAATATCTACTGCTGAGTCACCTTATCCTGCTGACGGAATGATGCAAAAAGGACCTTCATTGGTGGATAGCCCCCAACTACTTGTTCACAGGAGCACCCTTTGTTGCTGCCCAACCCGTTGCCACTGTGACCACGGATGCCTCCCAGGTCGGGTGGGGGGGCATTATCTTGGCAGGACTGTCCACGGCACATGGCAAGAACATGAGACTCATCTGCATATCAGTGTTCTGGAGATGAGGGTGGTGCTTCTGGCGTTTCAAGCACTTCAGGACCATCTTCCTCCAGGGGCGATTGCAATATAATCGGACAACATGTCGGTTGTGTGGTATATCAACAAACAGGGCGGTACCAGATCTTACCCACTCTGTCGAGAGGCCATGTGAGTTTGGGAATGGGTGATTTTCTTCCCAGCGCTTTCTGGTGGCAACGCACATTCCGGGGACAACCAACATGATAGCAGACAAGCTAAGCCGGGCAGTCTTACTGCCTCACGAGTGGTCTCTGAAACAGGAAATAGTGGAACAGTTTTTCCGGAGATGGGGACAGCCTTGCTGCAACCTTTTTGCCATCCCAGTCAGTGCCAAGTGCAGCAGATATTTTTCCCTGATTCCCCCTTCGGGGGAAACAGTCAGAGACGCTCTGGTCCACCGTTGGCCCATGGGACTCCTGTATGCCTTTCCTCCATTCCTTCTTATCCCCAAAGTGATTCAGAAAGCCAATCGGCTGGGAAGTAAGTTGATCCTCATTGCTCCTCACCAGCCTTGTCAGGTCTGGTTCCCCTTCCTCGAGCCTCTTCTCCTGGATGATCCTTGGATCCTGGACCCAGTTTCATATCTATTGACCCACATGTCGGGTTCGCTACATCCCACTATCCACACCCTCAAATTGACAGCATGGCTGCTTCAGTTCCATCTCTAGTCAGGCTTCATGATGTTTCTTCCTCAGTGTCAGATATTCTCTTATCCTCGCATAAACCCTCAACCAGAAGGATGTATGACAGTAAATGGCAAAGTTTTTTTATTTGGGCACAGAAAATGACCGTGGATCCTTACACTGCTCCTATTCCCATGATTCTGGAATTCCTTACGGAGCTTTTTCAGCAGGGATCTGCCACGGCCACCATCAAAGTACAGTTGGCAACAATTTCTCATTTTTATTTAGGGTCCCCGAATGCCAACCTTATGTCTCATAAGCTGTGCAAGACTTTCTTGAGAGGGGCCACTTTACTGAGACCACCATTACAAGAACCTGTGGCTTCTTGGGACTTAAATTTTGTGTTGTCCATGTTGACATCCCTTCCCTTTGAACATTCTCACTCATCTTCTTTAAAATATTTGTCTTGGAAGATTGTGTTTTTAGTAGCTATTACATCAGCCAGACGTGTATCTGAGCTACAAGCCCTGTCTGTTAAGTCACCTTATTTAATCTTTCATAAAGACGAGGTATCTTTACGTACCAATCTTTCATTTGTTCCCAAAATTTGTTCTACTGCCACCTTAAATCAGTCCATTGAGCTTCCAGTTTTCTTTCCCAATCACTGTAATGCAGCTGAATATCGTTTCCAGCAGCTGGATGTTCATAGACTGTTACGTTTTTATTTGCAACGGACCATAGAATTTCGGAAGTCAGACCAGTTATTAATTTCTTTTTCCGACTCCAGATTGGGCTTACCAGTTTCTAAGGTGACATTGTCTAATTGGATTTCTAGTTGCATAGCCTTCATCTACAATTCGGAGGGCAGACCTTTACCCCACAGGATCAAGGCTCATTCTACCAGGTCTCTGTCTACCTCTGCAGCCTTTCAAGCCAGGGTACCACTTGATTATATTTGTGCAGCAGCTAAGTGGGCTACCCCTCACACCTTTATTACACATTATAAGTTGGATTTAGCATCCAGGGGTAGAGCATCCTTTGGCTCTATGGTGCTCAGGAGTATTTTCCAATGAGCCACCCAAGAATAAGGCGCTAGGGACGCTGTCCCATATGTAAAAATGAAGGTGAGATTGGACTACTTAACATAAAGAAGTTATGTACTCACCATAAGGTTCCATGTTGGTAGTCCATCTCACCCTTCATTTTTACCAACCCGCCCTCCTGCACCCATCCTGGAAGATCTGGAGGTAATAATTTGATAGTCTTGGTTGGTGACCCTTTAGTATTGGTTTGTTGGTTAGGGGTTGTTCTGTTTCTAGCGAGCGGCAAACAAGATCTGGGGATTGCTCTGATGCACCATGGGATACCTGCTTAGCCACGAGCCAACCAGAAGTCTTCGAGCTTGTAAATCGGCTCCGAACCCATATGCAAAAGTGAAGGGTGAGATGGACTACCAACATGGAACGTTATGGTGAGTGCATAACTTCTTTTTACAAATGATAGTGGATTGTAATCTTAAATTTAACCTGCATGCACAAAATTGCATAAGAAAAGCTCATCAGAAATTAGGGATGCTTTATATCACAAAATCTTTCTTATCGACACAACTAAAGCTACACTTGGTCATTACTTATCTCCTCCCCACACTTCTTTATTGTGCTGGCATCCTTGCTAACCTTCAGGCATCACAAAAATCAAAACCTGAACAATGCTATAACAGAGTTTCTAAATTTGCAACAAATACCCTTTTAAGAACCCACCATTGTATGTCACTAAAAAGCCTAGATCAGTTAGAACTACCCCATCAACTAACATATATACAGCTTCTTACCACCTATACAGTTCTCCAGAATCCATCTGCTTGTCCAACCCTAAATAACGTTCTACACAACTATGTTCCCAGTCAGTCATTACGATCCAGTGACTAAATCTGATGGGTATTATCTGTACTCTCACCATGTTGTTAAGGCCTGGAACTCTCCTCATCTGAATCCATCAGGTCAGTACCCTCCCTCCCATCCTTGAGAACCATTCCGAAAGACTTCCTAGCCAAAAACTGGCTTTTTTCTTGTTCAACACCAGGATAAAATGTATCCCTAAATGGAACAAATACCTCTTCATATCTTACATCTCCTTGCTCCCTTCACTCACATCCTTCTATCATTTTCTCTCCTCTGACTTTCTAAATACATCAGAAGTCTGTTTTTTTTCCTCTCACTTCGTATTGCAATTCCTGTTTGTGTTATGCTAACTTACCTTTAATTTCTGTATAAACTGGCTACAATTTCTCAAACTATTAAATCATTATCATATAACTTGTCTGCTCTTAACCAATGCCTTCATATTGTGTCTAATTTGGTATAATTATTTGAACTGTAGTTGTTGTAAAATTATTGTTCTTACAATGTTTTGTAATACTTGGGAACTTTTCTCCCTGGGCCTCAGCTGAAAATGGGATCCTACCCATTTGGACTTTCCTGGTTATCAAATTTTAATACATTAATAAATATATGAGATTATTTGATATGGGAGATACAAATTCAGTAATAGGAAGTCAAACAGAATTCCAAGGTATATTAACTGGACTAGACTGGTTATAGATTATATTTCTCAGGAGCATGTGTATTTAATTGAAAACTTTGACATGGCCAATAATTATGTCAGCTTATGTACGGATTAAAAATTAAGGTAAAGATGCAGGCTAATGGAGTAAAAAGGAGACTTCGACACTTTCCTATTTGCCTGTTGAAAAGAAAGGAAATTAAGAAATGGTAGTGGATATTATTTAAGAGTTGTTAGGGAAGAGAAACATTTCTTTAGAATGGATAAAATGAAAATGGAGTTTAAAATAGGGTAGAATTAAAATAGAGAGAGCGATGAGAAAGAAATAATGGGAAATATTTAGAGGAGCTGACACAGGTTAAAGCATTGCAAAATAAGAGGAATCACACAGAACAAGAGGAGGAGCAACTGCAGAGTCCTAAATGAAGAATAAGGGAGTATTTCGATATTGCTGTTAAGCAACTATATTTTGATAACTCCAGAGCGTGTGCGCGTGCGCAAACACACACTCACAAATTCGCATAATGATTTGGTAGAAAGGGTTGTTGCCAAACTTAGGGAGCATAGGGCAAGAAAGATGACCAGGGATTCAATAGAGGTATTAAAGATAATTTGGAAATTGTTTGAAAAGCAGAGGAATATGGAAACCAGGAAAAGACACACATTAAAATCTTTATTGACACCTAATAATGGCAAGTTTAGAGGATGATAAGGCTCAACAGTTAATACTTAAGATAGTAGGAGATGAAACAAAAATGGTGATGTGTAATCAATCAACAGGGAAGTCTCCAGGAGCAGATGGTATTCCTGTGGAAGTTTAGAAGTTAGGGGGTAAGAAAGTGTTAAATAGCAAGAAAATTTTAAAAGGTGTGGAAATGCCAGCATCTTGGAAGAAAGCTGTGGTGGCTGTATTGCCTAACAAGCCTTCAGACTAAGCTTCATATAGAGCCATTTCAATTTCAAACCATGATGCTAAAGTGTTTGTTTATAGTACCTAAGATGATCACAAAGGATTTGCCAACATTCATAGATACGGATCATTGTGGTTTTGTGGGTGAGAGGTAAACATTTGACAACATTAGCAGAACAATGGTGATCCAGAGGGAAGCAGGATGTAAGAAAATTCCTCTTGTTGCTTGGTCTTGATGCAGAAAAAGTATTCAGTAGAGTCAGCTGAGATTTGATATGTAGGGTGAGGGAATCATTTCCATTCTTTGATAAAATAAGATAGACTTAATTAGGAGACAATATGTGAAGGCTCTGTGGTTAGAATTAAGGTGGGAAGGATATATTATAGCAATAACCCACGCCTGGGTGTGGGTAATGCTGGATTTACCCACGGTTGCGAGTGACCAAACAAAGCCAACCGTGGGTAAATCCAGCATTACCCACACCCAGAAGTGGGTTATTGCTATTATACAATGACATTATTTAAGAAAAAAAAATAATTACTTTTCTTAAATAATGGCATTGTATAATGCCTCCTTGCTGCCCTTCCGGAGCTGTCTGGTATTCTGCGGCAGTTCTGATGTACTGCGCATGCCTACGCAGTACATCAGAGCTGTGGGCAAAAGCAACGGAGAAAGCAAGATCTCCGTTGCTTTTTAAAAACTGTTTCGCTATGTTAAATGAGTTTAACACAGCGAGACAGCTTTAAAAAAAGCAACGGAGAATATCCGTTGCTTTTTTAGAGCTGTCTCGCTATGTTAAACCCATTTAACATAGCAAGACAGTTTTGAAAAAAGCAACGGCGAAAGAAAGATCTCCGTTGCTTTTTAAAAATTGTTTCAATATGTTAAATGAGTTTAACATAGTGAGACAGCTTTAAAAAAAGCAATGGAGACGAGACAGTGTGAAGCAACGGAGATCTTGCATTTTCCGTTGCTGTAAAAAAAAAAAAGAGTTATAGTAATGGAAAAAGTCCGGGCGACCGGACCTTTTTCCATTACTATAATTCTGATTTACAACGTGCACGCTGACCAATCAGCGTGCACATTTTTGAATATTTAATGGGGGGGGGGTCATTATATAATTGAACATAAAAACCAGACAGAGGTGTGCTCTTTCCCCTTTGTTTTTGTTTTTGTTTTTGTTTTAGAACCATTGGCAAAGAAAATAAGGGTCTCACAAATTCAAGGGTATAAACAGCATGGTAACTGAGTACAGTTAGCTGTATTTCCGGATGATCAGATGATACTATTTTGTACTTGATGATAAATCCAGAAAAGGACACATTGGTGGTGTGGAACATTTTGAGAAAATTTCAAATCTTTTCAGGATATACAGTTAATGAAGATTAAACAAAATAAAGGCCCTATTAGTCAACTGTGTACCTGCATATGAATTGGTTCAGTGATTGACATGGTAAGATGAAGTATTTATGTGCATGAATTAAAGATTTTTTTGTGGCAGCTAAAGTTATGTGGGAAGAAACTAAATAAAAGATAATACAAAAGCCGAGTAACTGGAAGCTCTTGATTATGGATAGTAAGATAAGCGAAAATGTTTAGTCCCTTTAGTTTTATGTAAAGGTCAGGCATATTTTTATCAACCAGAGGAGAAATTGTGGACAATAAGTGTTAAAGGACTTTATTTGAGAAGGAAAGAGGGCAGGAATTAGTTGAGATAAGTTGATCCTCCTGTTTGAACAAGTTGCTTTAGGATTACTTAAGTTCAGTGGTTATTTTAAAGCTTCACAGTTGAGGCTCATATATGTAACACAAGCAGAAGGTAAGTGGAAAGGGATGATAGTATCAGCAAGACTGAGGACTGCCTATGAAAGACTGTAGGTTGTACCTACAGGCAAGACTGCACATTTTCCCATGTATATTGTTTGTCTTGCAGACGGAGACAAATTCATCTACCAAAGAACACTAGAGGTTAAAGCAATTTGTTCAAGTTAATTAATATATTGTTGCATTTAGGGAGTTAAGTGCTGCAATGCACCTGTGTTAAGTACATTCCTTTTTATTTGAGTCATTTTAATAAAATAAATGTGGTAAACTTTTTTTTTTTGTTAAACCACAGCCCAAATGAATTTACTGTATCCCTAAGTGAAATCAACTTATGGATAATATAAGGTGCATCTGTAGACTTTAATGGATACGTGTCTGCATATGGAGTGTGATGCATCCATTAATGTCTATGATTGCAGCTTATGCCTTCCCCCAAGTTGATATCACTGAGGTTAAAGTTTTAGTAGTTATCCTTGGTAGCACAATCTTGGAGGAAACAGCACATTTTAAAAGCTACTGAAGGAAAAGGAGTGCCTTAAACATTCCTCAGTGGGGTGAAAATGCTGTTCATCACTTGCTGCACCATATATAATGGTGGCTAGATCCGTTTTTTTTTTTTAATGAACAAATCACTTTAAGCATTAAAAAAGTGGGTAGACTTTCTCTTCCTTTGATTCCAAGACAAGACATGGAAAATGTTGTGAAATACAGGCTGGTTTGTAATTACTAAACGATATTGGAACCAGATTGCAAGGAGAAAAGAAACCTTGGGATTGAGTTAAACTGCAAGGGGAGGTGGACTTTTCCTTAAAACCTCCCACGATTAGAGCTGTAGCCATATAAGCAACATTTTTATGCAGCCTAATGTAATGTAGAGACATTTATCAAGCTTTATACGCTTGGTAAAAATTTCTTCAGTGGGAACTTCCTTTGAACAGGTGTGTACTATGGGATATCTTGATGGAAATCCGTTTGGTCTTGTTATGGTTATCTTCTAGTAGATTTTTCTTCTGCCTCTTGGCTTTGAGCACTTCTTGGAGTTGTCCTGATTTGGATCACTGCAAGAGATACTCCAGGAGAAGAACTGTATTAGGTGTTCAGTCCAATGATTGATGGTCATGATTGTGTGTAATAATAGAGGTCCTTCTATTCATGTGTTGTAGTATTCATAACATGAGGTAGTCCACCACTGGATGACTTGTACATCTGGACAGTATATAAAAATCTAACACTACTGTAGAGTATGTGCGATGTCGCAGTACTAACTCGGTCATAAAAGGACGTCCGGTATAAAGTGGATGTCAGCATGTACCAGTCCTCAGAACTTTTCTGCCAGCAGTCAGATCGTCTTCTCTGTTCATTGCTCTTCAGAGAGGTTGTGGGTTCTGATCAGGTAAGTGCCCTGTTGGGGGTTTTCTTATTGCTTTGTGTGCTGCTGTTGTTGTTAAGGTTGCATGTTGACTAGGAAGGTGTCAGTGTTGAAGGCAGATTCCATGTAAAGACCTCCATGACCTTTGTCTGTTTGCCTAGACCCTAACCGTGACCATACTACTTGCTCAATTTGCAAGGCCTTTGTTCCTAAGACCCTGCATAGTTGTTTAGCTTCCCTTAATTTGTACCTAGCAAACCAGCGCCTTAAGTGCCTAGCACACGATATGGAAGCTACGTCGGGTCCTTCAGGTGAGACATTGATTAAAAAGGCCAAGAAGATAAACCTGTAAGTGGTTCATCTTCCAGGGTCATGTTTACACTTATCAAGGGTATCAGAACTTGTCAGAGACATGGCTAGGCTTAAAAAGGCCCTTGTGGTTGTTAGCCTAGTAAACACCTATGAAAAAATGTAAGCTTGACTTACCCGCTGCTCCTCCAATTCTAGAAGTCTCTGCCAAGGCTGATGTTGGCCTGGAGATGTTTCGGAGTCGGTAGACGAACCTTCCACAGGTACCAGTGTGGTGGCCATGAAGGGTCCTGCTAGCACATCCTATGGGGATACTCAGGCATCTGTTTCGGAGGTAAGGGGGAACCCAGGCTCATTGTTACTGAAGACCTGCGTGGCATCCCTCAAATCATTGTTCGTGAAGATGTCCCTACCAATATTTTAGAGTGCAGGCCAGTGTCAGGCCCCTCGTCCTTCCACCTCATGGATGTTCTACAGAAGAAGAAGCTGAAAACCAAGCATGCTTCTCCTGTTTCCCAAGAACAGCCTGCAGATTGGCAAACCTTCTCCCAGGAGCTCTTTAATGCCTTCATGGCCCTGAGACACTCTTCTGGTCTCTCTCTCTCTCCCTTCTACCTCCCTTTCTCTTGCTTCTCCACACAAGAGGATTTGTCTGGAGATTTCATCAGAGGATGATTATTCCTCTGGGGATGAGTCTTTGGCATATTCTGCTCAAATTTCATCACCCTTAGGAAATGCTTCCCCAGAAGAAGAGTCAAATGGCACATATTCTCCAGGAGATGATATTTCCTTTGAGGAACCCATTGTTAAAATGAGGGAGTTCTTCAAATGGGATTGTTCACAGGTGTCAGACATTCAAAAAAGGTATTATGACCTTCTGCAGATGGATTCCCCTTCCCCGTCTGCCATACCCCCTGTACTGCCAGCATTTTTAGATGCTTTCTCAGCAGCCTGCAGTGCCTTGACTCCCAACCTCCTGCCACTAAAAGGCCAAACAGGTTTTATAAGGTGTCAGAGGATTCCAAATTCCAGTTTGTGTCCCTCTGCAGACCCTGCAACAATTTTGGTGTCTGCTAATAAGGCATCCAAGGTATTGCCCTCCACTTCCCTTCTCCCATCAAACAAGGAGAGTAAAGTTATGGAGAGGTTGGGGAAGAAAGTTTATACTTGTGCAACTCTGGCGTTTAGGGCCATAAACTACCAGATCCATATTGCTAAATATTCCTTAGCCCTTCTCTTTAATTTTAGAGCGATCAGATTCTCCTACAAAAGCTCAGTTATCCTCCATGCAGAGCTCTTCTGGTAAGATTACACGTCATTCTATTAAGTGTAGCTATGATGCAATGGCGACATCAGCCGGAGATGCTCCTTCTGGGTTGGTTCTCAGGAGATACTCTTGGCTCAGATTACAGCCCTTGCCAGATGATATAAAGCCTAAAATTATGGATGCTTCCCGGTCAACAAGCCATTGTTTGGTACATCTGCTGCAGAACTCTTCAAGTAATTGCAAGAAAAGGGCAAAGAGCTGCAAGACCTAAAACACATGTCTGTGTCCCCTGTTCCAAGATTCCAGAGGAATTACCTGTCTAAAACACATTTTGTTAGGAAACCATCCAGATTTCAGTCTTCCAAGGGAAAAAGAGTTACTGGGAAGCAATTTTCAGCCAAGTCCTCTACATCTTCTCCTGCTGCTCAGAAGCAGCCCTTTCTGGCTAAGCCAGGTAGCCTGTGACTACCTACCCCCTGGTGGCCAGACCTCTCTTTTGTTAAACCTTTCCTTGCTTGGAAACCGATCATCCAGAACACTTGAGTCCTTTCCGTTATCCTTCAAGGATACTTAATGGTATGGGAAATTCCACCTTCCTTCAGGGGTATACCTCAACCCCCAAAAGAACAGCTGGATTACTTTCCCCAAGTCATTTTCAGTTTTCTCCCTCAGGGCATCATTCAGGAGGTGCCACCTTCTCAAATAGGGAAAGGGTTCTACTCCGGAATGTTCCTAGTTTCCAGGAAGGATGGTCCTTGGAGGCCCACCCTAGACTTATCCTACCTAAATACCTTCCTGGAGGTTCCCACCTTTCGCATGCTATCCTTCCACACTGTTCTTCCCCTCATCCTGCCTCAGGCCAACATGGTGTATCAGGACATCAAGGATGCTTTCCTGCACATTCTCATTCACCCTCGGTTCAGGAAGTGTCTTCGTTTTGCTATTGCTTCCTCACATTTTCAATTCTCTGCCTTGCTTTTTGGATTGTTTACAGTGCCAAAGGTTTTCACAAAGTGCTTTGCTGCTGTTCTAGCCTTTTGTAGACTAAGGGGTATTCAAATGTTCCTCTACCTGGATGATCTTATTCTCCAGGCTTATTTTCCAGACACCCTTCAAGGGAATCTGCTCTTCACATTGTCTCTGTTGGAGGGTCTAGGTGTCACTGTCCACTACCAAAATTCTACCCTGTTTCCTTCACAAGTCCATGTCTTTCTAGGATGCAGAATCCAAACAGACAGGATGTGGGCTTCCTAACCCCAAAAAGGTTCTGTCTATTACTACGTTCTTCCAGGCTCTCTTGGCCTTTCCATCCCTGACTGGCAGGGAGTTTCTCCACCTCTTGGGCTTCATGGCATCCACTATTCCCATGTTACCACTAGTCAAAATGCACATGAGGAAACTCCAGTGGTACTTCAGGTCATTTTGGGCGCAACACTCTCATCCATTGGAGTTTGTGATATACCTTCTCCCCTGCTTGCAAAAGAAACTGAACTGGTGGTTTCAGCAGGTTACCTTGAATCCAGGCTTACCATTACGACCACCCCTTCCTACTCAGGAGCTGTACACACATGCTTCAGACTTGGGATGGGGAGCAACCCTGGCTTCTTGGAAGGTAAAAGACATGTGGTCCCCTTCCCAAAAGAGGGAACACAAATGTCAAAGAGGTGAGAGCCCTTATTTTTGCTCTACAAGTCTTCAAACCTTTTCTTCTTCCAGGCACCTTGATGTGGTTCACAGCCAACACCACAGTCCTTTGGTATGTCAACAAACAGGAGGGACCAAGTCTCATCTCCTGTGCAGACTGGCTATCCTGGCTTGAGAGCTAACCTCTCGGATTCAACTCTCCGTCCAGGCAGTGTATATTCCTTCCACATAAAATATTGTGGCAGACACATTGAGCAGGTGCATGACTCAATCCCATGAGTGTATGTTACACAGGGGTGTGTTTCTGGACATTGTCCATCAGTGTGGTACACCTCAGGTGGATCTCTTCACCTCCCCCATGAACAGACAACTTCCAAAGTTTAGTGCCAGAGTTCCCAATCCTCTGGCATGGAAGGTGGATACCCTGTCCTTTTCTTGGAAGGGGATGTTTCTCTATACATTCCCCCCCTTCCTACTTCTCCAAAAGGTCCTGTTGAAGATCCAACAGGAGCAACCAGAAATCACGTTGGTGACCCCCTTTTGGCCAGGACAGCATTGGTTCCCCCTTCTTCTGCATTTGGCCAAGGACGATCATCATAAGTTACCACAGAGTGGATCTACTCACACAGTACAAGGGATCTCTAATTCACCCACAGATGTCAACCCTGCAACTGACCCTTGTTTTGATTCCATTCAGATACCATTTTTTTTCTGAGGTCATGTTGCAGATTCTGCAGGAGGCCAGAAAACCCAGTACTAGCAAATCCTATATTCCAAATGGAAAAGGTTTTCCATGTGGTGTCTTTCTAAGGACCTGCGACCACTGGTTGTGGATATTCCAGTGGTTCTGTCTTACCTGTGTGAATTATTGAAGAGTTGGTTGTCATACTCTTTAAAAGCTCATCTTTCTGCAATCTGGCTTGTCTGCCTATGACTCCCCACTTGGCCTTAAGACTGGAAGTTAAACTTTTCCTGAAAGGCTTCCTGCATATTAGACCACTGAGGAAACCAGGTCCTCCTCCTTGAGATCTAAATTTTTTTCTAGGAAAATTTACCCTGGCTCCTTTTGAACCAGCAAGCTCTAATTCTGTACAGCACTGCACCTGGAAAACAGTTCCTTCTTGTGGCCATCACCTCGGCTATAAGGGTATCAGAACTTCAGGCACTGATGGCTTCATTTCCTTTTACTGTTTTCCACAAGGACAGGGGATTCCTTACGCAGTAACCCCTCTTTTATGCTCAAGGTGGTGAGTGACTTGTCACTCAGTCAGTCCATTCATCTTCCCACCTTTTTCCCCTTCTCGTCAGTCCTCTAATGAGAGGATTTTGCACATCTTGGATGTGCATAGACAGCTCAGATTTTATTTGGTTAAAAACCAAGCCTATTAGGAAATCTGATAGTGTTTTTATTTCCTATCACCCTAGAGTTCTGGGCAGGCCTGTTTCTAAGCAGACTATTGCCACTTGGATTTCCAAAACCATTTCCTTTTGCTGTGTTTCCCATGGAAACATTTTTGCTTCCCCAGTTAGGGCATGTTCCACCAGCGCTGTGTCCTCTTCTGGTGCTTTTTCAAAGGTCTAGACACCTGCTCTATATTAGAAGCAGCTACCTGGTCTTCTCTGCACACTTTCACAAAACACTAAGTTGGATGGCATTTCCAGGTCTATAGCTGGTTTTGCAAGGGCTGTTTGGTAGGTGTTTGTAGAGAGTGCTACTGCTCCTCCATCCAATTCTTCTTCTGCTTGAACTTTGGTATTCTCTCTCATGTCATGCAACATATGAATAGAAGGACATAGAGTAGTTGTGCAAAATCTTACCATTTCTATAGATGTCCTCCTGTTCTGTATGTTGCATTTTTCTTATCCCCCCACCCCCTTATCTTTCCTCTGATGCTTGCCTATGTGCTGGTTGTGTGTTTCCTCACCTTTTTTCAGGCTGGTGCTTTTCCTCCGGCATTCAGTTCTGAGGATTGGTACATGCTGAAGTCTGCTTTATACTTGGCGTTATTTTATGACCGACATAGGACCGGTACTGTGTGCAACGTCGTACGTATCCTATAGTAGTGTTAGACTTTTGTATACTGGCCGGACGTATGAATCAGCAGGTGGCAGACTCCCTCATGTTATGAATACTGCAACATATAGAAGAGAAGGACATCTATAGTTATGGTAAGATTTTGCACAACTGTTCTTTACATTGGGTTTTCCATGTGCCTTGATTCATGATTCATCTGCACCTTTGCTTGAGATTATGGGATTTTGCATAAGTTCTTTGTTGCATCTGCTGATACCCAAAGATAGGGTCTACTCGGTGGCCGAGGAAAGGAAGTAAGAGGTTAGTGGGGAGATGAGAAATATGGAGATACTTAATTTTTCCCTAGTAAGAGACATCAGGTAGGGATATCATGGGCAGTTCCAGGTGAGACTGTTTATAGTCTGATGCCAGATGCCAACACCTGTGCTTAGATTTGAGAATCGTAGATTTTTAGATGTTTACTATGCTAACAATCGCAGGAGAGCCTTTTTAAGCATAGTCATTATTCCCAAATGTTATCTGGCAAGTTTTGATACCCCAGGGTTATTTTTGAGGGGTATATGTACGCTTAGACATGGTTGGTTAAGCATTTACAGGCTGCCTCTGTCTACTGGATTATAGGCTCATAGGCAAGTACTAGGCTAGCTGCCTTTGCGGGCCATTTTAAGCCTAGCCAGTTTCCCTTTTAATGCTTGAATTAACCTATCCCATTTAGTGTTACATTGGCTTTACCCATCCCTTGGTCGTTTAATTATATATTACCCCTAGTGAGAATAAATGGTTTCATTAACCATAGATAAATCCAGAGGATCCAAGCATGGGCTAAAGCATTTAGGAGTTGTCTTTGTCCATTAGTAATAAGGGGGGGGGGGGGGATTCTTGAGGTAGATTTCCCATTTCCCATCCATAGATCCAAGTTGTGTTTGAATATGGACAGGGATAAGTTTTATGTGGCTGGTGAATCTGTTCCAAAAAGTGGCATCCTCTGTGAGATAATATCTGTCGTTCCAAACCATTGTGTTTATCCTGCAGAAGAAGTTTTGACCCATAGACAGAGTATTTCTGATGTTTGCAGATGTCTAGTAAGTCCATCAGTATTGCGTCGGAGGATGCCTTGTATACCAAACACGGGTCACCTCTTAACAGTCTGTCGGATACCGAGTATAGTGACAGGGCTTTGATTCAGTCATTGTAGGGCATGTTGTTTAGGCTTTTGTATTCTTTTTGTAAGGTATCACTGTGGCTGCTCCAGTTGTTTCATGTGACTGGACAGATGCATTGCAAAGCGGGCATTATACTAATTATGAGGGCTGAATGAAGGGGGACAATAAAATCCCTAGATCTAGACACATTCTCTTTATCCTTTAGAGACATCCATGATTTGGATATCCTGCTAGAGTTACCTTTTGGAAACAAGCTGTTAAGGAAAATACAGTGAGTATCGTCTACAGTTTCTCATTTTGTTGAATGTAGAAAAAAATAGGCTGTATGATTGTTTTTGGGGTCTGTCTTAGTACTGAACAAAGTTTTGCAGTGTAGAACAAAAATGACAGCTTTTTGATATCTGTTTGTCAGCTTTAAATTTTATCCTTGGATTATCTAATCATAATTTCCAAATGTGTCTGTTAAACATGCAGTGATTTTTTTTTTTTTTCAGGCTTAGTGAAGTTTCAGCCTTCCCTCTGGCCATGGGATTCTGTGAGAAACACTGTAAGAAGTGCATTGACTGAGATGTGTGTGCTCTATGATGTACTATGTGTTGTTAAGGAGAAGAAGTACATGACTTTGGACCCTGTAGTACAGGAACAGCCTCCTTCAAAGCAGGTATGTCAAGTTTTACTCATAGTGCTGTCATTTTTTGTTTGCTGACATGCCTGAAGCAAAGTACTTGTTCCTATCAACCTAGTAAACAAATGTGTACTTTCTAAGACCTAGACCTAAAAACATAGAAGACTTGGTTTTGAAAAGTCAGTATTTAGTATTTTGATTTTTAGTTCAGGGAGGTTGTTTAATTTCAGAGGATGGATGTCTATAGTCAGATTTGCAATTACTTTCTTGGCTCATATTAAAAAGAATTTTTGTAATAAGCCGCAAACTTTACTTCATAGTTTTAGGAGAGCCATTGAAAATCATACGTATTAAGAGCTTGTGGAATGCAGGCTTAGTGGCCGCAAATATATGGCAGTAGGTTAGTTAAGGACAAAAAATGTAAGCATATAGTGTGTGTGTGTGTGTGTGTGTGTGTGTGTGTGTGTATGTGTGTATGTATATATATATTGTATATATATATATATATATATATATATATATATATATATATATTTTACAAAAATATTTTTTTTTTACTTTTGTCACCCCCCCCCGACCATTTGGGTAATTGGAAAAGCACAAGAATTAAGAAATCTGGTTCCTTCATCTTCAAAGTTTTGCTTTGAATGTAACATTTATTTTCCTGCTTATTCCATTAATGGCTTTCTGCAGTTGATCTAATTCTTTTCACATGATCAGCACAGCTACTTCTTGATACCTGCAAATGACCACACAGATTGTGATTTAAGCATGATGATACTTGTCATCTAGTGTCACACCATCTTTTGTCAAGTTGTCTTTTTTCCCCTTCAGTCAACTCTAGAATTCAGAGTAATTAGTATTAAACAGGGCATAAATATGTTTTATATATTTTTGGTATCTCTTGACTCTTGCTTATTGTTGTTAAGCATGAGTTCCATTCACTGATGATGCATTGTCGTTTGGGTAAAGATTTGTGGAAATAAGCTGTAGATTAGAACAGAGAATATTCTGTAAGTGTATAGGCATACTGAAGATGGGCATTTATGTTACTGTATTCTAGAACTCTGCTATAATTAGTTTTACAAGTTAATGATGCTATTTTTTACTGTATTATTGCATAACTGCATTAGTGTAACTCTGTAATTGCATTTTTGATGTTCTTCATATTTCACTGTTGCAGTCATTACATTAGGGTAATCTGCTAACAGGTTGCCCTCAGTCGGCCTAAATTCCAAAGTCTTGGGTCCTGCATCGGTTGCTGTCTCCTCTTCCATGACGTCAGGTCGTCAGGGGTATAAAACATGCAGCCGACGCCATTTTCTTTAGTCTTTCTTGCCGTGCGGGGCCCAAAGCAGAAGCATTTCGCAAGTGCCGGTCGGCCGACTACTGAAATATTCGAGTTTGAGTTTCAGAACCGAAGTCTTCACTAAAGCTAAGTACCCCGTTGGGGAAACTTTTTTCTTGCTATTTACCGATGTCAGAAAAAGTTAATAATTGTATTACTTGTGGGATGCAAATATCCCATAAGGATTACCATTTATACTGTACTCCTTGCCTAGGCCCTGATCACAACGTTGCCTGGCTGTCGGTTTTGTGCTAGATTTAACCAACACACTATTAAGTGTCGGTATATTTTTGCATCAAAGTATTTTGGAAACAGATTTAACTCTCCAGAAATGTCGTCGGATAGCAATCCGACTACCGGAGTACAGAAAAAAACGCAAAGGAAAGGACCGAGAAAGGCAGTCGAGTTCCAAAACCAACGACGAAGCTTCTCCAAAGCCAGTCGCCGGTTCGCCGGTACTCATTGAGGTGCTTTCACAGCCCCTGATACCCGCTACCTTAGAGTCGCATGCCTCTACCGACACCCATGTGGGGTCTGGCATGCCGCAAGATACTCAAGGTATTGGACCGACGGATATATCTCCCTCGGATGGGTCCTGAGCCGCTGAGCAGGCACCGGCTTCTGAGGGCGTATTCAGACCTCAACATTTGTATATCAAACAGATGACAGTTGCAAAATCAAAGGCAAAAGCAACTTCTAAAACTAAAAAAATAACGCCCGAGCCACGTGCACAGGCTCTATGCCTAAAAAACAGATGATCAAAATGGCTGAAGGACTTATTACCTTGATCAGGTGTACCCATCCCCCTCCAGACAAGAGGTCTAGGCAAGACACTGATTATGAAGGTTTCTATTTCTTCTGATTCCTCTTCTGATCAGGAATTATCTTTACCTCCCTATGAGGATTCTGATGCTGAGGAGTCTATTCCATCGGCATCTCCTCCTGAGGATTATTCATTTGGAGAAACCTTGCATACTTTGCGGGAGCATTTTCACTGGGAGAGTTAAGACTTCTCAGAATGCAAAAAGAGGCTCAGGGATTTCTGGATTTCTTTCTTCTCCCTCAGCACAAAATGGCCATTCCCCCTGACATTGTGGATGAAGTGTTTTCGGAGTCATGCTTGACCCCTGACTCCTTATCTCCAGCTCCCAGTAAGCCTGACAGATATTACAGGATCCCTGACTCACATAAATTTTTATTTAGAAACCCTACTGCTGATCCTGAAACTATTTCACAGGGTCCAAAAGGAGTTAAGGCCTCAACAGCAAAAAATCCTACCCCCTCTGACAGAGATTCAAGGGCACTGGACAGATGGGGAAAAAAGGTTTATACATCTGCATCCTTGGCAGTCGGGGCCTTAAACTGTCAATTTCATATGCTTAAGTACCAACAACATGTTATGGGATTGCTGAAACAGAAAATGATGTTGATTTCAGAATGTACCGAAAATAAGGAATTGCAGGAGTTATTGCATGCAGCTGAACAAGTTGGAAAGCATACTTATACAATGTGGTTTTGATTCTTTAGAGGCCTCCTGCAGGGCCGCAGTTACTGGATCTGTGATTAGGAGGCATGCCTGGTTAAAGGAACAGAATTTGCCTGATCATGTTAAAGCTAAATTGCTAGATGCACCTTTACAGCATGGTTCTCTATTTGGTATTAAGGCAGAAGGGGTTTTAAAGAAAATGGAAGACAAAGCTATGTCTATGCAAACTGTTGAAGACTTCTTACAAGTGCAGCCACCAAGATTCAGTAGACACTGACCTACAAAAAACTGTTCCTTTCCTGTGTCAGACAGAGCTCAAAGGGGCAACTCCAGACACCCTAAGGGTTCCAGGTACCAGGCGTAAGACTCCATACAGGTCAAAGCAATGGGGTGCATCCACCTCCAAGTCTGGAGTAGATAAAGCGCAAACCTACAGAAAGCAATCCCAATGACTTCCCCCTGCCTGCACCAAGCACTTATCTTTTGGCAGCACCCATAGGGGGAAAATTAGCACTTTTTGCTCAAAATTGGCAGTTAATAACCCAGGACAAGTGGGTACTAAACATCATATCACAGGGATACAGATTCCATTTCCACACTCTGCCAATGGCAAATGGTTGGCCAGATCTGCCAAAAAAAACAATGGGCAGAGGCACAGAAACAAGTTACATCCCTCATGGATATGGGGGCCATTCAGACAGTACCAGAACAGGAAAAAGGACAAGGTTTTTACTCAAGACTGTTCTTGGTACCCAGAAAGGACAAGGCCTGACGGCCAATACTGGATTTATCGACTTTGAACACATACCTGGACATTCCAAAATTCAAAATGCTGACTTTGCAGCAGCTTCTGCCCATGCTGGGCAAGAATGCTTGGCTGGTGACTTTAGACCTAAAAGAGGCATATCTGCATGTCCCAGTAAGACAGTCGTGCAGAAGATACCTCAGATTCAATGCTGGCTTAATGCATTACCAATTCTCTGCACTGCCCTTTGGCTTATCTACTGCGCCCAGGGTCTTTACAAAGTGCCTGGCACCAGTAATTGCCTTTTGCAGACAAAGAACTATACAAATATATCCTTACTTGGACGACTGTCTCATTCAAGCAGAGAACAAGGACACTCTCCTTTGACACCTGGCATTTGTGAAAAGGCTTCTAACATGACTAGGGTACACAATAAATGAAAAGAAATCACAACTGGTAAACTCTCAAAAGATAACATTCCTGGGTGCAAGCTTGAATACAACTGCCCAGATGGCTTACCTCACGCCAGACAAATAAAGGCAACTGACTACTTTAAACTGATGGCAACAAAAACCCAGTCTTCTGCAAGACAAACTCTGTAGGCTTTGGGCTTCATGGCATCCTGCATCCTACTGATTCCATATGCAAGACTGCATATGAGGTAACTTCAATGGTACCTAAAAAGTTTATGGAGTCAACATTCACACAGTCTGGAAACAATGATTCCTCTCATTCCCTGCCTGCAACAGGAGATTCTATGGTGGGCAAAGGCCTGTCACCAAAACATGGGATGGCCCTTCTCTCTACCCCCTGCCAGCCAGTCCTTAACAACAGACACATCAGATTATGCCTGGGGGGCCCACGTGGCAGGAAGATGCATTCAGGGCTTATGGGCACCAAAACAAATGCATCTACATATCAACCAGAAAGAGATGCTAGCTGTTCAAAATGCCCTAACAGCCTTCAAGGAATTACTTCATCCAGGACAACTACTGATAAAGACAGACAACACCACAGTCATGTGGTATATAAACAAGCAAGGGGGCACACACTCATACCCCCTTTGCAGGTTAGCCATGGCACTGTGGGACACAGCTTTGACCTACCAAATTCATCTTCAAGCCCAATTCCTGCCAGAAAAACAAAACACTCTGGCAGACGATTTAAGCAGAAACCTTATGGATCCTCACAGTGGAAACAAAATCCACAAGTCTGCAGCATGATAACAGATAAATGGGGGAGCCCAGACATAGATCTATTTGCCTCTCCTCAAAATTATCAATTAAAAAGATTCTGTACAAGGACTTATCACAGACAAGCATGGAAAGCGAACACCCTGTCCTTCACAGTTTACGCCTTTCCTCCTCTGCCTCTTCTACCCAAGGTCCTCCTAAAAGTCAGACAAGAGAAGCCAAAGATGATATTAATTGCCCCGGACTGGCCCCGCCAATACTGGTACCCAATCCTAAGGAACTTGTCTCAGTACCCAGCTTGGACCTTTCCTCAAAGACCACAACTACTGTCCCAGCAAAACAATCAGATCTTGCACAATCACCTACAGACTCTGAACCTGGCAGCATGGCTAATCATATAATCATACAAATGGCACCTCTAAGTAAAGCTGTGATGGATGTCATTTTGGAAGCCAGAAGGACTAGTACTAGAAAATCATAAGCTGACAAATGGAAGAGATTCTGTGCATGGAATCAAGCACAAGGAACTGATACAGCAGAACCACATATTCCTCCGATATTACAATACTTAACTGAGATGCTTGACAAAGGCCTATCTTTCTCAGCAATCAAAATCCATGCCTCTGCCATTTCAGATCATTACAATACAGAGCCACCAATCTTTTCTCATCCTTTACTAAAGCAGTATCTTAGAGGAGCCAAAAATGTAAGGCCTCCTAGAAGTTCACCATTACCTGCATGGGACGTCAATTATGTGTTGGAAAAGCTCACCCTGTCTCTATTTGAACCAGCTGCTACCGCTGATATAAAGTTCTTATCATGGAAGACAGCTCTGCTACTAGCAATTACTTCAGCAAGAAGAGTTTCAGAGCTACAGGCCCTCATGGCTGTAGAGCCTTTTATCATATTTTACCCAGACAGGGTGTCTCTGAGGACAAATCCTACTTTTATGCCTAAGGTGGTTTCCAGTGTGGCTCTTAACCAAACAATTGATCTGCCAACTTTTTATCCAAATCCACAGAACAAAGGGGAAAGAATTCTGCATTCCTTGGACGTACACAGACAGCTAAGATTCTACTTGAGCAGGACTAAAGCTCTAAGAAAAACTGAGCAATTACTAGTGTCATATGCTGCAAGATCAGAAGGAAAGGCTATTTCAAAGTAGACAGTTTCAAAGTGGATAAGCCACTGCGTCCGTTTCTGCTACTGACACCATGGTAAACCTGTGCCCAAGGACATTAGGTCTCATTCCACCAGAGCTGCAGCTACTTCAGCAGAGTTTCTCAGAGGAGTACCAACCAAAGACATTCTAGAGGCTGCTACTTGGAGTTTTGTTCACACCTTTACAAAGCATTACCATTTGCCTATCTACTCTAAGTCCAGGGCAGGCTTTACCACTGCAGTGCTGCAGGGCCTTATAGCCGCACCTAATGCTGTTTAGCTCCATCCTCCCAACCATAGCTTTGGGATTCTACCAAAATGTAATGACTGCAACAGTGAAACACGAAGAACATAGTACAGTTGTGTACACTTACCTCGAGTGTATTCACTGTTGCAGTCCAGTTTACCCTCCCGCCATCCCACTGTCACTCTACAGTTTATCTTTCCTTCTCTATCTTCTACAACCTATGTGGTGTATTTGCTTGTAGGTGAAGGTAAAATTTATATTGATGAACAAACAACCAGAATTCCACGTAGCAAAATTTATTCCATAAAAATGTCTTAGCGCCTCGGCCACCACAGCCTTCAGTGAGCACATAATTCATGGTAAAAAATCATTCCCTTTTATACAAACGGACAAGAAACCAATCAATTAAACTATTAATTAACATAATATTTAAAGAGACTCCACTCACTCCACAAAACCAATACTAACAAGCTGAAAATACAAACATATAAATACATTTATAATAAATATTTCCAATTTCAACATTTAAACCATTAGGTACTAATGTATTATATTTTAATATAAAAATAGATTCTTTATACAGCAACATATTTTTTAACAATTTATAATCCCCTTTTTTAACAAAAATTTCCTCTAAAATAGTAGCCTGGAGTACATCTGGGTTACTATTATGAATTTCTAAAAAATGTAAAGCAACTGAACTTGCTGTTGTTCCTTTTCTTATGTCTCTAATGTGCTCCTGCAATCTGATCCTAAATTTCCTTTTAGTTTCCCCTATATAAAAAAGATTGCAGGGGCATTTGAGACAATAAATAACCCCCGATGTACAGCAGGAAAAACATTTATTAGGTGTAAACATTTTATTATTTTATTTATTAAAAGTTAATCTAATATACGGACATGCATTGCAAGTATGACAAGGTATAGTACCAAAAACTGCTGATGAGGAATATAGTATTTCAACAGGGCTTATATAATAAGCTCTAATAAGAAAATCTCCTAAGTTTTGTCCTCTTTTATAAGCAATTTTTGGACTCACAGGAAGCAATTTTCTGAAAACCTTATAATTTGTTAAAAATTCCAATAATATTTAACTAGGTTCCAAATTTTCTTACTTAGTAGATTATAAACCGTAACATAATAAATGTCATCCTGCTTCACTTTATTAAGTTGTCTAAAATGTGTACTTAACACCCCATGTGCCTTAGTAGCTGTTATTAATTTATTAATGGATTGTAAAATAGATTCTATTTTATACCCTCTATGTAAGAATACATTGATAAGTTTATTAATCTGTCTTTATAAATCTTGAGAATCATTACATAATCTAGAGAGTCTAACTAGTTTCCCATAGGGTAAGGAATCAATAGTGTGTGGAGGATGACAGCTAATAGCAAATAAATATTGATTCCCGTCATCAAATTTTTGATGAACGGAGGTGAAGATGTGGTCACCTTCTCTTCCCATTAAAGTAATATCTAAAAAGTTAATTTTTGTTCCTACTTGTAAACCATCAAACTTAATGCCATATTTATTATTATTAAGATCAGAAACAAAATGAGAAAACAATTCATAACCCCCATGACACAAAAACATTAAATTGTCACTATAACGATAGTATAACATCACATGATTCTGTACAAAATTATTATTATAGATGTAATCTATTTCAAACTTAGCCATAAAAATATTGGCATACATGGGGGCAAAAGGTGCCCCAATTGCAGTTCCTTTTAATTGATGATAAATAACTTCGTTAAAACTAAAGAAGTTATTTAATAAACAAAAATGAGTTAAATCTAATATATAATGGGAGACAGGACTATCACCCAAAAAATAATTTAAAGCTTGCATCCCATACTGATGATTAATATTGGTATACAAACTAACCACGTCCACAGTAACCCAAAACATATCTTGAGTCCAGTATATATGTGAAATTTTATTAATAAAATCAAAAGAATTCTTAATATAAGAATCTAATTTTTGTACATATGACAATAAATACTTGTGTATGACTTCTCCTACATTTTGTAAAAAATACTGAGTAGCTGCAACAATAGGACGACCAGGGGGATTGTATGCGTCCTTGTGTAATTTAG